>NC_081410.1:447705275-448018608 GCF_030272615.1 Cryptomeria japonica
CATTTGTGCTTTGGAGGGATGGGGCAAATAGGGTTGCAAGGTCTGAGAAAGCCCATGAAGCATGGGAATACTTAAAGATCTACGTTCAGAACATAAAAGGGGAGAGGAGGATGGCTCGAGAGCCAAAGATGAAGCAGCAGGGTGAGGGTAAGAAGGTCAATTTCGATATAGATGACTATTGGGTAAATGGTCTCAGGTTGATGAAAAAGTCCAAGTTGGGTTTATCGATTATTAGGGTTAGTTTCTTCTGATAGTTTTTTGTTTCTAGTTTAGGCGAATCTGTCTGCATACAGATCAAGATGTTTATAGATTTTAAGTTTCATACTTTTTAGACTATTTTGGGGTTTATCGGGCTGTAATGTCCTAAAATTGCACCCCTTTGTAATTTTGACCACATTAGGTCCTTACCTTAGTGTTTGTCCCCCTTGGCCTGCTTGGAACCTAATTATTCTCATGCCCCTTCCATGTTGCATCACTTTGTGACATTTTTGCATTCATAAGGCACTTCATCCTTGCCACAAAATAGGGCAGGACTAGGGTGTGGCACCCTAGTCCTCAATAGGACCATGGTGCCACGCCATGGACCCCTCATTTTTGAGCCCCTTTCAACACATTTTCACATTTCAAATTTGAGTGGGAATTCCCTCTCTATGCCAACGCACGTCGAAAAATTTATCAATTTTCTCAACGGGCAAGTATATAAAGAGGATTTCCCCTCTCATTTGAACATCCACAAGAATAAAAAAGTATTGAGCACACACATGAGATCAAGCAATCAAGCATTAGAGAGTAATTGAGCATTTTCAGTCTTCCTTCAAGACTTGGAGAAACAATAAAGTCAAGATTCAAGCATTGAAGTGGAGATCTACCTCATATTTAATGAAACCCTAATTCCATGTGGAGGCAAGCAAAACTTCACAAGGAGTATCATCATTCAATTTTCAGTCATAATTCAACATCTCCCACAAAAGGAGAACCTTTCCTTACAGTTATTTGAATTTCATGGTTAATTCCAAAACTGGGGTTTGATCTAAGGCAAGTGTTAGATAGTTCAAATAACCGAAAGACAACTGAGGGGGGGGGAGGGGGGGTGAAATAGTTGTCTCAGATTACCAGAACATAAAGCAATAAAACTCTAATACCAGAACCCAAGACATTAATATCGGAATGCTTAAACCAAATACCGAAATAGCAATTAAACCAATTAAGCATAAACAATAATAAGAGAATAAATACCATCCACATGAAACCAAGATTTATACGTGGAAAACCCGATAAAGGGAAAAACCATAGTGGGAAGCCTACCCACATTCAGATAATACTTATGCAGTAAGTATGTGAATTACAATTGAGAGGCCTACACTTGCAGGAAGGCCAACAACCTAGAGCTCACTACTCATCACAAAAGGAGTCTCACTAACTACATAGAAATCCAGACTACAATCCGAAAGAATGAATGAACTGCAAAAATAACATCTCCTATGCCTGAATATGGTTCTGGTTAAGCTCAATACTGGAGGACTAAAACCTCTTACATAAGCCCAACTCTATTTCCAATGATTGACCAAATCCTCTGCCTGAATGTTATTACATTATTCTCTTCTTACATATCCATATCCCATGCCATGATGATCTATAATGAGATCTTACATCATATATATACAAACCCTTGACCATAGAAAATCAGGTCGACCACCAGACAATAAAATAATTACATAATTACAAAACATGTCGGCCTTAGGCCAAACAAATAATATCCAACCCATAAGACATCCCAGAAACACATCGAGAAGTCCAATCCACACGTTACATTAAGTCGTTCCATAACCTAGATACATTGAGACCCAATATAGGTCCACACACACTAAAGAAATGATCCCAATCAACTAAGTCTCGAACATGATCACCATCAGCATCTTGAAACCATACCAGAAGCCACACCAACACCACTTATGCATATCATCAAATATCTTCATCAAAGCTTTATCGATGAAACCCTCGTCGGAACCACAAAACAAGCTTCCAAGCAAACATGGTAGAATCCGATCACTAGAGAAAAACCAACTGACTGAACATGAATCAGAGTAGCATGAAATAGCCAATTCCATAAACCAAACATACCGAAGCATACCAGATCAATCCAACTAGAAACCAATCATCCTACTGGGACTAGAAGGGATTCGATAAAGCATCCAAAATAGCTAGTGTTGACATCAATGACAAAAAATCAGTGCAACACATAATCAATTCCTCCAAATGGCTAACAATCTCCCCCTTTAGCATTGATGGCAACACTAGATGTGAAAAACATCCAATTGCCAAGGAATTTCAAACAAGTCTCCCCCAATGGAAGACAACCAACAATCTCCCACATAAAGATGTAGCAATGAAGTTCTAAAACAAAGACCAAACTCCCTGTGTGAATGATATCTATGTAAAGCTCTGTATTACACATATATCTCTCCCCCTAATGTATACAACTCCTTAAGTTTTTCACATCAATATCTCTCCCCCTTTGACATCAATGCCATAAATCTGACAACAATATCAAAGCAAAAACAAAAACCACTGAATCACAAAGCTAACTACTCCCCCTGAGCAGTAGCATCCCCACGTCAATGCTAGAATGAATGGTATCTATAATAATGCATACCAAATTGATGCCAAATAACATCAATTGATTCTCTATTGGAGGGGCAAAAACCCCTAATTTGCCTCTTAAGTACTCAAATAATTCTTTAGGCTAAGGTTTAGTGAAAATATCTGCAATCTACTCTTTAGTGTTCACATAAACCAATCTGACTTCATTTTCTTCCACCTTCTCCTTCAAAAAGTTACACTTGATAGATATGTGCTTTGTCTTAGAGTGAAATATCAGATTCTTTGATATGTCAATAGCAACAGAGTTATCACAATGAATAACTATCGGCCCAGTGCAACGCACTTTGATATCCTTCAACATTTGTTTCATCCATATAACTTGTGTACAGTTAGTAGCAACAACAACATACTCAGCTTCAACAATAGACAAAGAAGTACATGATTGTTTCTTGCTGATCCATGAAACCAACTTCTTTCCAAGAAAGAAAGTTCCACCGGAAATACTTTTCCGGTCATCAACATCACCAGCCCAATCAGCATTTGTGTATGCAAATAAAGTAAATTCATCATCCTTAAGGTACCACAAACTATATTTAGATGTACCTTGCAAGTATCTAAAAAATCTTTTCACTGCACTCTCATGATTTTCTCTAGGATCACTCTGAAATCTAGATGCAATACAAACAACATTCATTATATCTGGCCTAGTTCGAGTCAAATAAAGCATACCTCCAATCATTGGTAAATCTTGTAGGATTGACCAATGTAGAAACATCTTTCCTTGCCAATTTATCACTTATAACCATAGGAGTACTTACCGGTTTAGAATCTGTCGTACCAAATTTATTCAACAATTCCTTAGCATACTTAGTTTCACAAATGAAAATACCTTTATCAGTCTAAGTAATCTGCAAACCCAAGAAAAATTTCATTTCCCCAATCATAAACATTTCAAATTCTTTCTCCATATTCTTTGAAAAATCCATGCACAACTTATCTTCATATCATCATTAGTGACCTTATAATATAAATTACTACCAACATTACCCTTAGTAAAACCAAGCTTTAAAAGATATTTATCTAATCTTGCATACCAAGCTCTAGGTGTGTGTTTCAATCCATATAAAGCTTTCCTTAACATACAAACCATGTTTTTGTCATCTGAAAGTGAAAAACCATCAGGTTGCTCAATATAAAATTTCTCACCAAGATCCCCATTCAAGAATGCACACTTAACATCCATCTGATAAAATTTTTAGTTCTTATGGACAACATAGGTAAGAAATAATCTTATAGCTTCAATCCTCGCTACAGGTGCAAAAGATTCTCCATCATCAATTCCTTCCTTCTAAGAATATCCTTTACAAACCAATCTAGCTTTGTTTCTTACAACTTGACCATTTTCATTCAATTTATTCCTATAAACCCATTTAGTTCCAATAACATTCTTATTTTTAGGCCGGGGAACTAAAGTCCATGTTTTATTCTTCTCAATCTGATCTAATTCTTAATTCATAGCTTTCATCCAACATTCCTCTTTACATGCTTCAATTACTGATATTGATTCAACTTGAGAAATTAAACATACCTCATTAGTTGCCAGTCTTCTTCTTATCATCACTCCATTGTTCTTATCCCCAATAATCTGATCTTTTGAATGATTCAATCTCACATACCTAGGAGTCTTTCAACTCTCTGTTCCTCTTCCCGGTTCTTTAGTTACTGTAGAATTTTTTGATACTGCCGGAGTAACTGGTTCAACATTCTATTCTGGTAAAGGTGCTACCGGTTCAGATATAATCATTTCCATTGTCGGTTCTTGATTATAAAATCTGATTTGACTTCTATTCAGCTCATCCACCTTGACATTAGCACTCTCCACAATTCTCTACGATCTCTTGCTATAACATCTATATGCTTTTCTATCATTAGAATAACCAAGAAATATGTCTTCATCACATCTAGGATCAAATTTGCCAATGATGTCATCTCTCCTGATATAACATTTACTACCAAAAATTCTGAAATACTTAACTGTAGGTGTATTGCCAAACCATAATTCATAAGGTGTCTTACTGGTTTCTCCTTTGATATGTACTATGTTGAAAGTATAAACCGTTGTGCTCACTGCTTCTCTTTAGTAGATATGAGGTAGACTAGCTTCCATCATCATTGTTCTAGCAGCATCCAAGATAGTTATATTCTTTCTTTCCACAACTCCATTATGTTGAGGTGTCTGGGGAGCAGAAAATTGTCTCCTAATACCATGCTTCTCACAAAAGTTATTAAACTCACAGGATGTGAATTCTCCACCATGATCTTACCTTAAACATTTAATCTTCAATCTCGTTTTTGTCTCAACTTTAGCCTTAAAGATTTTAAACTTTTCAAAAGCTTTAGATTTCTCCCTTAGATAAGTTACCCACATCATTCTATAATAATCATCAATGATTAGCATAAAATATCTATCACCTCGAAAACTTTTAACTCTAGCAGGGCCACACAAATCAGTATGAATAAGATCAAGAACATCATTAGATTTATCTTGTATAATCTTAAAAGAGGTTCTGGCCTGTTTTCCTATTTGACATTCTTTAAATATTGAATTATAGGGATTCACAATTTTAGGTATATCTGTAATTGCCTTAGTTGAACTGATCTTAACAATGCAATCAAAATTCACATGACATAGCATTTTATGCCATAGCCAACTCTCATCAATTTGTGCAATCAAACATGTCTTCTCACCAGAATTGAAATGAAATATATCACCTTTTGTTTGTGTACCGGTTACAATCTCCAAACCAGATCTATTAAAGATTTTGCATTTTCCATCCTTGAACTATAATTGAAATCCCTTATCCACCAATTGTCGTACACTCAAAAAGATTATGTTTCAAACCTTCAACGAAATAAACATTATCTGTATTGTTCTTACCATCCAATGATATAGTTCCTTTTCCCTTGATCATACATGCTTTTTCATCTCCAAATCTAACCAGACCACCATCAAATTCTTGCAAAGATAGAAACTTCCCTTTATCTCCAGTCATCTGATGTGAACATCCACTATCAATTACCCATTCATCCTTGTCTGCAATTTTAGTAGCAAGTGCCTTCTCTTTAGGTACATTCTCTTCCAGTACCGGAATATCTTCCTTGATAGCCAAGAACACCCATTCCTTTCCATTTCCGGAACCACTAGCAGAGTCTTTTGTCGGTTCATCATCAGAATTAGTCACACCTTCCTCATCTACTATGTAACATGATTTGTCTATGTTTTTCTTGTACCTATACTTGTTCTGGTATCCAGGGTTAGGTTTAAAATATCTTCTATCTCTTTCTTCAAATCTTGAATTCCTTTCAGGACATCTAGATGTAAAATGACCCATCTTATTACATGCAAAGCATTTAAAAGGTGATTTTCCTTCATACTTACTTCCTACTGGTCCTTTAGGTACTCTTCTAGAAAATAGGGCTTCAAGTTGCTCAAATTCTTTATCTTCTCTCTTCATGTCATCCAATTCCTTTGCATATAAAGCTTTCCAATCTTGCTTGCGAGTTGATGATGCAGATGCATGAAAAGCAAGTTCAATCTTCACAGCTCCAGAGGGTCCAAATTTTTCAAGCTCAAAAGCAAATAATTTCCCAACCAAGGTATCTCTGTTGACAGAAGTATTAGCCATTGTTATCAATTCATTAATTACAGTAGCCTTCATCTTGTAAGTCGGTGGCAAAGATCTCAAAACTTTAGAAACCATTTCATCTTCACTCAGCGTTCCACCACAACATTGAATTCTCATAACAATCTCATTTAGCCTTTCCATGAATGTATTAATCCTTTCATCTTCTTCCATCTTCAAGTTTTCATATCTCACCCGATAACCATCAAGTTTAGCAATCTTCATAGTAGGGTCACCTTCATTAAGAGTCTCCAACTTATCCCATTTAGCCTTTGTAGATGATTTGTGAGTTAATCCCATTATTTACTGATCAAAAAGTACACACAAGAGGACTTCTCTTGCTCTACAATCATTCTCAAGCTCCTTATCCAAGTTTTCCAGAGGAGGAATTCCAGATTTCGGATTATAAGGTGTAACACCATTCTGTGTGATCTTCCAAATTTCCTTACAAAGACATCTCAGATGAGTCTCCATCTAAATTTTTCATACTATGTAATTTATTCCATCAAATATAGGAATATCTCTCCGAAAGATAGCTCCAGATGAACTTGAACTATTAGTTGCGATAGGATCTTCCTCAAGCGATTAATCTTTTTGCAGAGAGGACCAGAGCTCTAATACCAATTATTAGACAATTCAAATAACCAGAAGACAACTGAGAGGGGGGTGAATCAGTCATCTAAGATTACTAGAACATTAAGCAGTAAAACTTTAATATCGGAACCCAAAACATTAATATCGAAATGCTTAAACCAAATACCAAAATAGCAATTAAACCAATTAAGCATAAACAATAATCAGAGAATAAATACCATCCACATGACCCCAAGATTTATACGTGGAAAACCCGGTAAAGGGAAAAACCATGGTGGGAAGCCTACCCACAGTCAGATAATACTTTTGCAGTATGTGAATTACAATTGAGGGGCCTGGACTTGCAGGAAGGCCAACAACCTAGAGCGCACTGCTCATCACAAAAGGAGCCTCACTGACTACATAGAAATCGATACTACAATCTAGAAGAATGAATGAACTGCAAAGATAGCATCTCCTATACTTGAATACAGTCCTGGTTAAGCTCAACACCAGAGGACTAAAACCTCTTACATAAGCCCAACTCGATCACCAATGATCAACCAAATCCTCTTCCTGAATGATATTACATTATTCGCTTCTTACATATCCATATCCCATGTCATGATGATCTATATTGAGATCTTACATCATATATATACAAACCCTCGACCATAAACAATCAGGTCGACCACCACACAATAAAACAATTACATAATTACAAAACATGTCAGCCTTAGGCCAAACAAATAATATCCAACCCATAAGACATCCCAGAAACACATCGAGAGGTCCAATCCACGTGTTACATTAAGTCAGTCCATAACCTAGATACATCGGGACCCAATATAGGTCCACACACACTAAAGCAATGATCTCAATCAACTAAGTCTTGAACATGATCACCATCAGCATCCTGAAACCATACCAGAAGCTACATCAACACCACTTATGTATATCATCAAAGATCTTCATTAAAGCTTTGTTGGTGAAACCCTCGCCGGAACCACAAACCAAGCTTTCAAGCAAACATGATAGCATCCAATCACCAGAGCAAAACCAACTGACTGGGCATGAATCAGAGTAGCATGAATAAGCCAATTCCATAAACCAAACATACCAGAGCATACCGAATCAATCCAACCAAAAACCAATCATCCTATCGGGACCAGAAGGGTGTCGGTAAAGCATCCAAAACAGCTAGTGTTGACATCAATGACAAAACATCAATGCAAGACATAATTAATTCCTCCAAATGGCCAATATAAAACCCCTATTCCCAACCTATTTCCCTTTCTTTCTGTGTACAGGAAACACGTACAGAGTTGTACTCTTTAGAATAAGCTCCATTCATAGAGACAAATAAACCCTTTTCGGCATGCAAAAAATTCGGAGGATCGTGGTGCTGCATCTTGGTCCTAGAGTTTTAAGATATTTTTTTAGGGTTAGATCCGACTCAACTTATACTACTTAGATCCAGGTGCACACGGAAATCTCGCAACTGTAGCTCACTATTTTCTCAGTTTTACCTTCATTTTTAGCACTTTACCCTAAATTAGCATTTCAACTTACAAAAGAGAGGGAAAACCCCACAATAATTAATCAATCCATTAAATATCCAGTCCCTATCTGATTTGTGACTGAATCTAGTGGATTCCCTTCCCTCTTTTGAATGTAAAGGGTTTTTAAGCAAAATTGATTTGGTGATTTCTCTCTTATATGTTGTAAATTGTCAAAACAAATTTTACCCTCTACATTTTGGTGGACTTGACATGTCTTATGCTTACTTCTGATTTTTGTTTTCAGATCTGAGTGTGTATGCAATTTAAAATTTAAATTTTCATTTACAAGTTTGATTTTCCTAGCAAATTTGAAAAATTTAGAGGTTAATTTCATTAAAACCCTAATTTTTATTTTCAAAATTGAGCTTGTGAATTGCATAATTTGGGTTAATTATTTTAGATCTAAGTTTTACTCAATTTAAAAATTCAAATTTTCACTTGCAAGTCAAATTTCACATTTAAATTTTAAAATTAAGTGGTTAATTGTAAGAACCCTAATTTTCAAAAAAATTAAAATTGAGCTTGTGGGTTGTTTAAATTTTGAATTTATCATTATAGAATGACTTCAAATTCAAAATTACAACCTTGGATCAAATTTCAAAATTAAAATTTTAATTTTAAAATTAAGTGGTTAACTAAAAAAAACCTTAATTTTTAACCACTTAATTTTTAAATTTAAATTAACCCTGTGTGTTTCCCAATTTTAGATTCATCATTTCAACCTTATATCTATTTTTAAATTTAAAATTAAGAGGATATTTTTACAAGGCCCTAATTTTAAATTTAAATTTCTTGTGGACAATTTTAAAATTAAATGGTTAATTAAAAGAGCCCTAATTTTTAGATTTAAATTGATTATTTCAATTTCAATATTCCTAATCACTTTTTAAATTTAAATTCCAAAATCAAGAGGTTCTTTTTACAAGGCCCTAATTTTAAATATTGAATTTCTCTCTCCTAGTGGGTAATTTTCATTTGAAAACCCTAATTTTAAATTTCAATTTCCTAGGAGATTGCATAATTTTTCACAATTATTCTCTATCTTTTCAATCAATTTGCTTATTTAATTGAGTAATCATTTTTTTCTAAAATTTTGCATTATTCAATTACTTTGCAAATTTCAAACTTCAAATTTCCAATTTCGTTGCCTTAGTGCATGAGTTTTACTACTATTAGTTTGACCGATAATATCCCCATGAGAAGAAGTTATATAATTAAGGCTTCCCAAGGTTTAATTACCGAGGAAATGGAGCCTAATTTGGATAACTTATTCCATGAGGACATTGATGGTTCTAGCAATACTACAAATATCCTCATTAATCTCCATTCTTTAGATAATTCTCATGATGTGGATGGATCACTAACTAGGGTTTCCATTGACCAATTGGAGAAGATTGACAATCAATTTGAAAATCTTCAACAATGGATGAGTCAACAATACCTAGAAAGTGAAGCTCTTCCATTGATTGAAGGATTGAAAAGAATGGTTCAAAGTGATAAAGTTGGTGTTGATATCTTGCATGGTATTGCTCATATTGTTGATTCTAATATAATTCCTAGGAAGAGTTGTGCTAAAGTCCTTGGTTACACACAACCTTCTAGTCAATTTTATCACTCCATTCCCTTGACTACTCGTATGGCTAGTGTTCCCACATTTACATCCAACATCATGGCTTCCTCTACACAAATGTCATACCTACAAGTGTTAGTCAAAGGGGAAAGTCCTTTAATCACAATTCATTCATTCCTCCTACTACGAGTCTTCCATTTGCTAACCAATCTTCTCCAATCCCTACCTATCATAGCATTCCACCTCCTTATTCTCAACCTCTGCTTTCCTATAACAACATCCCTTCTTATTCTCAATCCCTTCATTCAACAATGTTACTCTTCCTCCTCAATCCAACATGTCCAATTTCAATCCTTCTACCGATGCTACCATTAATAGTCTATCTCAAACAGTGTCTTCCTTGCAACAACAAATAACTTCTATGAATCAATCTAAGTATAATGTGCCCACATCTGATATAGTGATCCCTTTATCCAATGACATTGTTCGAGTTGTCCCTCCTAAACATGTGGAAGTCCCTCAATTGGAGCTTTATAATGGACAAGGCAATCTCTTAACTCATGTTGAAACATTTCAAACTTTGTGTAGTGACTTTACTCATGACCAAAGATTGTTGGCTAAATTGTTTACTAGAACATAAAGGGATAAAGCTTTGAAATGGTATTATTCTTTGCCTCCTTATTCTATTACTTATTTTCAACAATTGGCTAATGCTTTTATTCAACAATTTTACAATAATATTGGTTCTAAAATCAATTTGACTAATTTGATGCATTGTAAGAAAAGTGTTAAAGAAAAATTGATTTTATTGGTAGATATAAGCATTTGTATTCTCAAATTTCTTTCCCTATGTCTGATCAAGATATTCAATGAATTTTCATCTCTAATTTGCAAAAAAACATTAGGGATAAACTTCTCTTTTTTGAGTTTACTTCATTTACACAGTTGTGTGCAGTACTTCACAATTATCACCTTAGCGTGAGTCAATTGGAACAATCATATACAATGGCTCCAAGTGATAAAAATGAAAGTTCTCAATAACCTTTTATGAAGTTCAAACCAAATAAGGGATTCATCAAATTCAATGACAACAACAACACTCAAGTGACAACCAAAACAATAGGTGTGCCTTCTTTGTCCAAATACTTTAGAAAAGAATTCACTCCTCTTAATGAATCTTTGCATAGTATTATGTCGCAATTGTTACAAATGAATATGTTGAAAATTCCCCCTATTAAACCAATTGATACAACTAATCCTTTGCCACCTACCTTTCATTCCAAATCCTTTTTCCAATACCATTGTCATGTCGATCATGACATTAAAGAGTTTTATTCCTTAAGGAGTAAGATTCAAGACTTGATTGATAACAATAGCAAATATGTGGTTGGTGTGAATGATAAAGGAAATAAATTACTATCTCCTCCTAATTGAAACCTTCAGATTTTCACTGATCTTTTACCTTCCCATTCCAGTAATGTGATTGAGACTGATCATCTTGCCTTCTCTCCCAATGATGTTGGCCTTGGATCTAATAATGTGGTGAACCTTGTAGATCAAATAGAACTTCCTAAGGACTTATGCATTACATTTGATCCTAATGAGACTATTGAAGCACTTGATGGCCCGTTATATATATTTGCAAAAATCAAAGGCACACCCTCTCGAGGGGTGCTCATTGATCCAACTTGCATGGTTAATGTGATAATTGAAGAAATGCTTTATACTTTGCAATTGCATCAAGTGATATATGATGACACTGATGTGATAGTTAGAGTTTTTTATGGCTTCTCTTTTTCTGCTATTGGTTCTATCACACTTCCTATTGATGTTTGCACTAAATGCTTAGAAGTTGTCTTTGTTATCTCCGGTTTGGTCCAGCTTGTGGAATTGGTTTGGATTGGTTATTCATGTGTTCCCGATGCATGTCACATTCAGTTGGTTTAGGATTTGATGATCTGGATGCTATCATTTGTTCTAGTAATCCTTTTGGTCACTGGTAAGGGTTTTACGGACAATGCTTTGATGAAGATCTTTTGATGAATCTGATAAGTGGTGTTGTTGCAGCTTCTAGAAGGATATCAGGATGCTGATGGTTATCATGTTTGTGTTCCAGTTGATCGTGGTATTTCATTTGGTTTATGGCGACCTATTTTGGGTCCAGTCTTATTCTACTAGGTTATGGACCGACTTATGTAACATGTTGGTTGATGCTCCCGATGCGTCACCAGTTCGATTTATCGTTTGGTTTATGTTGTTTCGGTATTAGGCCGACGGTTTATCATTGGTTTGTAGGATTATATAATGGATCTATTGTATTATATTTTAGGTGGTCGACCTAATTGTTTAGGTCACGAGTTGGTATAAATATGATGTAAGATCTTTTTGTAGATCATGGGATTATGGTTATGGGATTATCTATGTGCGAATGAAGTTGTAATCATATGCAGAGGTTTTGGTCGATCATAGGTAATCAAATTGGGTTTATGTAAGACATGTAATACCTTTGGTATTGAGCTTAACCAAAACTGTACTCAGGCATAGGAGATTCTATTCTTGTAGTTCACTCATCTTTCTAGATTGTAGTTTGGATTTATTTGTAGTCAGTGAGGCTCCTTTTGTGATGAGAAGTGTGCTCTAGGTAGTGTACCTTCCTGCATGTGCAGGCCCCTTTTATTGTAATCACATACTTGTTGCAAAAGTATTATCTGACTATGGGTAGGGTTTCCACCGTGGTTTTTCTCTTTATCGGGTTTTCCACATACAAATATCGATGTTATGTGTTATGGATGGTTGGTTAACTGTTATGTGATTTATGTTTGTGCTTAACTGTAAAATCTGATATTCCGGTATTTGGTTTATGCATTCCGATAAAAGGTTTGTGTGATTAAAGTTTCATAATCTGTTTACAATTGATTCACCCCCCCTCTCAGTTTTCTACTGGGTATCCTAACAATTGGTATCAGAGCTTGGTCCTCTCTGCAGAAGCTTAACCGCTTTAGGAAAATCCTATGGCAACTAATAATTCAACTGCATCTGTTTTCTAGAGAGAAACCCCTAAGCTTGATTCAACAAATTACAGAGTATGGAAGATTCAGATGGAGACTCATTTGAGATGTAATGGGAAAGAGATTTGGGAGATCATGAAGAAAGTATATACTCCTCATAATCCGACATTTAGAAATCCTCCTCTGGAGAACTTCGATAAGGACATTGAAAATGATTGTAGAGCTAGAGAAGCACTCTTGAGTGCATTTTTTGATCAGCAAAAAATAGGACTAACTGACCAATCAACTGCAAAAGCTATATGGGATAAGTTGGATGCTCTGAATAAAGGTGACCATACTGTTAAAATTGTTAAACTTCATGGTTACCGGGTGAGGCATGAGAACCCAAAGATGGAAGAAGATGAAAGGATTACTACTTTTATGGAAAAATTAAATGAAATTTTTATGGGAATTCAATGTTGTGATGGATCTCTAAGCGAAGATGAGATTGTTTCTAAAGTTTTGAGAGCTTTGCCACCGGCTTACAAGATAAAGGCTACTGCAATCAATGAGATGAGAACAATGGATAACACTTATGTTAACAGGATACTTTGGTTGGAAAATTATCTTCTTTTGAGCTTGAAGAATTTGGTCCTCAAGGAGCTACAAAGATTGAATCTTCTCTTCATGCACCTACATCATCAACCGATAAGAGTGATTGGAAAGCTTTATATGTGAAGGAATTGAATGAAATGAAGAAAGAAGATGAAGAGTTTGCGAAACTTGAAGTCCTATTTGCTAGAAGAGTACCTAAAGGTCCAACACAAAGTAAGTATGAAGGAAAATCACCTTTTAAATATTTTGCATGTAATAAGATAGGTCATTTTGCATCTAGATGACTTGAGAGGAATTCAATATTTGAAGAGAAAGTTAGAGGCCTAACCATGATTATCAGAAAAGCATAAGTATAGGAGAAACAAAGACAAATCATGTTACTATGCAGATGAGGAAGGTGTGACTGATTCTGATGATGAACCAGAACAAGATTCGACCAATGGATCTGGTAGTGGTAAGGAATGGGTATTTTTGGTTATTAAGGAAGATGCTCTGGTACTTATTATTCAAAATGAGGAAAAGTCCCTTTCTGCTAAAATTGAAGACAAAGATGAATGTTAGATGAATGTTATGGAAGAGGAATTAGATCAAATTGAAAAGAAAAACACACGGACTTTAGTTACCCTGCTTAAAAATAAGAATGTTATTAGAACTAAATGGGTTTTTAGGAATACATTTAAAGAGGATGGACAAGTTGTGAGGAATAAGGCTAGATTGGTATGTAAAGGATATTCTCAGAAGGAAGGAATTGATTATGATGAGAATTTTGCTCGAGTAGCTAAGATTGAAGCTGTGAAATTATTTCTTGCTTATGCTGCCCATAAGAAATACAATGTTTATCAGATGGATGTTAAGTGTGCATTTTTTAATGGAGATCTTGAAGAGGAAGTTTATATTGAGAAACGTGATGGTTTTTCACTTTCAGATGGCAAAAACATGGTTTGCAGGTTAAGGAAAGCGTTATATGGATTGAAACAAGCCCCTAGAGCTTGGTATGCCAGATTGGACAAATATCTTTTGAAGCTTGGTTTCACTAAAGGTAATGCTGACAGTAACTTATATTATAAGATCACTGATGATGACATATTTATTGTTGAATTATTTTTTGATGATATCGTTTTTGGAGGTGAGGATAAGTTATGTATGGAATTCTTTGAAAATATGAAGAATGAATTTGAGATGTCTATGATTGGGGAGATGAAATTTTTCTTAGCTTTGCAAATTACTCAGAATGATAAAGGTATTTTCATCTGTCAAACTAAGTATGCTAGAGAATTGTTGAAGAAATTTGATATGGAAAATTATAAACCAGTTGGTACCCATATGGTTACAAGTGAGAAATTGACAAAGAAAGATGTATCAGCTCTGGCAAATCCTACAAGGTATAAATCTATGATTGGAGGTTTGTTATATCTGACTCAGACTAGACCGGATATAATGAACGCGGTTTGTATTGTATCAAGATATCAAAGTGATCCTAGAGAGAATCATGAGAGTACGGTGAAAAGGATTTTTGGGTATTTGCAAGGAACAACTGAGTATGGTTTGTGGTATCCTAAAAATGATGACTTTACACTATGTGCATATACAGATGTTGACTGGACTGGAGATGTTGATGACCAGAAGAGAACATTTGGTGGAGCTTTCTTTCTTGGAAAGAAACTTATTTCATGGATTAGAAAGAAACAATCATGTACTTCTTTATCTACTGTTGAATCTGAGTATGTTGTTGTTGCTACTAATTGTACACAAGTTTTATGGATGAAGCAAATGTTGAAGGATATAAGGGTTAATTGCAATGAACCGGTTGTTATTCACTATGATAACTCTTCTGCTATTGACATATCAAAGAATCTGGTATTTCAATCTAAGACTAAGCACATTTCTATCAAGTATTATTTTTTGAAAGAGAAGGTGGAAGTAAATAAAGTCAGACTGGTTTATGTGAACACTAAAGAGTAATTTACAGATATATTCACTAAACCTTTGCCTAAGGAATCATTTGAGTACTTCGGAGATAGATTGGGGGTCTCTACCCCTCCGGTAGAGACTTGAGTGATGCTGATGGGCATCAATCTGGTATGTGTTTATCAGTAATATCATTCATTTCGGATTGATGTGTTGGTACTACTACTCAGGGGGAGTAGACAGTTGTGTGGTTAAGAGGTTTTATGATTTTTCTTTGATGTTTATGTTAGATTTATAGCATTGATGTCAAAGGGGGAGAGATAAATGTGAAAAACAGAGCTTGACAGGGATATTATTCATAGGGGGAGTTTGGTCTTTGGTTCAGAACTTCATTGTCATATCATCTTGGAGAGTTTGTTGGATGTCTTCCCTTGTGGGAGACTTGTTTGGCATTTCTTGGCACTTGGATGTTTTTCAAATATAGTGTTGTCATCAATGCCAAAGGGGGAGATTGTTGACAAATTGGAGGTATTGATTATGTGTTGCATTGATGTTTGTCATTGATGTCAACACTAGTTGTTTTGTTGTCTACCAGTTTTTGATAGAGTGGTTTGATTTTGATGTTGATCAGGAGATTTGTTTCTGGTTTGGTCTGGCTTATGGAATTGGCTTGGATTGGTTATTCATGTGTTCCCGATGCATATCACATTCAGTTGGTTCGAGATTTGATGATTTGGATATTGTCATTTGTTCTAGTAAGCCTTTTAGTCATCGGTAAGGGTTTTACCACCAGCGCTTTGATAAAGATCTTTTGATGAATCTGATAAGTGGTGTTGTTGTGGCTTCTAGAAGAATATTAGGATGTTGATGGTTATCATGTTCGTGTTCCAGTTGATCGTGGTGTTTCATTTGGCTTATGCCGGCCTATTTTGGGTCCGGTCTTATTCTGCTAGGTTATGGACCCATTTATGTAACGTGTTGGTTGATGTTCCCGATGTGTCTAGTTGGATTTATTGTTTGGTTTATGTTGTTTCGGTCTTTAGTCAACTTGGTTTATCATTGGTTTGCGGGATTATGTAATAGATCTATTGTATTATCTGTTAGGTGGTCGACCTAATTGTTTAGGTCCCAGGTTGGTATAAATATGATGTAAGATCTCTTTGTAGATTATGGGATTATATGTGTGCAAATAAAGTTGTAATCATATGCGGAGGTTTTGGTCGATCATATGTGATCGAATTGGGTTTATGTAAGAGGTTTAAGACCTCTGGTATTGAGCTTAACTGGAACTGTACTTAGGTAGAGGAGATGTTAATCTTGCAGTTCACTCATCTTTTTGGATTGTAGTTTGGATTTCTTTGTAGTCAATGAGGCTCCTTTTGTGATGAGAAGTGCGCTCTAGGCAGTGTGCCTTCCTGGATGTGCAGGCCCCTCTTATTGTAATCATACGCTTGTTGCAGAAGTATTATCTGAGTATGGGTAGGCTTCCCACTGTGGTTTTTCCCTTTACTGGGTTTTCTATGTACAAATCTTGGTGTTATGTGTTATGGATGGTTTGTTAACTATTCAGTGATTTATGTTTGTGCTTAACTGTTATATATGATATTTCAATATTTGGTTTATGCATTCTATTAAAAGGTTTTGTGTGCTTAAAGTTTCATAATATGTTGACAATTGATTCACCTCACCTTTTAGTTTTCCACCCATTATCCTAACATAATGATTCTCTCTCTTTTGCATATCTTGATACTTAAAGTTACTTAGCGAACTGTGTCTTTTTCTTTGTTATTTTTGGTATTTTTTTCATGACTCATAGTAAGAGAACCTTACTAGTTTGTAGTCATGGTTCTCTCTCTCTCTCTCTCTCTCTCTCTCTCTCTCTCTCTCTCTCTCTCTCTCTCTCTCTCTCTCTCGTGATCTTCCCTTTTACCTTATCATTGAAGTTGTAAGATCATAAAGTCCACTGGGGGCTTGGTCTATCTTGCCTCCTTGATGACTTGCTGAATTTTTTTCAAAGTGAACCCTTTGTACTTTATCGAGAGTATGATTGACTTCATACTCCTATTTTTCAATGTGAACCCTTTGTACTTTACTGAGAGTATGATTGACTTCATACTCCTGCTAAATTGGGGTCTAAATGTAGCGTCCTAAAATTGAACACCTTTGAAATTTTGATCGCATTGGATCCTTACCTTAGTGTTTGTGTCCCTTGGACTACTTGGGACTTGATTATGCTCATGCCCCTTCCATATTACATCACTTTGTGACATTTTGCATTCATAAGGCACTTGATCCTTTCCGCAAAATAAGGCAAGACCAGGGTATGGCACTGTGGTCCTCAATAGGACCATGGTGCCACGCCATGGTCCCCCTCATTTTTGGGCCCCTTTCAACACATTTTCACATTTCAAATTTGAGTGGGAATTCCCTCTCCCTCCCGGCTCATGTCAAAAAAATAATCAATTTTGTGAATAGATAAGTATATAAAGAGGATTTTCCCTCACATTTGAACATCCACAAGAATCAAAAAGTATTGAGCACACACATAAGATCAAGAATTCAAGAGTAATTGATCTTTTTTAGTCTTCCTTCAAGACTTGGAGCATCGATAAAGTCAATATTCAAGCATTGAAGTGGAGATCTACATCCTATTTCATGAAACCCTAATTCCATGTGGAGGAAAGAAAAACTTCACGAGGTATCATCATTCAATTTTCAGTCATAATTAAACATCCCCCTCAAAAGGAGAACCCTAAGTCAATCCTTGGAGCAGCAATAAAGTCAAGATTCAAGCATTGAAGTGGAGATCTACATCCTATTTCATGAAACCCTAATTCCATGTGGAGGCAAGCAAAAGTTCACAAGGAGGTAACATCATTCAATTTTCAGTCATAATTCAACATCTCCCTCAAGAGGATTTCCCCTCTCATTTGAACATCCACAAGAATAAAAAAGTATTGACCACACACATGAGATCAAGCAATCAAGAATTCAAGAGCAATTGGATATTTTCAGTCTTTCTTCAAGTCTTAGAGAACAATAAATTCAAGATCCAAGCATTGAAGTGGAGATCTACATCCTATTTCATGAAACCCTAATTCCATGTGGAGGCAAGTAAAACTTTACAAGGAATAATTCAATTTTCAGTCATAATTCAACATCTCCCTCAAAAGGAGAACTTTTCCTTATAGTCATTTTAGTTACATTTATTTCAGTTTTTCATGGTTAATTCCAAAACCGGGGTTCGACCTAAGGCAAGCCCCTATTCCCAACCTATTTCCCTTTCTTTTTGTGCATAGGAAATAGGTACAAAGTTGTACTTTTCAGAATAAGATTCATTCACAAAGACAAATCAACCCTTTTTGGCATGCAGAAAATTTGAAGGACCAAGGTGTCGCATCCTGGTCCCGAATTTTTTAAGCGATTTTTTGATGTTTAGATCCAACTCAACTTAAACTACTCAGATCTAGGTGCACGCGTAAATCTCGCATTTGTAGCTCACGGTTTCCTTAGTTTTTCCTTCGTTTTCAGCACTTTATCGTAAATCAACATTTCAACTTACAAAAGAGAGGGAAAACCCCACAACAATTAATCAAACCATTCAGTATTTAGTCCTTATCTAATTTGTGAATCAATCTAGTGGATTCCCTTCCCTCTTTTGAATGTAAAGGGTTTTTAAACAAAATTGATTTGGTGATTTCTCGCTTCTATGTTGCAAATTGCTGAATCAAATTTTCCCCTACAATCCCAATTTTTTATTATGGTGAATCTATGTCTTTGTACTCAAACTTCTAATTTTAATACTAAAATAAAAATTTATTGACAAAAAAAAATAACATAGACTATCAAGCAATATAATATCATTAAGTTGTTGGTTTGACTTCAAGTGAGTTGGAAGAGAGGTGGATTGAAGATCGTCTAGGGTATAGAGGAGATTGTGCCACCACTCGAGACCATATGGTGCCACCATTAAAAAGGATAATGCCCCACCATTAGAGACATTTTTGCAACACCATTAAAGATGCCATTGCTGGCTAAGAACAACATTAATTAAATAAATCTTTATTTATTTAATTAAGTCATTAACCTTTTCTACCCATGACACATGTCATTCATCTCTTAATTCATACACTACCTACCCCTTTCATTATTTTATTATTTCTTTTACCTACTCTCTAATCATAGCCGGCCTCCTTTTACACCTCTCAATCTTATCCCTCCATTTCATATAGTGTCTTCTATATAAGGAGATGCTTCCTTCATTATCAAACCCTAATCGTTCTATGCATTCTAATCATCTTTTATGCATTTGACTACACTACGATCCTACTAGCAACCACATTCCGTTCTTTGTTGAGCTCTTGTGCACATAAAATCTGAGAGCAAATACATCAAACAAGATCAATGGAGATCCAAACCCTATTGGACATGTGATAGTATAATCTTTGTGATTTCATTTGATTTGCATTGTCTTAGGTAATCTTCATATGTTATGGTGGATCTTTGTTGTTGTTAGGCTAGGGTTTTATGGTTGAATTCATTTAGTCTTTCAATATTGTTATTATTGTTATCCATTTTCACCATAAACATTTTGGCACGCCCCGTAGGACATGGATTTTTCTTAGATCTGTATTTTTTGCAGATTTTTCTAACCCTATATTGCTATTTTGTAAAACAATTTGGAGAATAACCTTGTGCAGCTAGGGTTTTGGACACAAAATCAAGATCTTGGAGAGATTCGATCATATCTCACAAATGGATAGGAAATTTTGTACCAAATTGTTTTTGCAAGTTGAAAAAAGTATCAGGAGCTCTCAATCCAAAATTCAGAATTTTTGGAGCACATTTTCATTTTCTATGAATTTTTTATGATTTTTCATAAAAAATTAATTTTGAGAGCAAATGAGAGACTTTTTCAGATTTTATTACATTTTTGGAAATCTCTCATAATTATACACAGGATCTTTTTTTTCTGATTTTAATTTTGATGCAAATTATTTCCCTAAAAATTGGATCTTTAAAAATTATGGTTTTTCCTTATTTTGATCAGATCTCACAAACGGCTTTGAATTTTGACATCAAATGTTTTGTGCAGGTCAAGAAAAGTATCAGAAAGATTCAATAAAAATTTTAGATTTTTTGGATCGATTTTGCATTTTATATGATTTTTTAATGATTTTTCATAAAAAATTAATTTTGAGAGAAATTTAGCAAATTTTTTCGATTTTCTTATATTTTTGGAAATATCTCATAATTATACATAGGATCTGTTCTTTGTGATTTTAAATTTGATGCAAAATCATTCCTCAAAAATTAGATCTTTGAAAATTAGGGTTTTGCATTATTTTACTCATATCTCACAAACTGCTTGGATTTGTTGCAGAAATTTTTTTATCCAGGTTTGGAAGACCATCAGGACTCTTCAGTAAAAATTTCATATTTTTTGGATCGATTTTTCATTTTATATGAATTTTTTATGATTTTTCATTAAAAATTAATTTTTGGAGCAAATTAGCAATTTTTTTGGATTTTCTTACATTTCTGAAAATCTCTTGAAATTTTACAGGTGGTCTTTTTTTTATGATGAATCAGATATTTGAATTGGTCAACAAAACGCATTGTTGAAGGCCCCTATTTCACAAAGTCTTTTGGATCTAAAATTTACCTAACTTGTGTGCTTGCAGGAAGGGGTGATCATTTGAAACAATCCAAACTACTAATAAATCTTTGTTGCAGGTCCTTGGCAAGGGTTTTTGGATTTTTATTGTGTGCCTTGTTTTCATAGACTAGCAAACACTTCAATTGGTGCACTAAAATTGAATCATTGTCTTTTGTGTCTTGAGCAATAGGCTCTTTTTGTTTAATCTTTAGAGGGCCTGTCTTCTCGTGTGGTCATTAGGACTACTAGTGAGAAGAGAACGACCCAAGTGGTAGTGAGGAAAACCCACCTCTTCCGAACCACTATAAACAACTGTATTCATGGTGAAAACTATGGATAATGTGTGCTGATTAGTTCATACCGACACTGTCTCCCCATAAACCCGTTTGATCAAATTTATTTGATCAGTTGTAGGGCGTAACCCCTACCAGCTGGGAGCCTTCTATATTTACAGAGCTGAAAGTGCCGCATGTATGGCCACACGAGCGGATGCCCTTACTAGCACCATTTTGTTTTAGAAGCCCAAATCCTTCTAGTTGTTGGGGCAGGAGGTCGGACCTCTGGTAGCGGCCCACACACATACGGTTCTTAGTAGAGATACAAAGTTCACCACGGGGAGTTTTCGTGGGGACTGATGCTTGGCTGACCCGAGAAGTGAGTGCCGAGGGTGGAGCCAGGGAGGTCAAGCATCTAAGTATCTGCTCTGAATAGCGTAGCCTCGAGGGTAAAACCTCATGTGGGATCAACAACTATTGTCTTGGCCAGCCATAAGAATTGTGCTTGACTTATTTTAAACATTCAAAACATTCAAGACCAAACAACAAAACATTGTGTCTTTTGTGTCTTCAAGTGTATGCAAAACATTTTTACATCAAACAACACACTTTTCTTGGAGTCATTTTGAGTCTAAACACTTGCAAACATTGAGTCCTCATCAACATTGTGTCCTCTTGTCATGAAAAACAGTCAAACATTCAGATTTGGTCACAACCAACAACTTCACAAATTGGAAAAATTTTACAGTCCAGCAAACAAGAGCAATCAGTTTCGGAATTCTTGAGCTTCCTAGGTTGTTTCTCCAGGTTTTCATCTAGCATTCAACTTGTCTTTGGGTCTCACAAAGTCCATCATTGCTTTACACCTTACATTACATTCACATTTGTCTAAACTTGAGTCAAAAGGTCACTTGCTTGTCCTCATCATACTTTGTCAACACACTACATACAACAACATTTTGCTAAGTGGTCCCTCATCAAGGTCTATCACCTTTGGGTCTCATTTGGTCTTACTTAGAGTCAAGGTCAACTTACCTCATCAAGAGAAACTATCCTCTCTTTGAAAGTCACACCTACTCTACTACATACATACTTGGTCTTACACTTTGGACATTGCAAGTACACTTCAGATTCATTTACATTCCATCCAACTCTTAGTCTTCCATACTCTTTCCATTTTCATCTAGTCTCACACATCTTGGTCAATACCTAGTTCATGGTTGAAACCCGCCTTCAAAAATCTAGGAGAGAAACTAAAGAGGCTCAAGAGTCCGCAAACATGAGTTCTTATGAGTATGACAATGATATCTTTTTCAATTCTGATCATACTACATTACCCAACATGGATGCCTATAGAAACATTCCAAATGTTGAGAACATGGACACTACAAACAACAATGATACACACAATGATGATATGGACAACTTTTCAGTACATTCAGCAGATGTGGAAGAATCCATAATGGATCCCCGCTTCAATCGATTGATTGAGGAAATAATGAGGAGGGATAGACAATACTTCTTACAAATGATGGCACAAAGTGGAGCCAAGATACCTCATGATTTTGACATGTCTCAAATAATGGAAAATCGACCTTTGCAACAAACTCACTCCAACATGGATCAAAGGAGACCTAATAGTGGAGGCAATAGACGACCACATCTTGTGCCTGAATCACCATCATCTTTGTTTCAAAACCAGGGGTCCCACATACACATGGTCAAGCATATGATACTCACCTTCGCAGACCATTATGGAAGTCTTATGCAAAGAAATATGCTCAATCACATATCAACACTAAGGATCAACCACCAAAGCAATTGGATATTCAAAGGCATGCTCAAAATTTGGACACAAGGAAACCCCGTGTCAAATTTGGGGGCAACACATTAGAACATGACATGCCTGTAGAGTATGGTATACATGGACAAAATAGATATTGTGTTCCTCAACATGAATCTATACCAAGTGGTCCATATATGCAGCATCACTATAGACCTCCTCTATATGAACATGTGTATGATCAATATCGTCCATATATGCAACATGCTCCTCCTCCAATTGGTGCCTCAAGCATAGGGTATGGTCCAAGAAGTCGATCTCCACCTAAGAGCAATTTGGAGCAACAAATCAGGGACTTACAAAAGAAAATGGAGGACATAAATACACCGAAGCAAACATACACAATGAGAGACATATGTCCTTATCCATTTGACAAGAGCATTCCAATGCCTCCTTTTCCTACACACTTTGTGATGCCTAAATTTGATAAGTATAGAGGAAAAGGGGATCCTAAGGCACACATAAGACAATTTTTCACAACTTGCATTGAGATAGCAACAGAAGAGACATATCTGATGAGATTATTCCCACAAAGCCTAGGTGATCAAGCTATGGAATGGTTCTCCCAACTTCCACCTGGAATTAAGTCATGGGGTGATTTAGCAGAGACATTTATCCAACATTTCTCATACAACATAGAGACAGACATATCAGTCACTACTTTGTGCAACACCAAGCAAAAAGATGGAGAGTCTTTTTCATCATTTTTACAAAGATGGAGGAATCTAACTAGCAGATGCTCTTGCAAAATTCCACAAAAACAAATGGTAGAGATGTTCACCCAAAATGTTAACAAAGACATTGGCTATGATCTAAGGAAAGCTTGTTTGTCCACCTTCAAGGACATCATTGAAAAAGGCTTAGCAACAGAAAAGGTCCTAATTGAACAAGGAGTCATTAAGATATTCAAGGAAAACAAGGATGACATTAAAGGAAAAGATAAGCCAAGATTTTGGAGCAAAAACAAGAACACAGTCAATGATGGTGTTGTTGATGCCAATACAGTGTGACCCAAATTCGTTTTTTCCAGATCAAATCAGGTGAATACTCAAAAAAATTCTAAATCACGAAGGAAGTACACTCCATTGGGAGAACCACTTGAGTCAGTTTTCAAAAAGCTAGTGGCAAACAAGGTAATCACTATTCCAGATTTTCCTCCATATGAACCAAAGGTTAAACCAAATTGGTGGAATGATGATGAGTATTGTGAATTTCATAAGAGCAAGGGTCATAAGACAGGAAATTGTCATCGACTTAAGAACATCATACAAGATCTCATTGATAGGGGTGACATTGAAATTGAAGGACACTCATCTAATCAAGAACATGAGATGTTTAAGGAACCATTCCCAAATCATGACAAAGGAAAAGCTAAAGCCACAGAGGATCAAACCAACTATACCAGAGCATCCTACAACTATGATTCAACTATCAATCACATTTCAATAGACAATTACGTCTCTACCATTATCATCAAGGACAAAACGTCTGAGAATTCTACCTAGAGACCCAGAATTGTCCTAAAAGGTGTTGGATCTTCTTCTGAACCTACCTCTGAATGTAATGTTACAACTCGTCGAGGTAAAATCACTTTGCAAGGTGCTCCAGCCAAGAACATCGCCTCCTCATCAACCAAACCTGAGTATGACCTTGTAGAACAGTTAGAGAAGACACTCGCGCTCATCTCCATCCTTGAGCTATTACGCATATCCCCCGCTCATAAAGCCATTCTTGACAAAACTTTGAGAGACACTGCCATTCCTACTGATCTGAATGTGGACCAGTTTCAAGACATGATGGGATACCTTCCCGTTCCACACTCCCTTACATTCACAGAAGCCGATGACACCTCCGTAAGTTAGCCACATAATGCACCATTACACATTGAAGCCTTCATACACAAACATAGAATCAAACGAGTCCTGATAGATGGAGGAGCAGGTCTAAATATTTGTACATTGAGCACTATTAAACAATTGGGATATTCCGACAAAGCTGTGAATTCTACAAACAAAATTACTATCAAAGCATATGATGATGAAGAGCGTTCATCCAAAGGCACAGTCACCTTACCTCTCAGAGTTGGACCAGTTACAAAGGATGTGGTTTGTCAAGTACTTGATCTGGATCTCACATACAACATATTGCTAGGACATCCTTGGATTCATGAAATGAGGGCAGTCCCGTCTACATATCACCAATGCATTAAGTTTCCTCACAATGGAGTTGAAATAACAGTTAATGCTGACCCAAATCCATTCATATATTGCAACAATCTGCGACCTAGATCAGAAATAACAATTCCAGCTAATCGAGAAGTTGTTCCATCTTCAGCATATGTGGATCCAGAATCATTGAAAGCTTCTACATCAAAACAAACAGAGCTCAAAGAAAAATTCAAGGTTAAAGACCTAGGATGTGGTGAGTATATATTTCATGTTGACCAACTCCCACTATCTCCTAAGACATTCAGTTGACAAGAACAATCTATAAACAATTTACAAGGAATTGGGTGTGAACCACCTAGTGTTGTGGCTACTGAGTCTGAAAGCAAATCTCCTCCAGTGGTGCAAGCAACTCTTGATATCAATAGTCCTAAGAGTGGTTCCAGCGAAGAATCTATTGAGCATATCGCCAGCCCTCTTGATAACTCACATAGCCTTACCATATCATCCACTCATTCCATTTCCACTCCACTTCCAGACTTGGATCAACAAGAATTACAAAAGCCCTTACTCATTGGGGATCAAAAATCAAGCTTTGAAAAGAAAAATCTAAAAGTCAATAATAAAGAAAAGTCCTTTAGTCCAAATCAAAATCAAAAGCTATTGGACTCTGCAAAAATCAAGGTCAAGGATAAAAATCCAATGAAAGAAAAAGAGCAAGAGTTGATCTCCCCTAATATCAAAATAACTGGGGGCAAAAATTCTACAATTGCAAGTCAAAAAGATTACTTGTTGATCCTAAGTCTCCATCATGCTATCCTACTTTCACTTCTTTTCGCAATCATAAGCCTTCATCACTCATCTACTTGTTCCGCACGTCCTTTCCCTTCTGGTGATACATCATGGACCTTTAATGGAGCTTCCTTGAAGGACTTTGTTATCAGGGATGCCCAAACTTCTTCAGGTGACACGCATATGGGCCTGTGTAGTCCACACACTAGTAATTCTATCTCAGTTCCTTCATCGAGGAAGACATTCAATCAAGCTACACATCATTCAGTCAAGGAACAATGCAACTACAATCACAAGGTAAAGCCTCACACATTTGAGGTAGGTGACTTGGTTCTCAGAGAAAATCCCAAAAATCAGCAAGATAGAGAGAAGAAGGGCAAGTTCGAACCAAATTGGCTTGGTCCTTACGTCATTACAGCAGCATATGGATCTGGGGCATATCAGCTCTCAACTACAGAAGGTGAACCTTTGGAGGATCCTATCAACAACATGCACCTTCACAGGTTCTACACATAGCTCTTTGGAATATCCTAATTCAAAAATACAAAAAAAAAAATCAAAAATTTCAAAAATACAAAAAAAAATAAAAAAATTCAAAAATATAAAAAAATTATAAAACAAAAAAATCGTTACTTGGTGAAAACCTAGCAAACAGGCGCCTTGTGACACAAAAGACATTGAAAAATCAAAAAAGTAAAGAGAAATAATTTCGTCCAATGGTGAAAACCACTTCGGTGGCGCCCTGGGCAAGTACCATGGTGAAAACTGGGTCACCAGTGCCATGCGTAGAGATATTGCTCCTCCCTCCTTCAGGATTCACTTTCATCCTTTCACTTTGCACACACTCACAACCTATTCGTTCATAATAAACTTACCCATTCCCATCATGGCTTGTTATTGATCTACCCAAGATTGGTTAGCCATTCATAATAAACATCCCTTTTCACCTCCCTTTCCATCCATAATAAATCAGATCCTATCTGTGGCTAAGGCAAATCCTGTGTCTAGTGATGGGTGTGGAACTAAGAGCATCACATGTTTTGAGGAGTACAGTTTCTTCCAGCTTCCTTCAATCTATCCGCGCACAATCCGCAATAAAGCAGCATTTGCATCATAGAAAAGCAATAAAGTTTCATCTTCTCCGCAATAAAGTATCAGTTTCATGGATTCAGTCAGTTTCAGATGAGACAGCAGCAACAATGGGCTTCAACAAATCAAATCTTTCAACAGACTCAGACAACATATGGTTCAGTGTTATCTATCCTTTCTGTGAAAGTAAACATTGTGACCACAATCAAATAAGACTTATATAAGTGACAAGAGACACTAAATTTGAGGACTACAGTGGATGTTGGTGTTGAGTCTTGGTTTTCTTTTGATTTCATCTTTTTATGGTGACATGTCTTTTAGCTTTTCCGGGATGTCTCTGACTAGAGATTCTATCTCCAGGATGTCTTTGACTAGAAAGGCGAGGATGGGGTATCGTCACCTATTTGTATTTGTTGTCTGTGGATTGTCTCTTAGTAATGCTATGACTTGTCCAAGGATATGAGGACACTGTGAGTCTAGTATGAACTGGGGCATTCCTTGTTTGTGACTGTCTTATCTCCATGCAAACAGGTACAATGACTTTCTGGGTCAAACATATGCCTCGATTGTCATAACCTATTTTGCCATAATAAAGCTCAATGATGATAACGCACAAGAAGCTCTTTCACTTTCATATCTTCTGTCTTCCATCCCCCTTTCTTGATTGACTTCCATCGTCCTTCTCGAGTCCGCGTAGCTTGCTATCACATGACTGAGTATAATGACATACCAAAAACATTTGCATTTCATGTAGTTGCACCTGCATTACCACATATAAGCATTTCATACATACATATAGATATCACAACTGCATCACATCCTGCACACAACACCTATTAGCACAATTTACATTTGCATTATCATATTCATCTGCATTACATACATTCACATTTGCATCATGCATACACATATAAAACATAAAAGAACAAAAAAATATATTGCATTGCATCATATACATATTTGCATCCATATCATAAGCATCACATAGAAACATACATCACATAGGTACGCATGCATATAGCTGCCGCAAAGATGAATCATCTCATATATATATATATATATATATATATATATATATATATATATATATATATATATATATATATATATATAAAGTGTCATGATACAATGACGTCAAAATACATATGGCTACACTGCCAACCCTCGTGTTGCCCTATCCGAACAGAGGAACCCACTAATAACTCCTGTCAACACTGTTGGTAGTGCTAATCATGTCCATGTCATGGTATCCCATGCCACATGTCCCACCCTCATCTCCAGCCCCAGATCCTAGAACACTCGTCTAAGGGTATCCTTGTCTCCGTCTCGATCGTATGGAATCAGCTCCCCATCAATTGGTATTCACATAATCCTGTATACATCCTCCAGGGTGATTGCCATCTCCCCCATCGGCAAATGAAAAGTGCAAGTCTCAGAGTGCCACCTCTCCGCCAGTGCAGTCAGCAATCCCATGTTTGCCCGAAACTCAGGCACATACAGAATATGTCGCAATCTCATAGCCTCAATCGCAGCTCGGTCCTCGGTTGTCAACTCAGGTCACAACCTCTGAGTCGATGGGAATCTCTCCCGTGACTCCAGCATAGGCAAATACTCCTCCAGTCAAGCAAATCAATCATGTTAGTCATCGTGGCATTCACTGTTCATCACAAAATGCTACTTTTTATCCAAATGCATATTGCTATCTACCCTAGTGACACTCACTATTCATCACAAAGTGTTGCTTCTACCCTAGTGGTACTCCCTGTTCATCACAAAGCACTACGTGTTATGCACTCCCTGTTCATCACAAAGTGCTGCTCACATTTGCACTCCCTGTTCATCACAAAGTGCTGCTCATATTTTAGTACTCCCTGTTCATCACAAAGTACTATATCTTGGTACTCACTGTTCATCACAAAGTGCCTTGATTTATCCTAGTTTTCCCTAGAGAACCTGCTTGAGTGTATCCTCTCAGTAGCTTATCCAATCGACAGCGTATGTTCATCACAAAACTGCCGATTTGACCTAGAAGACACAAATTCACATTTTTGACACAAACGCGTTTTCCTGACATAAACGCACATTTATTACATTACCTAGCATAAATTAATGACAACAATAAATACATCAAAATACGAGGAGGTTTAGTGGTACTTACCGGCTCTCTTGCCTCTGTTGGCCTCTAGAATCGGCGAACGCGGTCGAATCTGTGAACAAAGGCCATCGCTGTTGACTGCTACTGCTCTATTTTCGCTCTGCACTCTGCTGTCGTGGATGTGTGGATGACAATGAGGATGTTTTCCCCTCATGGTCTATCTTATAGACTACCGTAGCCCTAGTTTCCTATGTCAGTCTTCATTATCCAGTGACTCTGTCACTTTATCCGGTTAGTCCATTCTAGCCTCTCTTTCTTATCGAGAGATTGTCTGCAATCTTTTCAGACATTTTCATCCAATCTCTCGAGGGGGCATATCATTCCCATCTTGGGGCAACTCTGTATCAGTTCATATTATCTTCTTTGAAACAACGCGACAAGTCACATTGTCTCAAAGAGGGGCAAAATGTAGACACCTAAAATTGTCATGTCTAATTAAATAAATATCTTTATTTATTTAATTACTTTAGCTTAATTCTTCTATTAATTAAATAAATCCTTATTTATTTAATTAATTCATTTATCCTCTTCTAGCCTTATTTCTCATTTAAATAAATACATTTATTTATTTAAATTATCCTTTTCCTAAATTAAATAAATATCTTATTTATTTAATTATCCCACTTCTTCTATTAATTAAATAAATCTTTATTTATTTAATTAAGTCATTAACCTTTTCTACCCATGACACATGTCATTCATCTCTTAATTCATACACTACCTACCCCTTTCATTATTTTATTATTTCTTTTACCTACCCTCTAATCATAGCCGACCTCCTTTTACACCTCTCAATCTTATCCCTCCATTTCATATAGTGTCTTCTATATAAGGAGATGCTTCCTTCATTATCAAACCCTAATCGTTCTATGCATTCTAATCATCTTTTATGCACTTGACTACACTACGATCCTACTAGCAACCACATTCCGTTCTTTGTTGAGCTCTTGTGCACATAAAATCTGAGAGCAAATACATCAAACAAGATCAATGGAGATCCAAACCCTATTGGACATGTGATGGTATAATCTTTGTGATTTCATTTGATTTGCATTGTCTTAGGTAATCTTCATATGTTATGGTGGATCTTTGTTGTTGTTAGGCTAGGGTTTTATGGTTGAATTCATTTAGCCTTTCAAAATTGTTATTATTGTTATCCATTTTCACCATATACACCAGGAATCAAACCCAGATAACTAAGCTTTGCAAATTTATTATTCCACTTTCATAGCTAAGGAAGTAGTTTTAGATTTATGAGACATTTTAGACATTTTCAAACTTTTATTCTCATAAATAAAATTGGGACAATGATTTTGTTTGCAACATTATTCAATTTTTTGAGTTTGAAGGTTATTTTTAGAATTACAATTTAAAATCAGACCTTTATCAAGTCTGAAAATTAGGTTTTCTTAGGGCAAAATTTTCATATTTTAATCAAATCATTTGCATTTTTCAGAATTGTGTTACATAATCTCGAATATCTGATTTTAGAAAGCTAATAAGTTAGAAAATCATTTAAAAATTAGAACCTAAGTCAATTTTGGAAAATTAGTTGTAACAGTTCCCTTTGCAAATTTATTGATTTCTAGCTTCATACAGGTACCATGTCAAAGGTGGGTATAGCTACAAGGAAGACCTAGTTAAAGAATGTTCTTGAGGGATACTATCTGGGATCTTAGATATCTTCCAAATGGGAGAAGGTTGGAGACAATAACATGGAGTACCTGGATAGGAAAAGGATGAAACAAAGGATGTAGGAAATAAAGAACCAACTACCCTCTCCCTTAGCAATCAACATAATGAAGAGTGGAGTCTACCATGTAGTTGGCTTCCCACCATCAATACAATGCAACAATCTCGTGGTTGAGTGTGCCAAGAAATACGACCCATAGTTGAGAACAATTTGAACAACTAAGGGGTTGGTGTTTGCATATCTCACCTAGGAGTCAGTAAGAGAGGCATATGGTATTCCTAGTCATCAAAGCATGCAAGCAATAACTAAAGAGGACACTCAAGCTATGTTCAAAAAAGGGCCAAATGCACGGATGGCTCTTATCAATAACAAGTGGTTCCTCAAAACAAGGCATCACCATTATAAGTTACCCAATAGACTCCCAAGTTCTGATTTCAAAGAGGAGTATAGTGATATGATCTTAATACTCAATGGGATCATGGGAGAACCTCAAGGAGCTTTATTTAAGACATGGATGTTTTATTTCATTGAGGAGATATTAGCTGGAATAGCAATGATAAATTGGGCAAATATTATAAGTGATAACTTAGATATCCAGTTGAGGAATTTGGAGAGAATGAAGTCTTTCTATATTACTTCTTAGTCTGCATGCTTGCAAGAAACATTGTATACAAAGGACTAATATGCAAGGGCGAAGTTGCGAGCAAGCCAAGACAATATAAGGTGTATGAATGTTATCCACAACTCCACCTACATGAAAAAGAATAATATAGAAGGGTGAATGATAAATTCACCATGTACCTCACATGGTTGCTACAGGGTGGAGTACATAAGAAGTTGCCCAAGGAAGTATCATGTACCTCACACGATTGCTACAAGATGCAGTACATGAGAGGTTGTATAAGGAGGCAATGTCATTAGTAGAAAAGTATGGATCATGGTATATTCAATTTTGTACCTTCACATACCTAAGGATCCAAGGATTCACCTCCGAACCATACACACTAATTATTCATCTTTATTAATTAAATAATTATTTAATTAATCTAATTTTCCTTCTTCAAAACTAATTTAATCATCACATTTCATCATAATTAATTATTCTATTTTCTATGTTAATCATTTAATCATTCAATCATGCAACCTTCCTTCCTTTAATATTAGTTAAATATTTATTATATAATTAATTACAATTTATTTACTTTAATTATTAAATTCAATTTCTATTTTCTCCTAATTAAGTAATTTCTTCAAATTGTGTAATTAGCTAACTATGTCTTCCAAATTAAATAAATTTCTCAAATTTATTTAATCTAATTTTTCTCTCAATTCGAAAATTCCAAGTTTCCAAACTTCTACTTTCCAACTAATTTCATTTCATGTGCAGGATTTTGGATATTTTTGAAAATTAATTTTAAATCAGATTTTAAATTAAATGCATTTCATGCTAAATCCTACAGCACATGCTAATTTCTAACTAACAATCGCCCCTGAGTTCAACTATCAATCTCCTTTTATGACTAATTAATTAATTATGTTAACTTCCTCAATCAACTTTCTAACTCTCAATCAACTTTTTGAGAAAGCTCATCCATTCAGCTCACTTCAGTTTAATTTTCAATCAATTTTCTCTCAATTAATCTTAGCCATTGATCTAATTAGTCTACATATCAATCTTAACCATTCAATTTTCCTTCCAATTTTTATAAATTCAAAATCATTCTCCCATTTTCGTCAACCACCATCTTCAAAATCTTTGTGTCGTTTTTATGCAAGTTTTCAAGCACGACTCTAAGAGCCAACATCACACAAGGAAGAGAAGAGAAATAGGATCTTTTATGAAGTCAATGATGGATTGTGTTTTATTTGATTTAATTTATTCTTCATTGTTGATTATCATTATTTCTTATTGTGTTTACAAATTTAATTAGTTAGATTTGAATTTTTGTGGTTATCTCGTTAAGTCTGATTGACAATGCTAAATTCCTTGTAATACAGAGATATGCTCCACTACAATAGCAACAGAGACAGTTAATGAATAATTATAATTTTTCCATCTTGGAATATACAAGGCAAGAAACTGTTTTGATCCATTCCAGATGATTTTAATAGCTAAAAGAGAGACGTTTACACATAAGACTGACATCAAGGACTACTGAACAAATATTATAGATGAGTTCAGAGTTGAGAGAAATATGTGGTCTCGAATGTTAGTGGATTTCATGAGGAGATGTAACTTATTCTCAATTCTCGATCAAGTGAAAGATTAATGGAATCATATTCATCTTCAATATAGTAAGGAGAAAGACAAGCTAGTTTCATCACTTGATTTGTTGCAGCTCAAAGTGGTAGACTTAAATATTTTGATGAGGGAAGTGACTAATTGCTCCAAAGAATGGGTAGATAAACAAATCGACAAGATAAGGAGGCAAAATACAACTTTGACCTATGAGAAAATCAAGAATGAGGATTCTTCTCTCAATAATGTTGAAAGAACTATAAGTGTTGTGAGAGAAAACAATGATGAGGAAAGTCAGTCTCCTAAGAGAAGAAAGGGTATATATAGAGAAACACAAGCAAAAGGTAAGGAGATTTCCAATCAATAATCCAAACACAAGAAGCACAAGTGCAATAATCATCAGTCTACCATGAGTTCCTCATTCGTTAAAGAAAATGATATACCAGGAGAAGACAATGAATATGAACAAGGTTCCAATATAGAGATCCTAATAGATAATGATTAAGATGAACATGCATAAGCCCAATCATCACCACACAAAGATGAAGAACAACAACCGAGATCTTCGACAATTCAACTTGAAGTTAATTTAGGTGATGATGTGGAAGACCTCAGTAAGAAAAGAGCAGAAAAATGAGGTAATTTTAGATTTAAGAGGACTTGATGATAATCATCAACTCGAGGATGGGATGGAATTTTCTACAATTCCTGATTGGTTGATGAACAATATCGAAAAGAAGAAAGTTGGAGAAATACAACCCATTGATGATATAGACGACTTCTTAGCCCAGGTTGGTAAGGCTGAAGAAAAGAAGGCAAATAAGTTCTCTAAAATTCATAGAGATGATTCAAGATCTCACATTTTGCAAGTGGTTGTCCCAGTAGTTGACAAGCCTAGAGATGAGATCATTCCCATAGACTATCAAGTTACAACAATTGATCTTGGACCATCAACAAATCAACAAGAGTTTTTGGAGATGAATGATTCTGCCAAGGCTATCGAGGCACAATTAAATATAGTTGAAGAGAAGAAGGAAATGTTAGAAATGGAGAATAGGAGATTCAAGGAATACATTGAGGGGTTATCAAATCCCCTAAGGCGTGAGGATCCTAAATTTGTTTAACCCATCACTATTGCTCATGGGTTATTTAATTATCATGAGGCATGGGAACATACTGGAGGGTTGGAAAATGAATAGGGGACATTTTGAAGGAAGGAAAGGACTCCTTAGTCTAATTTGTCCAAGCCTGCGATAGAAAAATGTTGCTCATAAGTAGGATACTATAGCATCCTAAAATTGTACCCTTTGTAATTTTGACCATATTTGGGGCCCTCACTTTAGCGTTCTCATCCTCATGCTTTATCGGGACCTATTTGTGCCTCAACCATGCAATAAACTTCATATTTTTACTTTGTGCCTTGCTAGGACCCCTTACCCTGACCCAATTTGGGGTAGGACTAGGGCATGGCGCCTTGGTCCTCACTAGGAGCCCTAGTCCTCCCTGATTGAGGCCCAATTCAAACCCTAGGCCCTATCTCAAATTTGAGCGAGAATTGCTTCTTCATGTCGGCCTATGTTGAAAATTTCATAAGTTTGACGATAGGAAAGTACATAAGGAGGTCTTCCCCTCTCATTTGGACATAACATGACAAAGTGATAAGGCAAGAAGACTACATTCAAGCATCAAAGCATTCAAGAATTCATCATCAAGCATCTCTAGAGGTCTTCAAGGCTGCATATTCTTAATCTATCCATTGTGGAACAACATTACATCATTCATTTGCAATCATGTGTGTGTGATTAGAGTTTTTGCCATTTTATACAACATATGTGACTACATTCAAGAAGCAAAGCATCATCATCATTCATTGCAAATCTGAAGGTATACCTTTCCATCATTTATTTCAAGCATTTATAATATTTCATTCAAGGTTGATTCCAAATCAGGGTTTGACTTAGGCAAACCCCTATTCCCAACCTTTCCCCCCTTATTTCTATGTGCAGGAAGTAGGTGTGCAATTGTACTTCTGAAATTAAGATTTATTTGCAGAGACAAAAAAACCCTTTTCAACATGTGGAAAATTTGGAGGACCAAGAGGCAACACCACAATCCCTACTTTTTCGTGATATTTTCGAAGGGCAGATCCGAATCAACTCATATTACTCATATCTAGGTGCACAACAAAATTCCAAATGTGTAGCTCATTATTTTCCCAAATTTGTTTTCAATTTTGGTACACTTTACCCTAAATTAGCATTTCACCTTACAAAAGAGGGAAAAACATTTCATAATCCAATCAATTCACTTACTATCCAATCCTTATCAAATTTGTGATTGAATCTAGTGGATTTCTCCCCTCTTTTCAATGTAAAGGCCATCTCCCCCAAAGAGAAAATTGATTTGATAATTTCTCCTTCTACATTGCGAATTGCCAAATCAAATTTTCCCCTTTACATTTTGGTGAACTTGACTCCTTACACCATTAATTCATATTTTTATCTTCAAATCTGAGTGTAAGCAATTTAAAATTCAATTTTTCATTTACAAGTTTGATTTCCTTGCAAAATTTAATATTTAGAGGTTAATTTCATTAAAACTCTCATTTTTAATTTCAAAAGTGTGCTTGTAAATTGTTAAATTTGGGTTAATTATTTCAGATCTAAATACATTTTCAATTTCAAAATTCAAAATTTCATCCACGAGACAAATTTCACAATTAAATTTTAAAATTAAGTGGTTAATTTCAAAAACCCTAATTTTAATTTTTTAAAAAATTGAGCTTGTGTATTGTTTAAATTTTGAATTCCCTCTTCAAATTTTGTTTTCTAATTTCAATTCAAAATCAAAATTGCAATCTTGGATCAAATTCAATTTTAAATTTATATTTTAAAATTAAGTGGTTAATTAAACAAACCCTAATTTTTAAATTTAAATTAATTTTGTGTATTACCCAATTTCTCAATTTCCAAATCTCAATCTTAGATCTAGTTTCAATTCAAATTTTAGAATTAAGTGATTCTTTCTATAAGACCCTAATTTTGAATTTAATTTTCTTGTAGACAATTTTAAATTTCAAATTTTAAAATTAAGTGGTTAATTAAAAGAGCCCTAATTTTTATATTTATATTAATTCTCAAATTCCAACATTTCAATTTTCAATTTTAAAATTAAGAGGTTCTTTTCACAAAGCCCTAATTTTAAAATTCAATCTCTTTTGAATAATTTTAATTTTAAATTAAGAGGTTATTTTTACATAATCCTAATTTTAAATTTCAATTTCCTAGGAGGTTGCATTATTACTCTTTCAATTGGCTCACTTAATTGAGTAATTATTTTTCTAAAATTTTGAATTATTCAATTATTTTGCGAGTTTCAAATTTCAAATTTCTAATTCAAATTCCATTTTCCCTCCTTTATTGAATTTTCCATGCATGTATGGGGTGAACATTATTATGGTTAAATGACATATGAGTTTCTTGTAAGTATATATGGAGTTCTTATCTTATTTTGCTAATTCAATTTCGAGTTACATTAAAGATGTTAATAATGTTCCCTTTCATTCATATGATGATAATTTAGTTCCCCCTTTCATTCATAGCTATGATTTACCCTCTCCCTAAATTGATCTCACTAATGAGGGCACATTGGTGCAAAAAGGGAATATGGACACTTCTTTCAAAGATCTCCCTTCTAAAGATGAATCTTTGGAGAATTATGTTCCTTCTTCTCCCATAAAGTACCTCCCTCATAAGAATTATTTGGTGCAAAAGGATGATATTATAGCTACTTTTCATGATTTCCCCCTAGAGATGAAGCATTAATTACATATGATAGTCCCTTTCCTAATGTTGCAGTCTTAATCACAAAGATACCTTAGAGAAAGAAGATGATCCTATTTCCCATCATTATAATGTTTCCAATGCTCTCTCTCCCAAAAATGAAAAGCCTAACAAAGATCAAATCAATGCCATTCATATTGCGGAGAAGCCAAAAATTGTTCTTGATTATCATGCAGTGCCTTACACATATAATAATGAGATGTCTGTTTTAGAAACTGATGAGAACATACAAATTGAAGACCAATATGATTTCTTAGTTCCTACAATCCTCTCCCCAATTCAAACAAATACACCATCTCCTACTAAAGAAGAACTCTTAGAGGATGAATGGGGGTCCTTAGATTTCACACCTTTTTGTAGAAAATATAAGATGTTTGAATTTGATACTAAATTTTTTCTCCTAACACGTCTAGAAAATGATTAGGCCTCTTTAAACTTCAATCCAATTCCACCTAAGAGTGAACCCTATCTTGATCCTACACATGAATACAATGGACAAGTTTTAGGATGTGTGCAACAAAGTCTCGAAAGTCATGAAAAATCACACTTTTCTAATGAAAAGATAGGTTTCCAACCTCTTCCTTTGTCAACATCTTCTCCTCCATTGTCTAGTGAATCCACACCTTCTCATTTTAATATGGTATTACTACAAGAAAATGTGTTGTCCGATCTTCTCCATGCCAATTTAATCTATGTTCTTTTCTCTAAATGAAGAAGGAAACATAGACAACATCTTCAAAATTCTCCTTTTTGCAAGTATCATCAAATTCATGGTCATTCTACTAATGAGTGTCAAGATTTGAAAAAAAAAACATTATATTGATTTAGGTGTCATAAAAACAACATCTGACAATGAATGGCATATTTCTCATGATCATTTCAAATAACATTCAAGTTCCTATTATGTTTCTCTTGACTATGTGATAGTGTTGGCCTACCTATTGGAGGCTCATTGTAATTCATGGTAGTACAACTTCAGGTGCAATCATACTTAGTGAGAAACATAATAGTTTATTTATTCTTGTCTCTATGCTTGGGGGGCAAGAATATTATCTTTCCTCTTTCTAAGGTTTCAGTTTTTTCTTTATGGATTGCATTATTCATAACTTAATGTCCTTTCTTGAATGGAATTATCCTTCATGCGAGCACTTGTTTGTTCTTTGGTTAGGACCTATTCCTTGCTTGAAACGATATGTGTTTTATGAATGATGTCTCCTTAGAGAATCAATGTGATCCTTGTTCTATCTCTCTCTTTCTCTTTGAAGATTACCTCTTCTTTTATGTTGCATTATTCATAACTTAATGCCCTTTCTTGTATGGAATTATCCTTCATGCGAGCATATGATTGTTCCTTGGTTAGGACCTATTCTTTGTTTGAAACAGTATGAATAACCTCTCTTTAGGAGATGAGTAATTTGTCTCCTTGTCCTCTTGCTTGGGGGGAAAGGATGACATTTTCCTTCTCACTCTTTCTCTTTGAAGATTATCTCTTATTTTGTGTGGCATTTTTCATAATGTGATGTCCTTTCTTGCATAGAGTTATCCTTCATGCGATTACATGTGTGTCCCTTGTTAGGAACTGTTGGAGTTATCTTTTATTAGCTAATAATTATTTATTTAATTATTAGTCTATTATACTCCAGGTGCTTAAGCTAAACTTAGGAATCTTATAATTCTTTCGGGTTTTCACTTTTACAGTTTCGAGTATCCTCTTATAAGGATTCTCTCTTTGTATTTTCATAACAACTGTAATTATTGAATTGCATTCTTGTTGCATAATCAATATGACTCATCTTTTCTCGATCTCTAAATTCTAGCCTCCATAGCTTTTTTGCTTCTCTCCTTCTATGACAGGTTTGCATGCAGGTCATCTTTGGGAGTTGTATAGTTGATTTTTCCTCAACTCCAATATGGTATCAGAGCTCCAGATCTGCATGCCCATGTTCTCTTCATGAGAGATTTTGGGCCATGTTCATCATATTTGTGTATTCGGGGGTTTGTGTAGTTGTTTTTTTCTATTTATGGGGGTAGCTGATTTTTTGGTACATTTTGGTACCAAAAAAACCTCAAAGTTGGATTCAGAAGGTTGATTCCATGAATTTTAATATATAATTTGCCTATTTTCGGTGACAGGGGCATCTGGGCAATGATTTTTTCAATGACACGCTTTACGAAGCACAAAAAATCCGTATGACTGTACTTGCAAATGCGTCAGAAAATTTTCGTCAAAAAAATAAATTAAATTTTTTTTAAAATTTTTTTTTTACCCTTTTATGCCCTAAAAGAGGGTTTTTTTTCTTTTGGCCATAACTTGGTCATACGGAGGTGCTTTTTCAAAAATCTTATATCATCGAAAAGTTCTTTCCAAGCTCTATCCAGATCTAGAGGTTTGAATTTTTTTATTTTAATTTTTTATGGTGTTTTTTTGTTGTAAAAGCTAGAGGTTCTTTTTGCACTCCGGGAGACATAACTTGAGCATCCGACCTCCGTTTTTTTAAAACTTTATATCATTGGAAAGCTTGTTCTGTGTTCTTTCCAGATTCTGCTCTAGGTATATTTTATTTAGTTTTTTTTTTCAGCACTCTAGTTAATATCTTGAATGTTGCAGGTCCTGGGATCTCTTTCTTTGAGTAGGAAGTCTCGTTTTTGGCTTTCTGTTTCTAGTCTTCTGTCTCTTCTTATCATTGTAGCATTTTATTTATGCAAACACACTAAGATAAAGAGCCACTATGCATTGTATACTTGGTATCTTGCGCATCTTGGGCCTTATTGTACATGCACTACTTATAAGATGTCATGGGGGGTTGATGTTTGCCTTTTGTTTGCCATCTACCTTTATCAAGTGAGTGTTTCTTCCCCAACATTAGCCTCATGATGTGTGTCAAGTGAGTGTTCCTTCCATAACATTATGTACTTTCTCTACACCTTCAATGTTCCTGGTTCTTCATCATGTAGTTCTTGTTGGTCGTTATTTTCAGTGTACCTGTCCCTCTCCCTTTTCAGCATTATGGGGAGGTTTGTCCTGTTGGTTCTAATGCTTCCTTGGTTCGATTGATCAACTCTTCAAGCTTTGGTTTTTCATGCTATCTGCATCTTCGAGTCAGTTGTTTGTCTTGTTTGCCATCTGATTCGAGTAGTGTCATTTGAGGGCTCTCATGCAGATTACAATCTTCTCTACTTGGTCATGTTTTATTTCAGTGGAGGTTATTCAGATCAACAGTTACTCTTCGACAGTGTTCTCAGCTATTTCATGCTTCAGTGGTGTTCCTCATTCTCTTCTTTTTGTTCCTATCTTCTGGAACACTCTTGTTTGGAGGCTTTTTAGTCCTTCACTTGAGTTTGAATCTCTTCTCGGAGAGGAGTTTTGTTCCCATAGAGTTTTTTCTTTTTTCTCCACTTTACAGAGATTTTATTGTACTTGGGTACCTCATCAGGCCTAGTTGTCGAGACCCATTGTTGCTTTCCTGCATTTTTTACATGTTTTTTTAGTCCTTAGTTGTTTTTTAGCTACTCCCTAAGTTCATCTTAAAGGAGGGTGTTGGAGTTATCTTTTATTAGCTAATAATTATTTATTTAATTATTAGTCTATTATACTCCATGTGCATAAGTTAAACTTAGGAATCTTATAATTCTTTAGGGTTTTCGCCTCTAGGGTTTCAAGTATCCTCTTATAAGGATTCTCTCTTTGTATTTTCATAACAACTGTAATTATTAAATTGCATTCTTGTTGCACAATCAATATGACTCCTCTTTTTTGGATCTCTGAATCCAGGCCTCCATAGCTTTTTTGCTTCTCTCCTTTTGTGACAGGTTTGCATGCAGGTGATCTTCGGGAGCTGTAGAGTTTATTTTTCCTCAATTCCAATAGAAACTATTCTTTGTTTGAAAAAGTGTGTCTCTTATTAATAATCTCTCTTTAGAAGTTGTGTAAATCTTCTCATTGTCCTTATGCTTGGGGGGCAACGATTTCTCCTCCTCTCTTCTCTCTAAGAACCCACTTTTCCTTTGTTGAGTGGTGTTTGTTTCATGATTTGGTGTCATTCCTTGTGTGAAGATGTTGCTTTCTCAATGATTCTCTCTTATACAAGAGGCGTAAGTCCTTGGCTACAACCTCTTTTTCATTTGGAAATCTACATCTATCATAAACTTACCCCTCACATTGGGTCAAAAGTGTGTCATCCTTCATCAAGAATCCCTTTCACCTAGCAATAGGAGGAAGGTATGAATTCTTGTTCTCCTTCCTTTCTTTTTGTAGTAGATGTTATGTTTTTTCAAGGTAGCTCTTCTTGGAGGTATATGTCTTTTGAGCAAAGATCTCTTCTCCTCCAAGGATCTCCTTTACACTTGTTGCAAGATATCTATTTTTCAACTATCTTATCCTTTCTTGAAGAGTACTCCCTGTCTAGCTTTGATTTAAGACATTATTGCCTAAAGGATATCTCCTTGGTGTTGAAGGTCAGATATTCTTGTTTCTTGCTTCCTTAAGATATCAACATAGGTATATTTTGACATCTTAAGGGGGGGCACCCATATTGCTCCTTTTGTATCCTATTGTACTATACCTTTTTGCATATCATTTTTGCATGTCCTAAATGGGGTGTTCATTCTTGGAACTAGAGTAAAACATCTTCGAGAAAGATGCTTTACACTTGAAACCAAATGCAACATTTGATATATGTCTTAGACAGGGTTACACATCACCAAAAATAACAAAGTCTTACACGGGATGGCCTCGAAACCAGACATGTATCTTTGCCCCTTGGCATTACCACACACATTTTCACACACAATCGCCCCTTGGCATTTACATTTACATTACATGTCTTATATAGGTTAAAGCACACTCAAAAACAACAGTCTTAAATGAGGTGATATATACTTGAAACCAAGCATCACTTGCACACACGGACGAGGATGAGTAGAACTAGTTAAAAACAACTAGACTATTCCTACTCTCCTCTCCAACATGGATCACTTAGATAAAAAAATCTAGGGGCGAGTAGTCCATGTCCTTTCTCACCATGGATCGCCTAGATAAAAACATCTAGGGGCGAGTAGGCCATTCCCTTTATCATCATTCTTCTCATGGATCACCTAGATAAATACATCTAACGTGTATTCATGCTCTCTCATCTTCTTCTCATGAACTCATACCTTTGTTATTGATAGTTCATGGATGATTCTTTCTTTGCTCTTTTATGTGATTGCTTGTGTTCATGAGATGACATTTTTCAAGAATGATATTAGTTGTTGAGACATTTTGATATCAAGGTCTCTTCAACTAGTTGACTTGAGGTCTTGTTCGTTTTTGGTTTCCTAGATTTTTTTTGTCTTTTGTCTTTCTTTGTCCTTTTGTCTTTGTTTTCCTTTTGTTTCTGTCTTGTTTTATGTTCACTTGCATATGTTTGAGTGAGTTGAGATCCTAAGATTGGGGGCTTGATTCCTCAAAACTAGTGACATCTTATACTCCTTGTGATTTTGCTCCACATTCCTCATCTTCCGCATCTTCTTTGTCTACTTTACCATGAGTATTTGTGTAAGTTCATACTCCCACTAAAGTAGGGGATAAATGTAGTGTCCTAAAATTGCAGCCTTTGCAATTTTGACCATATTTGGGGCCCTCACTTTAGTGTTCTCATCCTCATTCTTTATTAGGACCTGTTTGTGCCTCTTTCATGCAATAAACTTCATATTTTCACTTTGTGGCTTACTGGGACCCCTTAGCCTGGCCCAATTTGGGGTAGGACTAGGGCATAGCTCCTTTGTCCTAACTAGGACCAGGGCGCTATGCCCCAATCCCCCCTAATTCAGGTCCAATTCAAACCCTAGGCCCTATCTCAAATTTGAGAAAGAATTGCTTCTTCATCCCGACCTATGTTGAAAAGTTCATAAGTTTGACGATAGGAATGTACATACGGAGGTCTTCCCCTCTCATTTGGACATAACATGACAAAGTGATAAGGCAAGGAGACTACATTCAAGCATCCAAGCATTCAAGCATTCATCATCAAGCATCTCTAGAGGTCTTCAAGGCTGCATATTCTTAATCTATCCATTATGGAACAACATTACATCATTCATTTGCAATCATGTGTGTGTGATTAGAGTTTTGCCATTTTATAGAACATATGTGATTACATTCAAGAAGCAAAGTATCATCATCATTCATTCCAGATCTGAAGGTATACCTTTCCATCATTTATTTCAAGCTTTTGCAATATTTCATTCAAGGTCGATTCCAAATCAGGGGTTGACTTAGGCAAACCCCTATTCCCAACCTTTTCTCCCTTCTTTCTATGTGCAGGAAATAGGTGTGCAGTTGTACTTTTGGAATTAAGATTTATTTGCAGAGATAGAAAAACCCTTTTCGACGTGTGGAAAATTTGGAGGACCAAGAGGCAACACCACAACCCCTACTTTTTCGTGATATTTTTGAAGGGGGGATCTGAATCAGCTCATATTACTCAGATCTAGGTGCACAACAAATTCCCAAACCTGTAGCTCATTATTTTCTCATATTTGCTTTCAATTTTGGTACACTTACCCTAAATCAGCATTTCAACTTACAAAAGAGGGAAAAACATTTCATAATCGAATCAATTCACTTACTATTCAATCCTTATCACATTTGTGATTGAATCTAGTGGATTCCTCCTCTCTTTTGAATGTAAAGGCCATCTCCCCCAAAGCGAAAATTAATTTGGTGATTTCTCCTTCTATGCTGCCAATCGTCAAATCAAATTTTCCACTTTACAGATACAATTCTTGGAATGAGTATGGGAATAATTCCAACTAGTCCAAGACAAGGCTATTCCTTGCCTCAAAGTATTGAAATGAATTCATACAATAACATTGATCCAAGAGGGAAATGTGTACGATTTCCATGGATGGTATTGTTCTTTGTCCATGAGGAAATATGTGTTTGAGCATGCGAAGGATGAGTGCACGGAAATGGAAGGACCAATATTAGAGATACAATCAAAGATCCTCACTTCAATTGAGGAATTATTGGGACAAGATGTCCATACTTCTAGCAATTTGAATTTGGAATTGTAGTCACACAAATCTGTCCATTTTAATTAAATGAATATTTCGTATTTATTTGATTAAAAATCCACTAGCCATCAATTAATTAAATTAATATTTAATTAATTCATCCCCAAACATTCTTCTATTAATTAAATAAATTATTTAATTTATTTTAATTAATTCATAAAAATCAAATTCCCATTAATTAAATAAATAAATCAATTTATTTAATTAAATCCCCCTTTTCCTCTTTTAAATAAATTAACATTTATTTAAATCATTATCCTCCCCCCCCCACTTGCATTTTCCTACAAATGCAACTTGCACACATTTTGAAATAAATGAATTTTTATTTTAATAAAATCCTATTTTCCCTCACCCACCAAATCCACTTGCAAAATCTAATCCCCTTCTAGATTCTTCTAACCCCTTCCTAATTAACTTAATCCATCCCCTAATTATTGTCACATTCCTAAGCAAAATAGAGTCACTTCTCAAATGGCCCAAAGTCTTGGATAACCATTGAAGGTTTTCAACCTTCAACCACCAAAAACCCCAAAGTCTTTGAAAACCATTAAAGGCTTCCAACTTTCAACCACTTAATCCACAAAGTCTCCAATAACCATTAATGGTTAATTCAACTCTCCCACGTGGTTAAAACATTTGTTTTGACTCAACCTCTATCCAACCCAAGGGTCTCATCAGGTCATTAATGCTTTGACCATGATTATCTCTTAATCATTTGCACAAAGGTTTATCCTTGGATTAACTCCTAATCCAGTGGGTAATCCTAATTTAGGCTTGACTCTTAGCCTTTAGATAACCATGAGGTCTTCTCAGGCCTTTAATGCCTCCAACCTCTTCTCTTAACCCAATCCTGTGTTGACACTTGTCACTATTTTATTGGTGCCAATTGTGCACATGGATTCCCAACTTTCAAGCTTGACCCTTGATTAAACCTTTCAATCCTGGCCATCCATTGCTCCATTTTTCCTATAAATAGAGCCCATTCCTTCATAATCTAGATCCTGAAAACTTGTAAGCATTTAGACTATAGCCATTTTAGAGAGCATTTAAGCATAGCATAACTAAATCTTGTCTTTTTGGTAAAATCAATCATTTTAGCATTAAAAATAGCTTCTCATTTCATATTTGGAGCTATACTATAAATCTCAATCCTCCATAAGCATCCATAGTGCAAAAAGCTGCTGAGAGCTACACTATTTTGGAACTTGGAGAGGAGAGGAACAAGGGAGAAGGAGCTAATATCATGCTATGAGATAGTTGGAGATATCTCATTGTCTTTACTTCTTTAGTTAGATTCATTAGCATGTGTTTTTAGTATCTCTCTTGGAATGCCTTCATATGTTTTGGTTTTTGATTGACTAACTCTAACGACTTGTGTGTTTTGTGTTGTTTGATCTTAAACTAACATTGTGCCATTTAGGAGGGCATCATTTGGTGAACCCGACGTGAATCGAACACGCAACCTTCTGATCTTTTTTTGTTAAAATTAACATTTTGCTTGTTGAAATTGCCACACAGGTCGCGCTTCGGCGCTATTGAACGCATTTTAGCGCTTTTGCAACAATTTCTTTTAGCGCTATTGATCCTAAGATAGCGCTATTGAAAATGTTCCAGCGCTATTGACAACATTTCAGCGCTATTGTCCAAGTTTTAGCGCTATTGACACAATTCAGCGCTTTTGTCTTCTCGGATTTATTTCTTCTTTCAGCGCTACTGTGTATAATAGCGCTTCTGATATCGCAGATTAGCGCTTTTGTATAAACTAGCGCTTTTGTATAAAAAGCAGACTAGCGCTATTGCGACAGAGTGTTGTCCAATTCGCTTTGTAACCCAAAATCAGCATTTAGGCTTGTGTAAGCCCACACTAACGTTTTGACTATTGACCAGGTGCAGGTTCTAATCTTTTTGTGTGCAGGGGAAGGAGTTAGTAGATGCTTTAAAAAAAAAAAATCTTTCTTTTTACTTTCTTTAAAAAGTTGGTTAAAAAGAATTCATTTTTCCCTTATTGCATAAGTTAAAATAAACCTCACATCTCATTTTGGAATGCATAAAATGAACCTCAAATTTGTTTTTGGTGCTTAAAACAAAATTCATCTTTCTTTATTGCAAGGTAAAAAGAACAACAAAATTCAAACATTTGTTTTCTTGCAAGTTAGGGAAAACACTTTATTTGGTGCTTAAAACCAAACAATTCCATTTTCTTGCATCAAATCTAAAAATCACAAGCCACACTTCAATTTTTGGTGCAGTAAAAAGAACAATCCACTTGTCTTTATTTTTTGGCAAAAACAAATTTTCCTTCATGCAATCGTATTTTTTAAGTTGACCAGGACTTTCAACTTCTAGATTACAAAACATATTGCTTTGAAGTTAAAATGAACACCATGGCTGTTGGAGCAACATCTCCAAATAGTTAGATCACATTTGCAAATGCTGGATTAAAAGAAACAAGTGTTTTACGTGTTTGGCACGCTTGTGCACAAAAGTCAGTCGAGTGGTCCTACTTCTAACACACACTATCCTCTCCCTTGGCTCTCGTGGTCCTAGGTGCAAGAGAAAAGTGTTAGTAACGCTCAAATTTTATCTTTTTAAGAGAGGCCTGCCAAGGGATCGATACTCTTGGGAACGACCTCGAGCGGTAAATCCTTCGAGCCGCTATAGAAATCAGGTGAGAGCGAAAGCTGTAGCCTTGGGTATAGCTGTTCCTACAGTGTAACTGGCCGAAAGGACAAATGGGCCCCACCACCAGTTACAAGGCTCTTAAGTGAGTCACTGCAGAATGAACTTATGTCCAAAGCCATCGAACATGACTAAACACCTTTAAGTAGTAGCCCACCTGTTCTATTGATTGAGGATATTTGAGATACAATTTAGTGCAAGAGCATAGAAGGTTTTGCTCCCAAGATACTCACCATATATATTTCCTTGAGTAGAAACATAGCTTTTTGAAAGGTCACTTGTGGCTTGATAAAAGTGGTGACTCCCCCATCATAGGGATCATCTATTTGTTATGCTCGCGCAAGACTTAGTATATCACATCCTTACCTACCACAGCGGGATTCATAAGGTATGTAGTACCAAAGTCGAAGAAATATCAAGATGTGGGCTAAATTTATCACAACTGGCCATTTGACCATATGGATAAAGAGTGTTTGAAGTGTGTTCGTTTTACAGACCTAGTGCAAATTGAGCCGACTTCAGGCTTTGGAAATACACCTTAAAATGAATCTAAAGGAAGGGTCAGAAACAAGTCCAAGAATTGGGTTGATCTAGACCCATACTCATTTGTGCCTTTTTAGGCAACATTCTTGTGTTTGTGTGCTTGCTTTGTTTTCTTGTCAAAGAAAAATCAGAAAATCACTTTCAAAAACAAAGTACTCATCCAACATCTGTCAACACAACCAAAAATACCAAAAAAAAAAGTCCAAACAACAAAGAGACAAATTTTATGACCATTCTTCACATCCTGCGAAAGAAGAAGAGTCATCAGAATATTACCTTGAAAAAGAGACCACTAAGCTCAAAGGCTTTGATCAAAAGAAGGAAATTCTTCTATCTCAATAGACAAATCTTTATCTCACATAGAGTCTTCCTACATCGCATGCGTCTATACCTTCAAGGAAAAACAAACGAGTTTGATTCAGAATCATTGAACCGCAGAGCTTTTATGCAATATAGAGCTCTGAGTTATCACAAAAATCAAGGAGGAAATATTAATCCCAACTTCTTCCCAAACATCTGTATCACCTACAACACAGCTCGAGAAGTGCCACCAACGCCCGAAAGGGAAGAGATAGAGTTTGTCCCATTTGTGACACAAAGTTTTTATTGAAAGATTGAAGTTGAAAACAAAAACATCCATCATCTCATTCATACATCATCACTTCATCATCAATCCATCCCAAAACTCTCAAAACATTAAGAGGTTCTTGTCCCAAGTTCTCTTTTAGATATTGCTTGAAATCAAAACACATCACATCACTTTTTAGATTGTTTCTACATCTAGGATAAGCTCATCCTAAGAGACACATCTACGCAGGTTAAAACTAGTTCATGAGTGAATCCTCTCATTGCTAGGTAGTTAAATCTGTAACACATCTCAGATTTCTCTGCACCTTATCACATCCAAACTTATCAAACAAACAAGCAAATCAAAGAAGGAATTTCGGTTACATCTACCTTAAAGTGCTAGAGATCCCCATACAACACAAATCACCAATCACCAATCTTTCATTTCATCACCACTCATCATCATCTTCAATCAACTTCAAAAACAAACTTGTAAACAAAATGGCTCAAACCCGATCGCGATCAAGGCAGCGAGAAATAGAAATTGAGGAAGAAGAGGACAACCTCAATGAATTTCAAGAGGCACTTGGAGGAAATGGGAATGATGAAAACCCAGGTACACCCACTCCTTCAACAATCGAAAGGGTTCAGCATAACCCTCATTTTAACAGATTGTTTGATGAAATACTAAGGAGCAATGCGGATGCTCACTTTTTAAGACTTGCTCAAGAAGGAGCCAAACTCCCCTCTGACTTTGATCTCGCCCAATTAAGGCAAGCATCAGAAAGACAAAGTCGCCATGAGGAAGAAAGGCGTAGAGATCCCATCAGATATAACATCCCTCGAGGTAACCCACCACCTCCTCCTCCTAATGAAATAGAGATGTTGCGGGAACAAGTTGAGAATCTCGCCCAACAACTTCATAGTGGTGTTAAAACCAATCAATTCTCACTTAACGACATCTGTCCCTATCCATTTGATAGGAATCTTTATATGCCACCCTTTCCACGCGGGTTCGAAACACCAAAATTCGAAAAATATAGAGGAAAGGGAGATCCCCGCGATCATGTCCGAGAATTTCATTCCGCTTGTCTCGAAGTTGCATATGAAGACACATACTTAATGCGCCTTTTTCCCCAAAGCTTGGGAGGAACAACCACATCATGGTTTTCCCGACTACCAGGTGGCATAAGAACATTTGAGGAACTCATCCAGAAGTTCCTATCTCATTACTCTTATAATATTGAACGCGACATCACCATGGCTGATCTATGCAACACCAAACAAAAACCAGGTGAATTATTCTCAGTATTCCTGCAACGATGGCGCCAAATGTCTAGCAGACGTTCTCTTCAGTTACCTGAACGAGAACTAGTGGAAATTTTCATTTCCAACTTAAACGAAGAAATGGAATTTCACTTGGATGTCAAAGACACAGACTCCTTTAACGATATGATCACCAAAGGTATAAAATGTGAAAGGGCACTCATCAAAAAAGGACTCATCAAAATCTTTAATGAACCCAAAGATGGTCCTCGCCCGCGCTTTAACAGCGATAAACCGAACTTCTGGAACAAGAATAAGAATATCGTCAACGATGGAGTTGTGGATGCTCGAACTGTCCAAAATGCACTACCTGTGGTTCGATTTGCAGGACAAAATCCTCCACCTCAAAATAACACAAATGTTCCTCTTAATCAAGGTCGCATCACATCTCATGATGAACCAAGACCTCGTCAACAAAAACAAAAACGCACATACACTCCCTTAGGGGAACCCATTGAAACAGTGATGCGACAACTCATTTCTCAGAATTTGATCACTTTACCTAAGTTATCAAATTATGAGCCTCAAGTCAAACCGGCATGGTGGAGAGATACTGAACATTGTGAGTTCCATCAAGGAAGAGGACATAAGACAAGTAATTGTCATCGATTGAAAGATCTCATTCAGGATCTTATTGACCGAGGAGAAATTGAAATTGAAGGGCATGACCCAAAAACAACCAATAATGATCATCAGATGTTCAAGAATCCACTTCCATCGCAAGATCAAAGGGGTCCTTCCACGTCCAGACGAGGTCCTGATACCACTGATTATACGCAAGCTGCGTATAATTACACTGTCAATCACCTGTATGATGCCAGTGAACAAATTGCAACTATCACCTTCAAAAATCCCACCTCAAATTGCAATGTTGTTACACGTCGTGGCAAGGTCACCATCAAGGCAGCTCCACAAGGCACCACCTCCATCCCAAAGCAGTACAATCTTGTGGAACAATTAGACAAAACCCCTACGCTCATATCCATTTTAGAGCTATTGCGCCTGTCACCATCTCATAAAACTATCTTGGATCAAGCACTCCAAGAGGCATCAGTCCCTGCAAACTTAAATACGGACCAATTTCAAGCCATGGTTGGAAATCTAAAGTCATCACCTTGTCTCACTTTTTCCGAAAGTGACAACTCTTCTTTCCAACAACCTCATAACGCCTCACTCCACATTGAAGGCTTTGTCAACCAACACAGGATCAAGCGAGTCTTGATCGATAATGGAGCAGGCCTAAACATTTGTACACTGCAATTGGTCACAGCATTGGGATATGCAATAGAATCAGTGGATCCTCGCAAGAAGATCACCATCAAAGCCTATGATGATGCAGAGCGTTCATCCAAAGGCGCTGTGGTACTACCAATCCGAGTGGGCCCTGTGGTAAAGCATATCATTTGTCAGGTTCTGGACCTTCCTCTGCCATATAATCTATTATTAGGGAGACCTTGGATACATGCCATGCAAGCTGTTCCATCTACCTACCATCAATGTATCAAGTTCCCACATAATGGTGCAGAGATCACAATCCTGGGCGATGCAAATCCCTTTGCATTTTGCCATAATATTAGCCATCAACCAGAAATTACTGTTCCTAATAATAGGGAAGCCATTTCCTCCACATCATATGTAAATCCCGCCTCTCTTGCCAGTTTGAACACCCCTATACCCAAGCAAGAAAAGCTTAAGATGAAAGTAGCAGAGGAAGGTCCTGGAGAATACAACTTGAGTCAGCTCTTTTGTGTAGGACAAATGCCTACTTCTCCTAGAACACATGGTAAGCCACAGCAATTACTCCAGCAACCACTAATCACGCCAGCATGTGCCTTAACGGCTTTCATCCTTGGAAAGAGTCAAGAGGAAGAAACACAAGATGAGGACCTAGCGGACTGGATCTATAAGGATCCCATCACCACTGACACACCGCAAGTTACACTTCCTACGGCACAGTATGGCAAAGGCCTCCTCATTATGCAAAAAATGGGGTATGATGGTCAGAGTGCTTTGGGATCCTGCAAACAAGGACGACACGAACCACTATTGCCAGAGTTCAAGCCCAAAGGTAATACAGGCCTAGGTTTTGAAAAAGAAGTCCTTCCTAAACTCAGATTCAAAGGAAAACCTAGCAAACCATTTTGCCCACCTACTGCAAAGAGGACACCTTTCATAATCAAAGCACCATCAAACACTATCCCCATTGCCCCATCGAGGCTCACAACCCCACCGCAACCATCTACAATACCAATCATCCCACCAAACGAACCAGTAATCCCGTCAATAACACCAATAGCAGCAACAACTATATTGGAACCCGCAGCAGCATCTGTGGCACCAGCCATTCCAACAGAGGTCACTAAATCAACATTACCAATACTTCCAGTGACAAATCCTTTAAACCCCATCACGGTTCCTGCAGCACCGATCACCACAAAGGTACATAAACCAATCACACCTGCCGTATTTAACTCCAGCGACATCCCAGTATGGTATAGCAATCGGATGCTGGAAAGTGATTCAGAGACCGACTCACATGAGTGGGAATTTGATTCTGTACAGCTTAACACTTCAGATGAGGAAGACACGTCACCACCTTCACCCCGCAAAGACATCCCTGTTTACGGAGAAGCACAGATAAAGACCACTTGGGTACCTGAGCTGGAAACATCTTCCACAGACCCTACGTCTCATCCTACGCCTGATTCTGACAGGGAGAGTACCATCAACGACCTTCACCACACTGTCTTAACCCTCACTGATACCTCTAACGAACTTAATCTAATCGATGAAGTAATGCCTATTATACACCCTGAACTCATCGAATGGAACCAACCAAATCCCCCATGTCTTGACCTCTTCCAGAACGATGAGGCTATCATTGACTTTTTAGAATTACGGGATAATCTACCAAGCGGGGATCACAAAGCTGGATTCGCCATTCAACTTAATAGCGCAGCATACTTCGGGGCGGATGCCAAACCCTTCAGCTGCAAAAATATAACATTAAAACATGGATCTTCTAGTGAAAACCACACTGTGGCACTATTTGATCCAACAAAAGTAAAAAGAAAGAGCGTATCCAATGGTGAAAACCTCTCTGAGGCACCTGAGGATGAAGGGTTTGACATTCTCCCTGCTAGTACACAACAGGAACGATCAACGATTCTTATCGAGGAAACCAAAGAATACAATGTGGGGACTCCTGAAAACCCTCATATCATACATCTGGCATCTCTTCTCACTCCAGAGGAACAGCCTCAATTTATCGAGTTCTTCCAGCAGCGCCAGATCAACTTTGCATGGTCATATGCAGACATGCCTGGGCTTGATCCTGATTTAGTCATGCATCACCTCACAGTAGCAAAAGGAGCCAAACCTGTCAAGCAAAAGCTTCGTAAGATGCATCCTCAAATTGCAGTGCTAGTCAAAACAGAACTCAAGAAACTCCTGGATGTTGGTTTCATTAGACCAATTGATTATGCAGAATGGATCTCCAACATTGTACCAGTCGGCAAACCAAAAGGGGGCATCCGAATTTGCACTGACTTCAGAGATCTGAATAAGGCATGTCCTGAGGATGACTTCCCTCTACCAAATATTGACATCATAGTGGATCTAACAGCAAGACATGCCATGCTTTCACTCATGGATGGCTTTTCAGGATACAATCAAATAAAGATCGCACCAGAGGACCAACATAAGACAGCCTTCACATGTCCATGGGGCACATACTGCTGGAATGTAATGTCTTTTGGTCTAAAGAATGCAGGAGCGACCTATCAAAGAGCAATGACCACCATCTTCCATGACATGATGCATACTATGATGGAAGCTTATGTGGATGACTTACTAGCAAAATCACTCACTAGAGAAGGACATCTCCACATCTTAGATAGAATCTTTGATAGACTGGAACAATATCATGTTCGACTCAACCCAAAGAAATGTGTCTTTGGAGTGATCTCCGGGAAACTTCTAGGATACATTGTCTCAAGCAAAGGCATTGAGGTCGATCCAGCAAAGGTAAAAGCAATCATGGACATGCCACCTCCAAAGAATATTAGTCAGCTAAGGACACTACAAGGACGGCTTCAATCCATCCGAAGATTCATTGCACAATTGGCTGATAAGTGTCACCCATTCACACATCTGCTACACAAGAACATACGCTTTCAGTGGGATGACAAATGCCAGCAAGCATTTCAGGCACTTAAAGATTATCTCATAAATCCACCATTGTTGATGCCACCAGATCCAAGTAGACCGTTGTTACTTTATATCTCAGCGACAAGTACAACATTAGGTGTACTACTGGCACAACATAATATAGAAGGAAAAGAGTGTGTTGTTTACTACATCTCTCGCACACTGGTTGGCTATGAACTCAATTACACACCTATTGAGCGAGCCTGCCTAGCAGTAATCTTAGCAGCCACTAAACTGAGGCACTATCTGTTGACACACAAGGTGCAACTCATTGCAAAAATTGATCCACTCAAGTACTTACTCAGCAAAGCAGCATTGACAGGTCGTTTGGCCAAATGGGTGATGATTCTAAGTGAATTTGACATTGAGTATGTGGACCGTAAAGCTATCAAAGGTCAAGTTATTGCAGATCAGTTGGCCGATGCACCACTCATAGGCGATCATCCTCTCATTTCCAATTTTCCAGATGAAGAGATATTCATGATCACAACAGCACAGTCATGGAAATTATACTTTGATGGTTCATACACTAGGCACGGCTCGGGGGCAGGCATTCTATTTATCACACCTCAAGGTGATAGCATCCCGAAGTCTTACAGGCTCACATTTCCATGCACAAACAACATAGCAGAGTATGAGGCTTTGATCACAGGACTCAGATTAGCCATACAATGGAAATTAAAAGAACTGCAAGTATATGGCGACTCCCAACTGGTCATTCGACAAGCAACAGATGAATATCAGACCAAAGATGATAAACTCCTTCCATACAAGCAAATGGTGGACGCTCTAAAGACATCATTTACTACTATCACTTTTGAGCAGATACCAAGAGATCAGAATCAAGCTGCTGATGTTATGGCTACTATCGCATCTCTCCTAGATCTTCCACAGAATTCAACACGCTATGAGTTCTTGGTAGAACAGCTTTGGATCCCCGCTTATGATATCCCCGAATCTGAAATGATATGTCGCCTTGTCGGTTCTGAATCCCCATGGTACGGTGAGTTCTACACCTATCTTCGCGATCATACTCTTCCTCCTAACCAATCAAATAACCAACGTAAAACCTTCATTCGCCAAACTGCTTGATATACCATTATTGCCGAAACCCTATACCGACGTAGTCTTGATGGTACTCTCCTTCGATGTCTGGAACAAGATGAGATAACAAAGGCTTTGGAAGAGGTACATGAAGGAATTTGCGGGACTCACTCAAGTGGTCCATCACTAGCCAAGAAGATCATGCGAGCTGGATACTATTGGCCATCTATGGAAAAGGATTCCTACTACTTTGTCAGGAAGTGCAAAAAATGTCAAGTTCATGGCGACCTAATACATGCACCAGCTCAAGAACTGCAACCAATCACAACACCATGGCCTTTTTGTCAATGGGGTCTTGATCTTGTGGGTAAAATCCATCCATCTTCATCCAACGGCCATAAATTCATTATTACCGCCACCGAATATTTCACCAAGTGGATCGAAGTTGTTCCACTTACCCAAGTCATCGGCAAGCAGATCGCCTCATTCATCCTCAATTATATCATCTGTCGGTATGGTGTACCCATGTCCATCGTCACAGATAACGGTCTTCCTTTCAAAAATCAGGATGTCCGTGAGCTTTGTGAGAAATTTCATATCCAACACCGCTTTTCCACTCCCTATTACCCACAAGGCAATGGTCAGGCCGAAGCATCTAATAAAAACATATTGAGGATCCTAAAGAAAACAGTCAATGATGCCGGTCGTGATTGGCATGTTCAATTGAATCCAGCGCTATGGGCATATCGAACTAGCATTTGAACCCCTACAGGTGCAACTCCTTATTCATTGGTCTATGGTGCTGAAGCTATCTTACCTATTGAGGTCGAGATACCATCCTTACGAGTTTCATTGCACAATCTCATCGATGATGAAGCATACAGAGTATCTCGTCTTCAGGACTTAGAGTTACTAGATGAGAAGCGACAAGCTGCATACAATCACCTCAAAGCCTATCAGCAGCGCATGAGTAGAAGCTACAATCACCGAGTTAGATCTCGTACATTTGAGGTAGGTGATCTTGTTCTACGAGAGAATCCTCGCAACCAACCAAACAGAGAACATCAAGGCAAGTTTGAATCAAATTGGCTCGGCCCATATGTTGTCACTGCTGTGTTTGGGTCCGGGGCATATCAGTTGGCTACATCAGAAGGAGAACCGCTTGCAGATCCAATCAACAGCATGCACCTCAAACGGTTTTATACCTAAGGTGTATAGAGCATCAGGATCCCTTGCATATCAGAAAATACCAAAAACATTCAGAAAATGTCCTGACGAAAATACAAAAACATTCAAAAAAGTAAAGAAAAAATCATGCATCCAAACGGTGAACAACCACTCTGGTGGCACCTTGGGTAAGTGCGATGGTGACAACCTGGCAAACAGGCGCCACTCGTAAAGGCAATGGCTCCAGTATCTTTCAGACTCGTTGTGATCACATTCATGCACACATACATCCATCCATCCCAACCATGGCTTGTTATTTGATCTACAATTAAGAAAGTACTCCATGCGTCTAGCATCCCACCTTTTCATAGTCAGGTCTACAAACTGGGGGCAATACCCTTACCCTCGTGATGGAAGTGGATTCTACATTGTCTTATGTGTAATTACACTCTTCATTCAGGCAATCATCAGAAAAAATCAAAAAACATTCAAAAATGACTCAAAATACCAAAAACATTCAAAATTGTTTCACAAAATCCAAAAAACAGCGGAAAACCCATCAAAAATCACACAAAAACATGGCAACACCTTGTACATATTTATCCAATCAGATACAAAATAAACATTGACAAACATTACTCACACAAATGACCACTTATCACTCAAACCAAAACAATCGACATCAACAATCCAAACCTGTCTTTAACCAAGGATGCATCCTTCCTTACCAAAACAAAGACAAAAGTGACGTTTTCTTTGACAAGAAAATTATGTTAAGCTATCAAATACTTGGTTGATTTGTGAGTACAATCGTTTGTTTATCTGTATCGGGATCTTTTCAGCATTGTTTTGTATCGTTTGTGCATTATTTCCGATGAAGTTCTGGGGCATGTACTAATGGTGTCTACGTGGGAAGTTCACTAAGCTATGTGATCATAGGCAAAAATACAGTCATAGATCACTACGGCTTGCTGACTACAGCGTATACCTCGACCATATGAGCATAAACCATTACCAAGGATCCATATTCTTTATTCTTTATGTATATATATGCTATTTGTTTGCAGGTACAATGCTCATCCTTTGGTTCCTCTTCCTCCAAATTGGATAAAGGTTTTATTTTCTTAGTACGGTATGAGCTTGTCTCAGGATCTGATCAGTCTAAGATCAAGGAGGACGATCCAAGTCATGCACGAAAGGAGATAATCCTTGTCTGTTCCGCAAGCAATACTCAGGTCAACTTGATCCATTATATCAAGTTGCTTGTATTAACTTGCTATATAAAAATCCATGAAAGAAATACTCAGGTCATCTTGAATTATTGTGTCAAGATGCTTGTATTCTCTTCCAACATTTTAAAGCTCAATGATGAAAATAGAGCACTATGGATCATCATTCCATCTCATCTGTATGTATTGCATTTCATTGCATTCCACCCATCCATACATTCATAATAGATGCATATCATGCATACATAGTCATAATAATGCATACTCTATTTTCCTCTTCTTCCATAGGAATGAGTCATAGGTTCTCCATTTCTTCTATCTAACATCGAACACCCCCCCTCACCCTCCCCATCTTGATAATCAGCATCACATACCCTTCATTGTTTCCCATCAACCCAATCAAGCCACGTTCATCACCATCCATCTCTAATAGGAGGGATTGTGTTTCCCATCCTCATTCATCCACACAATCAAGCACGTTACTCTGTCTACACAGATACATCGACTCACACGCACCTAGACTATCAACAGATACTCTGATCAAGTATCTTCAGGTCTCAACAGGTAATCAATCATGGTAATCCTAGACTACATCAGGCATTTATCATAATGACCTAGTCTCAACGGGGTTGCCCTGATTCCCCACAAATCATCCAACCCACGCACACACTATCAATTGATCAACCAATCAAACACAATCACATCGGACAATTACATCAATTGTCTACGTCTCAACGAGTATTTTGCTTCATATACCTTGACTTCATCGGGCAATTACATCAATTGTCTAAGTCACATCAGGTCACTTTGATTCACTTACTCAGACTTTATCATGTCCAAGCGACCAACTGACATCAACTGTCACGCTTTGACTTGACCGGGGCAATTAAACCGATTGCACCAGATTGTCCAACCAATTTTGATCAATTGTATAGCATCAATCCAAACCCCACACTACATCTGCTATGTATCTCTTGCATGACCTCAGGGTACTCGCTGGCTTGTTGTTTCTTCATATTCACTCCATTTTCTCCCATTCTTTCATCATTAGTTCTAATTTCTTCTATTCTACCTCCCCTCCACTTTTCATTCTTTTTCGAAAGATCGCCCGATTTTTCAAAAAAATTCGGCCCATCTCTCGACGGGGCATACCACCCATTAAATTTACATTTTATGGGGCATTTCTTCACACCTATTTTTCTTTCTTTGAAACGATGCGATAAACTGCACCGTCTCAAAGAGGGGCAAATGTAGTCACACAAATCTGTCCATTTTAATTAAATGAATATTTCGTATTTATTTGATTAAAAATCCACTAGCCATCAATTAATTAAATTAATATTTAATTAATTCATCCCCAAACATTCTTCTATTAATTAAATAAATTATTTAATTTATTTTAATTAATTCATAAAAATCAAATTCTCATTAATTAAATAAATAAATCAATTTATTTAATTAAATCCCCCTTTTCCTCTTTTAAATAAATTAACATTTATTTAAATCATTATCCTCCCCCCCCACTTGCATTTTCCTACAAATGCAACTTGCACACATTTTGAAATAAATGAATTTTTATTTTAATAAAATCCTATTTTCCCTCACCCACCAAATCCACTTGCAAAATCTAATCCCCTTCTAGATTCTTCTAACCCCTTCCTAATTAACTTAATCCATCCCCTAATTATTGTCACATTCCTAAGCAAAATAGAGTCACTTCTCAAATGGCCCAAAGTCTTGGATAACCATTGAAGGTTTTCAACCTTCAACCACCAAAAACCCCAAAGTCTTTGAAAACCATTAAAGGCTTCCAACTTTCAACCACTTAATCCACAAAGTCTCCAATAACCATTAATGGTTAATTCAACTCTCCCACGTGGTTAAAACATTTGTTTTGACTCAACCTCTATCCAACCCAAGGGTCTCATCAGGTCATTAATGCTTTGACCATGATTATCTCTTAATCATTTGCACAAAGGTTTATCCTTGGATTAACTCCTAATCCAGTGGGTAATCCTAATTTAGGCTTGACTCTTAGCCTTTAGATAACCATGAGGTCTTCTCGGGCCTTTAATGCCTCCAACCTCTTCTCTTAACCCAATCCTGTGTTGACACTTGTCACTATTTTATTGGTGCCAATTGTGCACATGGATTCCCAACTTTCAAGCTTGACCCTTGATTAAACCTTTCAATCCTGGCCATCCATTGCTCCATTTTTCCTATAAATAGAGCCCATTCCTTCATAATCTAGATCCTGAAAACTTGTAAGCATTTAGACTATAGCCATTTTAGAGAGCATTTAAGCATAGCATAACTAAATCTTGTCTTTTTGGTAAAATCAATCATTTTAGCATTAAAAATAGCTTCTCATTTCATATTTGGAGCTATACTATAAATCTCAATCCTCCATAAGCATCCATAGTGCAAAAAGCTGCTGAGAGCTACACTATTTTGGAACTTGGAGAGGAGAGGAACAAGGGAGAAGGAGCTAATATCATGCTATGAGATAGTTGGAGATATCTCATTGTCTTTACTTCTTTAGTTAGATTCATTAGCATGTGTTTTTAGTATCTCTCTTGGAATGCCTTCATATGTTTTGGTTTTTGATTGACTAACTCTAACGACTTGTGTGTTTTGTGTTGTTTGATCTTAAACTAACATTGTGCCATTTAGGAGGGCATCAGGAATGATTGAAGGAGAAAATGAAATTTGATTACTTTCAAGGCTAGAGTCTATTAGGAATAATCAACTAAATGATTTGGTTTCCCTTATAATCTTCCTCAACAACTTGCAAAAGAATACACCAGATTGGAAGAATCACTTCGATGCTTGCTCAAATGCCTTGGATGTGACTGAATTACAACAAGATGGTTTGCCAAGTGTTAGAATAGAAGATCTCATTTCAGTCATATCTAGACTCATCCAATATGCAACCAAAGAGAGGGATAGAGGAAGGCACCTTCTAGAAGACAACTTGCTTGATGACTAGGCATCATCTAATTGGACCTCATTCCTCAATCTTTGTGACATGGATAAGATTATATTTTTTGTTAGAAAACCTAATTAGGGTTGTGTTGGCATGATATCATCCCTTGATTCTAAGTGAATCCTAGCCATTCTTTTCATTTTGAGACTCTATATAAACCCCTTCTCCTCTCATTTGTAGGGAAAGATTTTGAGAATTGTCACTTAGATGCTACCAATATTGAATTGAATCATTGAACTTGAGTGATTTAATGAAATCTTGGAGTATTGTGTGGTTTTTTAATCCTCAATTTAGTTTAGAATTTGCTTTAAGTATTTAGCTAAATGAAGAAATTGTTGAATGAATCTATATGTAATTTTTTTATCCATACCACTAGCTATTTGTTGATTGTAAATTTTCCTTGTGTGGTCAATTGGAATTTTATGTAAGCATAACTTCAATTTTTATTTGTTCATTGATATGCATTGAATGGGTGGTGTTAGTGTTGTGAGTATGAATCTGAATATCTATTGATTACCTTAGAAGATTGCACTAAGCTTTGTAGAGTTGTTCATTATTTGACAAAACTAAGCCTAGTAAAATTTCATAAAGTCATTCACTATCTCTTGCATTATAGGTTTAGAATAGGATAAGAATAGAACTCCTAAACACTTTCCTTTTTCATTTTCTTTCAAAATCTTTGTTAGAGATAGGATCAAGTGCTCATCTTGTGAAATCATGTCATTTCAAAACTATGACAAAATAATTATATTCATGAATCTCATTAGAACAAATATGTAAGTCCCTTTGTGCATACAACAAATCACATCAACCGTTGAGTTGCCCACACATCAAGATAGGCATTAGATGTTGAACATAATGTACCACTAAGAGGGGGGGTGAATCAGTGGTTCCCAATCTTCTAAACCTTTTAAACCAAACTCTTGGTATCGGTTAGCAAAGCAAACACAAGGAGGATATACCAGTGAGACAAGGAAAGTGATCAAATGGAACCACTCAAAGATACACAACATATAACACCAGATATACAAGGAAAACCCAATGTGGGAAAAACCTCAGTGAGAAATATTGTTGGAGTCTACTGCTCCAATCTAGCCTCACAATAAACATAGTTACAAAAGTTAGGGCACCAACCCAAGGAGCCCCAATCCCTGATTTTAGGGCACCAACCCCTGATTTAGGGTGGCAATCACTGCTCCGAGCTCCAAATCAGTGATTACAATAACATATATAAAAACAATAGTAATAACCTTGTTACAAATGAGTTTTGTAAGACTTTTAATCAAACTACTTCATCGGTTTAACTCTTCTCTATCGGTTCTCCTCTACTCAGTTCTCTGTCGGTTCACTGTCCTCTGTTTATACTCTTTCTGCCCTGATTCTGTCTTGCATAACCTTCACCGGTACACTCTCCTTTTTCTTCGCCTTTAGTAGCTTTCTTCCTGAATCTCCCTTGTCGGTTCACACAATAGTTATCCTATTTGGCATCTTGCCGGTTGCTCTAACCTTACTGGTAAAACCTCTGAAAAACCTTCTACAGTTTCAACCTTTCTGTAAATAAACTTCAACACTTAGATGCTTTTGATATTCTCTCTGATCACTCTCCGCTCTCTCAGTTACTCTGTCTTTTCTGGCATCTAGCATCATCATCTTTCATCTGCGGTCTTCATATTTATACTTGGCTTTCCCTCCAAGACCGGAGTTCAAACGGTGGCGCACTAGGGCTTTTCTCCACCAACTCAATCTGTATCAAATCTGATCAAATCTCATCTCCTCAATTGATTATCTATAGTAGATCAAACATCACCGCCATTTCTGATGGCATCTGTACACTCTTTCTATATTTAGCAACCTACAACTTATTTTTCAGCTATGCTTTGTCATTCACCATTAATGCCTTAGTTGTTTCCTTCGACCAATGAACACGAAGATTGGATTATCCTGCTTGGTTTAAATCACCAAAAATCTTTTGGATCTTGATCTGCCTCGAGCCGCACTTCTTTTGTCATTGACCCTTGATTTACGGGTACCTTATTTAAAGTTGACCTGCTCATCACCAACCATGTCGATGGACACTTCACCGACCTTTGGATGCTTTCCACTTAGTGTCCACATGTCATCCTTGTCGACATCCACCTCTGTCCAGTCCACTGAGTCAGTTTAGATTCGTTCACCGACCAAGACATATTACTGGTGCTTGCTTACCGGTTCACTAACCTTGCCTGTACATGTTACCTTACCGGTTATCTTCATGCCTGCTTTACTCTATTTTGTCGATGGGTCAACCTAACTTGTCATCAAACACATTGATTCATCCACTAAGTATATTTATCGGTGATATTACACTTGCCTTCATACCGGTATTACTCTTGATTAATTCATGTCATTAATGCACATCCTGATAATCATGCCTACCGGTGGATTACACTCTTCTCTATTGTCTTATGATTTCTTATCGGTGGTCATTTTTACTTACCGATGAATGTCCATGTCAGTAACATCTCCTTCATGCATCATGAATACACCTTGCATACCGGTAACCATCCATACCGGTGACATGCTATACTTAATGGTTGACATCAATGACAATACAATGCCAACAATCTCCCCCTTTGGCATTGATGTCAACATACTCTACATTTCTTCAATTGGTTCATTTCTCCCCCTTTGACAACAATGACAAAGCACACAAACTCTGCATGTACTTATCTCCTCCTTTGTCAAATCTCCTCCTTTGTCCATCAACTGGTTCAAGAGTCAAAAGGTATGGCAATGAACTCTCCTTGAACTATAGATCTTCATACACATTTAAGTGCATGAAGCGAGTGACACAACTCCTAACTTGTGTCTCAAATACTCATAAGTGCTTATCGATAGAGGCTTGGTGAAGATATCAGCCACTTGTTCACATGTAGGTACATACTCTACCTTAACTTCCTGATCTACCACCTTCTCCTTGAGAAAATGATATTTGATGGCAATATGCTTGTCCTTGAGTGCATAACTGGGTTCTTTAATATATTAATTGCACTGGAATTGTCACACTGGATGGAAATAGGGTTAGACATCTCTACTTGAATATCCTTGAGGATTTGCTTCATCCATAGCACCTGAGAACAACATGTGGCAGCAGCAATATATTCTGCCTCAACAGTATATAGAGAAACTGAATCCTACTTCTTGTTGTGCCATGAGACCAACCGGTTACCTAGGAAGAATGCACCACCACTTGTTCTCTTCTGGTCATCAATGTAGCTTGCTCAATCAACATCAGTGTAGGCATGTAAGGTAAAATCCCCTTGCTTGGGATACCATAGTCCATAATCAAGTGTCCCTTGTAGATACCAAAATATCCTCATGACTGTATTCACGTGTGATTGTTTGGGTGCAGCTTGAAATCTAGCCACCATGCATACTGCCTACACTATATTCAGTCTAGAAGTAGTAAGATATAGCAAACTGCCAATCATGGATCTATATAATGTCTGATCCACTACTGGTGATTCAGCATCCTTGTTCAACATACATCCAGTCACCATGGGAGTACTTACCGGTTTGTTGTCTTCCATTTGGAACTTCTTCTACATATCTTTGGCATACTTGGTTTGAGAGATAATTATCCCTTTACCTTGCTGTGAAATCTACAAACCGAGAAAGTAAGACAACTCTCCAAGCATTGACATCTCAAACTTTGACTGCATCTGATCAGAAAACTCTTTACACAAGGTATCCTTGTTGCCTCCAAAAATGATGTCATCCACATATACGACCACAATACTTATGTGGTTTCCATCTACTTTAATGTACAGATTACTATCTGCACTCCCTTTTCTAAACCCCTACTCCTTTAGATACTTATCTAACCTAGAGTAACAGGTTCTTGGAGCCTACTTAAAACCATACAGTGCTCTCTTCAACCGGCACACAAAGGTTTTATCATCATGTAGCAAAAAACCTTATGGTTGTTCCATGTATACTTCCTCTTCTAAATTTCCATTTAGAAAAGCAGATTTTTCATCCATTTGATAAACTTTATAACCCTTGTAGGTAGAGAAAGAAAGAAACATCCTAATAGCTTCTAGCCTAGCTACTGGTGCAAATGTTTCTTCGAAATCAATACCTTCTACTTGAGAATATCCTTTGCACAATAACCTTGCTTTGTGCCTCACAATCTTCCTTTCTTCATCATCTTGTTTCAGTATACCCACTTTGTGCCAATGACATTTTTATCAACCGGTCTAGGAACTAACTCCCAAGTTTTGTTCTTTTCAATTTGTTGCAACTCTTCTTCGATTGCATTCATCCATTTTTTACTTTTGTTGGCCTCATTGAATGTCTTATATTCCATTGCAGTCATGAGGCAAAAATTGACTTGTTTATCATTCTGGGCAAGTCTTCTCCTAGTCTGCACACCATCACTCTTGTTACCTAAAATCTGCTCTTCCGAGTGGTTTTTCTCAATGTTCTGGTTAGGAACCTTATTGGATGCTTCTTCTGTTTCATTTTTTGACTAATCTTCTTCACCTTCATCACCAGAATCATCATACCGATTGACTTGAGTATTTCTTCCTTTAAGCATATCTTCATCTACTCTCACATTCACACTCTCAATGACTATTCTTAGTCTTTTGTTATAGCATTTGTAGGCCTTACTATGAGTTCAATAACCAAGGAAAATACCTTCATCACTCCTAGAATCAAAGTTGCCCAAGCCATCCTGATCTCTTTTAATGAAGCATTTACTCCCAAACACCTTGAAGTACTTGACTGATGGTTTCCTGTCATACCATAGCTCATAAGGTGTCATCCTGTCGTTTGTTCTCAGTTGAACCCAATTCAAAGTATATGTTGCAGTATGAACCGTTTCCTTCCAATACATATCTGGTAAGTTTGCCTCATTCAACATAGTTATAGCCATCTCCTTGGTTGTCCTAGTCTTCCTTTCTACCACACCATTTTTTTGTGGTGTCCTAGGGGCTAAGTATTGCCTTTTGATTCCATGTCTTTCACAGTAGTCCTCAAACTCATTTGATGTGAACTCTCCACCCTGGTCGGATCTTTGGCATTTTAGCTTGCATCCACTTTCCTTCTCTACCATCTTCTGGAAGATCTTGAATCTATCAAATGCTTGTGATTGATCATGAAGGAAAGTGATCCATGTCATTCTTGAGTAGTCATCAATTAAGAGCATAAAGTATCTCTCACCGACAAGAGCCCTTGTCCTAGTTGGACCACACAGATCTGTCTGTATAAGTTCAAGTGACCTTAAAGTATTATGTTCTTTAGTCTTGAAGCTCACCTTATTTTTCTTTCCTCTTACACATTCATCACAAAATGTGCTTACCGGTTTGATGATTGGTCGTATATTTCTCACAGAGCCCTTTTCGCTTACTGTAAATAGATTATCAAAATTTATGTGGCCTGATCTCCTGTACCATAGCCAGCTCTCATCTACTTGTCCCATCATGCATTGGGACTCAAAGCATTCCTTCAGATTGTACACATTTCGATTTGTTCTTTTACCTTTTGCAACAATTTGATCAGTACTCTCTTTTCTTATCTGGCAACCAGTAGAGTCAAAAGTGAATTTATATCCTTTATCACACATTTGACTCGCACTTAAGAAATTGTGTTTTAGACCCTCTACATAATACACATCATGTGCCTTCAATTTGTCATCTATATTCAGAGTACATTTGCCTTTTATTTTGATGGAGGAGTTATCTCCAAATCTTACTGAGCCTCCATTCCAACCTTCAAGCTTGATAAATTTCTTTTTATCACTGGTCATGTGGTTGGAATAAACACTGTCTACAACCCACAAGTTTCTTCTTTTTGCATGTAGGGAAGTCTGCACAATCAGACTTGATTCTACTTTGTTCTTGTCTTTCTCAACCCAAATCGGTTTGTCTTCTTTCTTTTTGTTTGTTGCAACTTCTTGTTCTGGTTTAACTACCGGTTTCTGATCAAGAGCTATCTTTTTCTGCTAGATTTTCCTGTGCTTGCAGTGCTTTGCAATATGTCCAAACTCTTGACAGTTATAGCATTTCATATTGACATTAAAAGATGAATCTTTAAAACTATTGTAGAACATCGGTTTACTTCTCCTACATTCAAAACTCATATGACCAAATCCATTGCACTGATAACAAACAACATCTATATCCAAAAGTGCATTAAATGGATTTCTATTTATAAAATTGATAGAGGGCTTGTTCATCAATCTACAATTAACAATTCTATGTCTAAACTTATTACATCAGTAACAGTAGCCATGGAAGTTAGGTACATGTCGATCTTGTTGTTGTGGACCGATGGGCCTTTGTCTCATCGGATATCTCCCTCTCATGTTGTAGACTTTAGTGAACCCTTCATCATCAATCTTGAACCTTCCTTTATAATTTGCATTCTGGTACATTTGATGTGGCTTTCGGTTTTGAGCATACTAGTTCACAGGTTGGTTTCTAGTAGCCTCAGCATAGGTCTTCTTACCAGTATCTGTGCTGACAGTAAAGGTTTGTTTCTCTTTACTTTCACTTGAGGAAATGAATTGTATCTCTGTACTGGATGTGTCTGTGTTGTTGGAAATTTGTCCTTCTTCAAATCCTAAGCCACCGGTATCTTTTTAATGATTTTAATTGTTCAGCATCTTGTCCAAAGCTTCAGTGTTGCCCTCATACTTGCTCCTCATTTTTCAGTTCATCCTTACTCTTTTCAAGCTCCTTTCTGAGCTTTGCATTTTCTTCTTCCATATTTTGATGCACCTTCTCCTTCTTCATCAAATCAGAGGATGTAACTTCAAATATCCTCTTAGCTTCTTCCAACTGGAGTTTCACGTCAGAAATTACTTGATTGGACTCATCCAGGGATTGCTTCAAGAGATCTTGTTCTTCTGGTGCAGCAAGCTTGACCGTCTTGAGTTCTCTTCTTGTCTTACTTAACTCCCCAAGAGCACTTATGAGCTCACCTTCTAGATCCACTTCAGCTTCAATATCTTCATCTTCCTCATCTTCAACAACTGATTCATATAGTGCCATAAAGAGATTAACTTTTCTTTCATCCTCATGGCAGTCATCTTTTGATGCACTTTCTTCATCCGTGGCATCATCATCAATGGTATATAGGTTGTTCTGCTTCTGGTAGCTGCCAGAGCTCCTTTTCTCATCTCCACTGGTTTCATTATAGGGACATTTTACAGCAAAGTGTCAAATTTTACCACAGTTGAAGCTGAGTGGCAACTTTCTTTTATACTTATTAGATCCTCTCTTGAGATTTCTAACAAAGTTTTCTACCTCTGCATCTAAGTCTTCACTAGATCCTTTATGAGCAACCTCTTCCTTTCTCTTTTTGATGGAATTGAAAGCAACCTCTGTCCTTGAAGATCCTTTTTCGGTTGTCCTCATCTCATAAGCAGTTAAGGAGCCAAATAACTCATCCATTGTGAAGGTTTTTAGATCTTTGGCTTCCTCTATAGTAGAAACCTTAGTATCATACTTAGATGTGAGTGATCTAAGTACCTTTTTGACAATAACTTCATCAGCTATTTCCTCTCCAAGTCATCTGATGGTGTTCACAATTTCATCTACTCTGTGAAGATAGTCTGTAATCTTTTCTTCATCTTTCATCGTCAAGCCTTCAAGCTGACCTCTTAGTAATTGCAGCTTGGCCTCTTTGACTTTGGCATCTCCTTCAAATAATCTCTGTAATGTATCCCAATTCTCTTTGGCGAATGAGCAATGCATAACCTTAACAAACTCATTATCTGACAGCCCACTGAGAATAACATGTTTAGCCTTTGCATTGTTCTCATACTCCTTCTTAGCATCTAGGTTTGTTAGATGAACACTAGGGATAGTATACCCATTCTTTACAGACATCCAAACACCAAATCCTAGAGAGGAAAGATAGGTTTCCATTCTTTTGCACCAAAAAGAATAGTTGGTTCCATGAAACATGGGGGCTTTGGAGGAGGACTCATTTATTTCCATTGTGTTCTTAGAACAAAATCTACCCAAGCTAGAGAAAGCTTCAACCAATCGGGAATCTAGGCTCTGATACCAATTGTTGAACACAATGTACCACTCAGAGGGGGGGTGAATCAATGGTTCCCAATCTTCTAAACCTTTTAAACCAAACTCTTGGTACCGATTAGAGGAGCAAACACAAGGAGGATATACCAGTGAGACAAGGAAAGTGATCAAATGGAACCACTCAAAGATACACAACACATAACACCGGATATACGAGAAAAAAGCCAATGTGGGAAAAACCTCGGTGAGAAATGTTGTTGAAGTGTACTACTCCAATCCAGCCTCACAATAAACACAATTACAAAGTTTAGGGCACCAACCCAAGGAGCACCAACCCATTCATCGAGCTCCAACTCAGTAATTACAATAACATATATCAAAACAATAGTAATAACCTTGTTACAAATTAGTTTTTTAACACTTGCAATCAAACTACTTCACTGGTTTAACTCTTCTCTACCGGTTCTCCTCTGCTCAGTTCTCTGTCGGTTCACTATCCTTTGTTTATACTCTTTCTATCCTGATTCTATCTTGCATAACCTTCACTGGTACACTCTCCTTTTCCTTCACCTTCAGTAGCTTTCTTCCTAAATCTCCCTTTCCGGTTCACACAATAGTTATCCTATTTGGCAGCTTGTTGGTTGCTCTAACCTTACCGGTAAAACCTTTGATAAACCTTCTATCGGTTCAACCTTTCTATAAATCAGCTCCAATGTTAGGATACTTTTGATCTTCTCTTTGATCACTATCTACTTTCTCAGTTACTCTGTCTTTTCCGGTATCTAGCATCATCATTTTTCATCTTCATTTTTTATATTTATACTTGGCTTTCCCGCCAAGACTAGAGTTCAAATGGTGGCGTGCTAGGGATTTTCTCCACCAACTCAATCCATATCAAATCTAATCAAATCTCATCTCCTCGATTGATGATCTATAGTAGATCAAACATCACCGCCATTTCTGATGACATCTGTACACGCTTTCTATATTTAGCAACCTACAACTTGTTTTTCGGCCTTGCTTTGTCATTCACCATTAATGCCTCAACTGTTTCCTTTGACCAATGAGCATGAAGATCGGATTGCCCTGCTTGGTTTACATCACCAAAAAGTATTTGCATCTTGATCTGCCTCGAGTTGCACTTCTTCTTTCATTGACCCGTGATTTACGGGTTCCTTATTTAAAGTCGACCGACTCATCACCTACCACGTCGATGGACACTTCACCGACCTTTGGATGCTTGTCACCTGGTATCCACATGTCATCCTTGTCGACATCCACCTCTATCCAGTCCCCTGATTTGGTTTAGATTCGTTCACCAACCAAGACATACTATCGGTGCTTACTCATCGGTTCACTAACCATGCCTGTACATGTCACCTTAGTGGTTATCCTTCATGCCTTCTTTCCTCTGTTTTGTTGGTGGGTCAACCTGACTTGTCATCAAACACACTAATTCATCCACTAAGTCTATTTACCAGTGATATTACACCTGCCTTCATACTGGTATTACCCTTGAGTAAAACATGTCATTAATGCACATCCTAATAATCATGCCTACCGATGGATTACACTCTTCTCTGTTGTCTTCTGATTTCTTATCGGTGGTCATGTTTACTTACCAGTGAACGTCCATGTCGATAACATCTCCTTCATGCATCATGCATACACCTTGCATACCAGTAACCATCCATACCGGTGACATGCTATACTTACCGGTTGACATCAATGACAATACAATGCCAACAATAGAAACCTTGGAGTCATCTTGGTTGATCATATATTTAGCATCCAAGGTGATTTTGTTCAAGAGGGTAAAATATCTTTGGGTATTTTATTATGTGTTAGAGGTGTCTAACAACCACATCAACAAATCGGTGGTTTTTTATTTTAGGAAGAAATTTGAGGAAGCATAAACTTCATGGTTGGGCAAAAACATGCCTAGACTATATTCTTGTCTCGTGTTTGGAGATAACTATTGGATTTATGAATTCAAGACTTTGGTGTTTGTACACATTTAGATAGTATTATTGACGTACTATGTGACTTGTTGGTGATGGACTGCCTAAGTCATCTTATGTACCATATGTAATCTTATACCTTGTGATTTACATATGAAGATTATGTCATGTGATGACATAGCATGTCTGCAAAAAAAAATCATGTAATGATGTACTTATAAATATGTCTTTGTTAATATGATAAATGTGATGTCCATTTGATTTTATAAGATAGTATTGGGATTTGAGCATTACATACATGGTTGATGACTACATGAAGAAAACTAATTTGTAAAAGAAATGAAATAGGACAAAGGAGAACAAAGAGTAATGGAATAAGTACAAATTCTAGGACAAGAAAAGGATAAAGCTTACCATGACTTTATTGATCATTGTGTCACTCTCCTTATTTATGAGGTCTTCAAGATATAAGCAAGAGTGAGATGAAAGACGGAGTCACTGTCATTCCCCTACTAGATATATACGTTGGCATTGTGTTGTCATTGATGTCAACTGGTATAGCATGACAACTAGTATGGGAGATTCATGTGTATTATTGTCATTGGTGTATACCGGTAATGGTGTCATTGAGGTCAACTAGTATAGAAGGTTACTGGTTTAGCTTGTCATCGGTAAGAAGGGGATGTCAACCAACATTGTGGTCATTGGAGTCATCAGTACACAAGTTAGTGTTGGCTTGTGTTGGAGACATAATTTGAGGTAAGAACCAGTGAGTAGACATTGGAGACAGTTACCATTATGGCAATGCTAATCGGTAAGTGATGTGTTGGTAGTGTATGGTTGTCAACTGGTAAGCATGTGGCCAGTAAGAAAGCAAGGAGGATCCAATGAAGAAGTGCGCAATCGGTATGGAGTTGGATGTCAAACAGCAGGACTCCCAACGGATAAGGATGCGGTCACCAGATGAAGAGAAGAATGATAGAAAGTTGTGTCTGCCAAACAAGGAGGTCATATTAGTGCAATGTCGTAAGTATGTGACAAGGATCCACTTCCACCGATAAGTGGTTATACTGAGCTTATCCCCCAACATGCATGGAATGCATTATAACTCTCAGGGATAGGTTAGTAGAGAAGTATATGGTAGCTAGTTGAAGGCTCACACTGGATGAACCGGTGAAACACAAGGATGCCTCAAGTGTGTTAAACCAACGATGTGCACCTGATCAGAAAGAGTTGGCAAGATGTGCCACCGGGATAGAGAAGGAAGAGTAAAGAAGTGATAGGTTTGTAACTTTAACAAACAAGTTAAGATGTTGTTCGAGTTGATGAAGATGAAGGTAAAGTTGAACAACTGCAGATAGAGAGTGCATCCAAATGCAGATGGAGATTGGTGTTGCCTCAGATGGAAAACAGTTCAAGATTGATGACATGGTTTCATCAAGGTGTTTACCGGTAAGTATGTCAACCAGTAAGAGAGCAAAGAGGAAAAGCGTTGTGCTCCTATCTGATGAAGATGAGCATGTTGTGGTTTGGCAAGTGAGGTGACCGAGCAAATGTGTTCCACCGGAAAATCAGCAAAGTTCAGACATGAAGGTTGACCTGTTAGGGTATAACCGACAGGGTTAGTGTACCGATAGATAAAAATCGGTTGTGTGTTGGTTGGTGACAGAGTAAACCGACACAGTGACTGAGCTGAGGTGCATGCCAATAGAGACGCCACGTGGAGTCCGGGTGTCAAACAAATGGACTATGCATTGTAGGTGAGGTAGTTGGTCATTGTTCGACATTAATGTTGATGGTGTAAATCACGGGTTGAGAGAAGAAGGATGGGGCTCGAGAATGATTAGAGGACAAAGATCTGATTTGTTGGCATCATGATTGATGCAGTGGGTCGAGGTGTTGATCAGGGTAGGTGAAGCTAACTACGTGATCGCTTCATTGTGATTGACAAGTGCAGACCGACAAAGAGGTTGTGTTTGCTAAATATCGCAAACGTGTTTGGATGCAGCGTGATTGGCGGTGATGGGTGATCGGTTGTAGGTTGACAATATGAGATAAGAGATCTGATCTGATTTGATACGCCTCATGGTTGATGAAGGAACCCTAGCCCACCAAAGGTTTGAATGTCCATTTTGTCGGGAGTGCATGAGTATAAATGTGCAGATTGAAGACCAGATCTGTTGTTATTGCATGAGAGAGTGGCATCGGTAAAGGGACTGAAACCAGAGAGTTAATCAGTCAAAAGCCCATCGACAATCACAGAGGTGAATGAGTGCTTGAAAGAGAATCAGTAAGAAGAGTTCAACCGGCAAGGGTAAGGCAACTGGTAGATTGTCATTGAGCCTGACAGTGGTGTGAACCGGTAGTGGCTGAACCGGTAAGAGGGCAGTTGCAGTGAACAAAGCATAGCAGAGAGAAAGTGAGAAGAGGTAGAGGCTGAACCGACGAGATTGTCAGAGAAGATTAGACACGACAGAGATTGAGGAGAGGAGATATCAAAATCGGCAAATAGCAGAGTACCGACAGAGAAGAAGTGGAGGCTGAATCGGTAAGGTTGTAGCAGAGAGGAAGGAAGAAAGATTGCAAAGGTTACATAACTCATTTATAACAGGGTTATTACTATTATGATAATATATGTCATTGTAATCACTGATTTGGAGCTCGGTGCAGGAGTTGGTGTTCATTGGGTTGGTGCCCTAAATATAGGGGTTGGTGCTCCTTGGGTTGGTTCCCTAAAGTCAGGGGTTGGTGCTCCTTGGGTTGGTGCCCTAAACATTGTAATGGTTGTTTATTGTGAGGCTGGATTGGAGCAATAAACTCTAGCAGCATTTCTCACCGAGGTTTTTCCCATGTTGGGTTTTCCTCGTACATCTGGTGTTATGTGATCTATATTTGTGTGTGCTTGGATCTTGATGTCCTCTCCTATCTCACCAGTATGTTTACTTTATGTTAGATCCGCTAACTGGTATACACACATAGGATTAAAAGAGGTTATGTTTGGAAACCACTAATTCACCCCCCCCTCTCAATGGCATCTTGTGTTTTACAATATATACAAAACTATGGGAGTAGGGTGAGCATGTGATAGTTGGATGGAAAGGAGGCAAAGAAATACAATACCATATAATAACATGAGGGGTGGATATGAATGAAAAAAATTGTTGAAAAGGATTTAGAAATCTTCAAGCAAAATGTCATTCATGGCTGTAACAAGACTAGACTACAAAACCACTATATGTTTCCTCTTGTTTGTGCCACCATGTAAGATTTTGAATAAATTATTGACTACCATCAAGAAAAAATGATAGATAATATTAGGAGATAACACAAAGATGGAGGATGGAAGATGCAAAGGAGGGATGATACTCTACTTTGAAGCAAGTTCAACATCGAAGGTAAGATATTTAAAAAATGGATTCATCAAAAAGGCTTGGGAACTTTTGAGCAAATTTTATTGGCAAATGTGAAGCCATTATTCAAAATCATTTTCAACATCCTCCTTTCCTATGCTACAACTAGTGCGCCTATGAAAAAGGTTATGGATGATTATGTGCTTCTATCTTCTGATAAATCAACCACGGAACAAACATGGGATCTTCAATGTTGAGGCAATGTCCATATGAAAATCAAACATTATCACACCTTTTTCTAGACATTTGGTACTATGGATGCATTTCTATTTTGTTTTCATTAAGATCATGTTATGTCCTTACAATTTCATTCATCGATTACTTACTTTTTAGCAACTCTAAGAGTGAAAATCATCCCTATATGGAAGCATCTGAGTTTTCCTACAAGAACAATTATAAGATTGGGAAGTGAGTCTATAAATGTTACGTCACCATTGGTAATGGAGTTTACAATGTCCACATAGCTCATAGCTAGATGTCGGAGGGGAGAAAATTTCTATTATCCAACATCCAACACCTAGAATAAGACCAATTTTAAGCATGAGGACTAATTTGAGGCATGAGATGAGAATTTTTCTTACATGATGATTAATTTTAGATGCTTCATGTAGAGAGTGGGCTAAACCTTTAATGGGATCATTGATTATTAGAGATGACATTTCTTTGTGATTCATTGAGTATGTTGATTGATTACTATATTTAGTTATTCACTAATGGTAGGGATTGACTATTTTCCTTTTGTGTGGTTACGAATTTAGGATAATTGGTTGTGTCGACTATTTAGGTGACTTTTGAGCATAAGTGTTGATATAAAAATCTATTGTCGCAATATGAATTCACGTATTAATAACCAAGTGTTGATAAATGGCAAGTGCATATATTAACTAAACCTTGAATTAGGATAGTACAAGAATATGTAGTTGGATTATAGGGTAAGTGAAATTAGATGATTAAGAATATTAATACTACTAAAATCATTGTTTGTATATCTCCATATGGTTATCTAACAAATACATTATTTCCATTATCTTAAATATGAACCAAGTATTGAATCATGGCTAAATCAATTTTATAATTCTTGTATTATATTTTGATGTTCAAAGAAATTTTATGTGGTCTTGTTGATGCATGTTGTGTTTCATCTAGGATGATGTGATGTATTATTATGGCACTTCATATTCTTGAACCATGTTGTAGTGAGACCTCACTTAGAGCCTTATCAAGGCCTTTGCATTGTTATTGTATCACGAAGATATTTTGACTACTATTACTTAGGGCTACATGAGGTTATTAGAATTATATTGTATATTGACTATGTTATGATGCCTCTTTTTTGTGTGGGGATTTGACTTGTACAATAATTGTTTGTTGTCTAAGTTGTGTCATTAAAGATGGATAATAGTTAAATACTTAGCTAGTTATCAGATGACTGAAAATTGTGATCATTGAATGTAGTAGTAATGAGACCTTGATCTTCGTAATGGTCATCTTAGTACATTGAACTACTTCATCAATAAAAGTTGAGATATGACCACTACCACCAATAGTTATTGATGTTGAAGGTCCAACATCCACCTATTCATCATCAAATGTGAATTTTTAAATTAGACAAAAACCCACAAAATATATACATTATTTGTTACAAATGACATATATGTGGAGTTTACATGGCTACATAATCAAGAATTCAAGAGACCAAAAAATAGGATGAACACTTTCACCCAAAAAATTTATTACATACAATTATTTATATTAATTCTCATTCATAATTACATAACTAAGCATTAAAAACTACAGTTGTTAATGTCAAATGTGCTATTTGGAAACTTGTCAATCAACACCATATTATCAAATAAGGGGGTATGTGCAAGAAATTCATGGATTAAAAGTGAGTCATATGTGACCAATTTTTTCTAGAATCAAGAAAAGACTGATCTTGGATCAAAAATTAAAGATAGTTAAGCTCAATTTTTTAAATATTACAATAAAATCAAGAGTTAGTGCTCTAAATATACTTTTAAAATTACTTTTTTTTTAATGATGGAGATTAAGGGGTTCAAATAGGGGCCCCACATATAGTGCTCTTGTTTTCATCAAAAAACATATAACATAGAATCTAGCATGGTGCTCCTAAAATGTTTTTTTTTTTACCATTTTAAAATTTTCTTCAATGAGAAATTATCTAATACGATATAGTTTAAACCCAATTTTTTGCTATTTTTTAATGAATATATGAATTTTTGCTAATTTTCAAAGTAGAAGCATCTTAAGATACCAAAATTTGAGTGTGACCCTCCTAATTTCGTTGGGAACTAATAAAAAGTTTTGAAAATTTGATTTTGTGTAGAATAGAATTTAGTTTCTAAAAATGTAATTTGTTTCATATTTTGATGAAATAGTATTAGACCAAAATTATCATATATAGGTTTTGAAAAACAATGGAGACTACCAAAAGTAATTAAGGATCAAAACCCTAACATAATTGAAACATAGGATTAAAAATCTAAAGAGAGCTCAATGTTGCTATATCATTTTTTCAACTTGACATTGGAACACATACAATCCTAATGGAGAGCATGCTCGGGATATGCAATTTTTTTAAAATCTAAAAAATAATAATTATTTGGGTTACAAAGAAAATTCAACCTTAGGTTGGAAATATCCAAATCAACCAATAATGCAAGCATGATATAACATGCTCATACTATAGCTCACATTATAATACGAGCATATTATAATTTTGATGTTGTAAAGGATAAACGTCAATGTTGTGGATTGCAAGACAAAAAAGATTTGCTACCAACTAGTCAAGAGGATGGCACAATTCAAATGATGATGGTTTCAATGTTCAAACTACCTTACCCTAGTGGGGTATCACTTGAGGGGATTTGTTTTGAGGTAGAGAATAAATGTGGGTCATATCTTGTCAACCATAGACCATGTGCAAATGGTTGAAGTAACCTATGTCTCTAGTTGAAGTGTTGAGCCTTTCCTCTTGGGCACCTCTTGTGGGATCCACAATTAAAGGAAATAGATATGGTCCCCTAATTGAGGTTGTTGATGACCATCTTTCAGTTGAGTTATTGATTAATGTCCCTAATTTTGTGGTGGACAAGAGCATTTGTAAGAAGAAGACAAATGTATTGAGTAAGTTCTTGAGAACTAGACCAAATATAGGTCTAGTTAGATCCAAGGCTTTAAAGCAGTGGAGCATTAAAGGTCAACTAAAAAAAATTTTGTGATGCATTCTAAGGGGTTCATTTCATTTCTATTAACCTGTGAGGAAGATCTGTGTATGGTCCTTGCTAGTAGCATGTGGTTTATTAAGAAGTGGCTTTGGCTCTAAAATTATGAGAATCAAGTTTTGATCTTATTAGTAGTTCATTTAATGTTGCCCTTATTTGGGTAATTTTTCCTAGTTTATTGATGAAATTTTGAAATGTAGACTTCTTTAAAGACATCATTAATGCCTTTGGATAGCTTTTGGTCATTGACCCTGTGAATTGTCCAAGTAGGCTTTTTTATGTGAGGATTTATCTTTGTGTAGAGAAATCAGTTGTCCTTCCTTCTACAATCCTCATCAATTGTAAACTTGGTTGTTGGAAGGGTATTGCCACAATAGTGTGTCCCACATCTAGGACATCTTGATTTTTCCCTAAAATTGCATATTTTTAAGAAATTTAATTATTTAAATAAACCTTAAGGGGTTTCATCTAAAGAGTTTTAATTGAATACTTTTAGATCAAACCCCCTTGGATAGAAATCCTCTACTCTTAAATCATACCCGCAATGACGCCCTCTGCAACTAATAAAATAATCACACAAAAAATCGTATTTGCTTTTCCTTTTGGGGGATCAAATGAAATTATTAAAAAATGCTATTTTGTAATTATGTAGCCCTTGCTATAAGCTTTTTTTATATTAAATATAGGTCAAAAAACAGGTACAATATCTACAAATGAGAAAGACTGTCACATAAAGAACTTTTACGATAAAACTTCCCCCTGTCCAGAACTTTTTTCTGCTAGACACAAAGAACTTGCTATCTAAGTATCATGATATATAGAAGTTTTCTATACAAGAGGAGTGTACAAAATGGTATAAGTATTATGGACTATACGATGTAGACAACATATTGACTAAAGAAAGCATGCTGCCGACAACATACTGTAGACAACAAAATGTAGACACCATATTGACTATAGATAACACTGCCACATATACATCAAAACTACTAAATAGGTAGCTAGCTATAGTGAAGAAGATCAATTTTACATCCATGAGGTCCATCCCAAAGGACCCTCCATCCATATAATAATCTTGTTTCCAGGGATCATTTCAGCCTCTACCAATTGAGCCTAATACTAGTGTTGTATAATCCTCTCTTCATTGATCTTGTGCATGAAAGATTCTAGTACACTGTCAAATGGAGATATCTCTATGTTGAATTTAAACTAGGTATAACCATGAGATAACTCTGACATGTAAACTATTGTAGACCCATCTTCAATGAACCTCTCAAACTTCGTAACTGTGAGCCTCATAGCCACAAAGACCTGCACATCAACATTATAATATATGAGTCTCCTTAGAGACTCAGTAAGAAACCTATCTTTATTTTGAAATCTAGCCCCATTCTTAAATTTTCATATAATCCAGAGAATCTCACAAGATAACAATGTCCAGAAGTGATTACTATCTTTCCCATGCCTTTATGTATCCATGGAGAACATCAAAATAAGTAAAACCATTATTAAAATTAATCCCAAACATATTCCAAATCTCTTTATCAAAGATGTAGTTAAAGAAGATGTGCATAATATTTTCAAAGGTTCTATAAATATTGCAAACATCAATATCATTATGGTTATTTTTAATAGGTAACTTATGCAGCATAAACAACCTCTTAAAACTTTTCTTCTGAGGAGAGATGATACTATTCCAATGAAAAGTAAATAATTTTTGCCATTCCTCACTACTGTAAGTCAACTGCCAAATAGAGTTCAAATGAATAATAAGGTCAGAGTTAGAGGATAAAGCATCATAGATCATCTTAGCCTTAATGTTTTTCAAAAAAGATCCATCCATCGATGTGTATGAGGTGAATTTGTCCCCCCTCATCCTACATGGCTTGGGTAAATCAAGACTGGGACAAGCATCCCTCATCATTGAATACGTCCTCCAATTAGAAGGGAGCAACTGGAATCTCTGGCTGAGATCACAACAGGAAACTAAAGCATTGTTAGTAATGATATCATTGAAAACACAAATACCTTTTTGAGCCCATTTCTTAGTAGAGAACCCTTGAACAAATAGAATTATCCTTATTAATAACCTTATTATTAGTAACAAGGTGTCTAATGAGCTCTCGTTCCTTCCAAATAAACCTAAATACATTAGACCCAGCAGGGGAAATAGGGACATTACCGACAATTAAATGACCAAAGGGGGGAGCATTTTCCAAGATTTGGCTTGCTTTAGAATGACAAGACTGATATTATTTCTAATAAGGACCTTCCATGGTTCTTCTCCCTCCAAGGCATGGAAATCCATTTGGTTGCCAGGGAAATGCCTTGAATCTTAAGGTCCTTCAGCCCTAATACTCCCATGTTTTTACTAAGGCAACACCACTTCCATTTCGCTGAGTGACACTTCCTATTACCTCTTCCATTAGACTAGAGAAAATTCTTGATAGCCTTTTGTATCTCATTAATCTAACAATTGCAGAACATCCAAACGTAAGCATAATACAAACTATAGGATGAGAGAAATTTCTGACAGAATTGAATCCTTCCTACTAATGAAAGATATTGTTTATTCCATTTATTCAGCGTACCATCTAGTTTACCTTTAATCCACAACCACATCTCCCTCAAACAAGGATTTATTGCAAAAGGAATACCCAAGTATCTCACTTTCTTAGACAAGCCTCCCCATTGAAAACCATATTTGCAAAGCCAGGGGGAAGGGTCAGTGTTGGGGGGGGGGTATCCTCCCAATTTAACATAATGGATTTAGAAGAGGATACTTTTGCCCCAGAAGCATCACAAAAGATGTTAAGCTTGACCATAATAGAATCTAAGTTGTCCTCATCAAGACATAAAAAAGCCATATCATCAGCAAATTGAATATTGATAAGGTCCATACTATTGGGTAAGGTGATGCCCCTCACTCTTGGGGAGTGGGAGGACTCTCTAAGAAGGTAATAGATAGCATCTGCCGCAATAACAAATAAGGCAAGAGCAAGGGGACACCGTTAACTTCAACTTGAGCAGAGGCATATTTGAGGAGGACATATACCATATGACAGAACTCCTTAGGAAACCCAAATGCTTCTAGCATCATGAAAAAAAAATACTCCACTCAACTCAATCATAGGCCTTTTCAAAATCAATGAGAAACATAACCACCTTTTGATTAGTAATTTTAGCCCAGTTCATGGCTTCCCAACTTGTTACTTATTATAAGCTTTGAAAAAAGTATAATTTTGAATAATTTAATTTAATTATTATATTATTTTTATTTCTTGTTAATGTAGGTTTTTAACCAAACATTAAATTCATTATTTCAAACACATGGAGAAAAAAAGGAAACTAGAAAAAATAAAAAATAAAAATTGAGATGCATACAAAAGAAGTTATGCATTATTGAAGTAACCTACGTTTGAATTATGGTTAACCCCATTTCAACAATTTATACAAAAATATTTAACAAAAAAATATGAAAAAAATCCATCCATTAGATATTGATGTTATGAACCATATTAAAAAATTTATAACGTTATCATTTCTACAAATAAAGTTATGCTTTATCGAAGTAACATCACTTTTTAAAATATTGTTAATTATAAAAAAAAAAAGAGTTATATAAAGTTACATAAAAAATCACAAATTATTTCTCAGCTTTTTAAAATACATTTATAATACACAAAAAAATTTCAAAAATCTCTAATCTATTATAGATATTAGAAAGTGAAATTTTGATGAAAAAGGTTGATCTCAATGTCCAGTTTGGCCAAAAAGTGGGGCATACTATTGTAGGCTAAATTGAAATAAAAATTGTAAAGTTTTAGTCATACCCTTTTATGTGTTTTAAATGCAAGAAATCTAGGCCTTGGGCAAAAAACTACCTTGCATATCCCCTAAGAAGAGTGCAAAAAGTTTGGAAGAAAAAAGAAATGGTACAAAGTATAGAGGAAGAGGAGAGAGAGAGAGAGAGAGAGAGAGAGAGAGAGAGAGAGAGAGAGAGAGAGAGAGAGAGAGAGAGAGAGAGAGAGAGAGAGAGAGAGAGAGAGAGAGAGAGAGAGAGGAATCATGACATATGAAAGAATAAATAAGAATTTAAAAGAGAGAGAGAGAGAGAGGGGAATCATGACATATGAAAGAATAAATAAGAATTTAAAAGTCCTTGTAGGACAAGACAAAGAGAAGTAACATGAGGAAGATTTTAATGTAATTCAAAGTTTTTAAAATACTTAAAATGTTACAAAATTATTATTTGTAAATATTGTTTATTCAATAAAAGCGATTGTTGTAGAGAATTGTTTCTGAGTAGTGGTAACAACACATAGAGGATTTAAATAATTGTTTGTTGATCAATTTAACCGATATATATTGTTGTTCTTCCATCCTAAGGATTACATATATAGTTTGGTTTATTCAAGGAAACTTTATGCAAATATTATGGTGAAGAGAGTTATTGCATTCTAAGTATACTCCTGCTTTTGTAAATTTCTATGCAGTGTCATTCAAGATTTCACTTTGAGTCAACATTCCTAAAGAGATACTATGGAAGATAATGCCTTCATATGTTGAAAACCTTTGTTAATTTCACTTCTAGAATAATTTTCAAATTTTTTTATGTATTCGTTATCGATTATTGAGATGATTTTTCACAATTAAAGGTCAGTTAAAAAGTTATTATTGTTGTTGTTCAAGAGTTGAAGATTGTATATTAGACTAAGCTAATTCATTTGTGTTCTACTTTTAATAAGAGAACAAAAATAAATGCTTTTCAGCTGCACTTATTTGTAAAATTGTAGCCTCCACTTAACCTCAAATTATTAATATTTAGACCCTTAAATCTATTCCATGTTCTTAATAACAACATTTGATTTTAAGTTATTTGTTGTTCATGTTTGTATGATTACTTGAAGTTAATTACGCTTGCAATTAAACTTCAAATTAGATTTTTGCATTAAAATTTGTAAGAAAACTATTTGACAAAAGTACTCAAAGGTTAAAGTGCCAAAAAAATTTAGTGGCAAACAAGGCACCACATTACAATCATTCTCCTGTTGTAGTGTAGCTAGGTCGGATACCTTCTAGGACCGACCTAGTGCACAAAATGCCAAATGGCATGTCGACCTTGGTATTTGGATATCTCAGTTGTATGAGTCTAATTTGAGGCAAGCCCTATTTGGGCAAACCACTTGTGTGTAACTTGTGATTAAGTTAAATGTAACTTGCAACTAAGGGAGACTCATATGTAACTTGTAATATATAGGTTTGACCCTATCCTTGGTGCAGTATATGGTCAAATTGAAGTCTATTAGGAGGTATTGATTCATATATATGCAAGGTCATGATTGCATCAATAGATATGAATTCAATATAACATGAAGGACATGTAGTTTGCTCAAGGGTGACGATAAGAGCTTATTGTCAATGGTTGGGAAGGAAACAGATCTGATGTTTGCCTATGATTAATGAGCACTACCATAAAATCAACATGGTATCAGAGCAGGTTCCTTCTATAGAGCCTAACTGCTTGAAGGTAGATCCTATGCTTTTGAGGGAATTCAATCAAAGTAATTTGCAGATTGAGAAATCTAAGTGCAGGTGAAAGTCTATTATCGAGCCTCTAAACTCATACGTGAGCATCGCATATGCTCTGTTGTGAATAATGACCATTGAGGTGTTGATGATCGCCTTAGATCTGTATCGAAATGTTGAGGGTAAGTGGAGTCGCTATGGACATCTCTGTCTGTTTTAACATTCTATATTTAAATTCTTCATTCAGGGAGGTGAACATGTTGTGGAGGATTCTCTCCGGCGATCGTAACATTTTACAAGCAAATGAAAGTGACGGAGATCACTCACTTCATGACACTCGTGGCTAGAGACATCGACAAGGTGGCAGTAAGCATTCTGAGGATTCAACAAAAGCAATGTGAATCGGTAGGCATGCTATCGACTGTTCCGTGTAATGGAAGGTTGAGATCGAGCAACAGCATAGTGGTAAGTTTTGTGATGATCACATTAAGCCATACACGAATGTGAAATGTGTGTATGGGGACAAAAGGAAATGGAGGCACCTAATGATCAGGAATGTGTGTATGTGAAATGTACAACAATGCCTTGCAATAACTCTCACATCATCCTAGAAGCTTCGAGAGTCGCATGAAGCATTCGTTTCGCTGAAGCCTGCATAGGCATAATTGGATGGGGTTGCGAATCGGATGATATTGCAACTAAAGATCCAGTTATTTGAGTTCTTGCTTATGTTGCTCTTGAAGAGCATCTGACGTTTGTCCTAGGGTGGGCATTGCAACTTAGCATTCTAGAACACCCTACTACAGGTGGATTTCTGTCGCATTTATGTGGTTGGTCCATCACTTTGTTGTGGATGGTATTAAAGGCAGTTCTTCAGATGATGCTTAAGCAAGGCACGAAGTAGATATTATGGACAGATGATGAGTGATGGTGAAGGCCAAAGGCCACACAACCATCAGATCATCACTAGGTGCTTCGATGTGATCAATCCAAGTGAATGAAAATTCCATTGCTGAGCAAAATTATAAAAGATAAGTACTCTTTATGTTTGAATAATGTTCATGAATTTTTCATTAAGTCATGGTACATCATTGAATAGTGAATCATGTATTGACATTTCTCCTGACTATCATTATCTCTATCTGAAATGCTTTCAGGACAAATCAGAGATTGTATTCAAGGAAGGAAGATTGCTTGCATTTCTTCGCAGAAGTCAACATTCAAAGGGAGTCTGACATATCGTCAGAAGTAACCTTGGACGAAGAGATTAGAAGGTTGAGAGGGAGCTTGACATTTCGGCTTCAGAGGGAGCCTTATTTTTTAGCTTCATAGGGAGCTTCGTCGTCTTGAAGATTTGGTTAATGCATTTTTCTCTGTGATGGAGAAATTTGAGGTGAGATCCCTTGTTAATGAGTTCTTCTGTGTAAGGGAGAAGTTAAAGGTGCAATCCCTTGTTAATGAGTTGTTCTTTGTGAGGGAGAAGTTCAAGGTGCAATCCCTTGTTAATGCACTCTTTTCTAGGAGAAATTTGAGGTGAAAGTCCTCGTTCCACCCTCTCCGAGTAGGTATGGTGGATCCACCCTCTACGAGTAGGCATGGTGGAGATCCATTCTTCTCTGGGAGAAGTTTGAGGTTAGAGCCCTCATTCCACCCTTTGCGAGTAGTCACGGTGGTAATGCACCCTTCTTTGGGAGAAGATTGAGGTGAAAGCCCTCTTCCACCCTCTGTGAGTAGGCATGGTGAACCCACCCTCTGCGAGTAGGTATGGTGGGTATCATGGAAGAAATTTCATGATGTGCTTGTTCACCCTTTGGGAGTAGCTATGGTGAATGTATTATTCATGGGAGTAACCATGGTGGTAGTCACTGTGTGGCTTGGTTATTCTAATGGAATCCTCCCTAGCTAAGAGGGAGTGTTTGTAAGACAGCTCAAATAACCAGTGAACAACTAAGAAGGGGGTGGGGGGCGGCGTGAATCAGTTGTTAACAGATTGTAGAACTTTAAGCATTAAAACCTTATTACCGGAATACATAAACCAAATACCGAAATAGCATATTTAACAGTTAAGCACAAATATAATCCACAAAACATTTACCAACCATCCGCAAAAGATAACACCAATATTTGTATGTGGAAAACCCAGTAAAGGGAAAAACCACGGTGGGAAGCCTACGCACAGTCTAGAGCCTAGAGCGCACTGCTCATCACAAAGGAGCATCACTGACTACAAAATAAATCCAAACTACAATCCGAAAAGAAGAATGAACTGCAAGAATAGCATCTCCTATGCCTGAATATAGTTCCGGTTAAGCTCAGTACCAGAGGTCTTAAACCTCTTTCACCAACCCAATTCAATCACCTATGATCGTCCAAAACCTCTGCATATGATTACAACCTTATTCACCCACAAACAAACCTATATCCCAAAAACCCACGATCTACAAAGAGATCTTACATCATATTTATACCAACTCGGGACCTCAACAATTAGGTCAGCCACCTAAAAGATAATATAATAAATTTATAACATAAACCCGCAATCCAATTATCAACCAAGTCGACCTAAGACCGAAACAACATAATCCAATCAATAGATCCAACCGGAAACACATCGGGATCATCCACCAACACGTTACATAAACCGGTCCATAACCTAGCCAAATAAGATAGCATTAGGTCCAGACCCAAATCTAACACCACCGATCAATAGGAACACGAACAAGATCTTAAAAGCCATCTAGAAGCCGCGCCGACACCACTTATCACGTGCATCAAAAGATCTTCAACAAAGCTTTGCCAGTAGAACCCTTACCGGTGACCAAAAGGCTTAGTGGAACAAATGATAGCTCCTGAGTCATCAAATACCAAACCAACTGATCTAATTATTCTTCCATAGCTTTAATCCAACATTCATCTTTACATGCTTCAATTACTGATGCCGGTTCAATTTGAGAAATTAAACATACCTCATCAGCTGCCAACCTTCTTCTTGTCATTACTCCTTTACACTTGTCTCCAATGATCTGATCTTCTGAATGATTTAACCTAACATGCTTAGGAGTCTTCTGATTTTTTGTTCCTCTGCTTTGATATTCAGTTACTCTTGAATTTTCTGATACTGACGGAGTTACTGGTTCAACATTTTGTTCTGATGTAGGTGCTATCGGTTCAGTTATGATCATTTCCATTGTCGATTCTCTCTCATAAGTTCTAATTTGACTTTTGTTTAGCTCATCCACCTTGACATTAGTGCTCTCCACAATTCTCTGCAAACTTTTGTTATGACATCTATATGCTTTGTTTTTATTAGAATAACCAAGAAATGTCCCTTCATCACATCTAGGATCAAACTTTCCAATAGAATCATCTCTTTTGATATAGCATTTACTACCAAAGATTTTGAAATACTTAACTGAAGGTGTATGACCAAACCATAACTCATAAAGTGTCTTACCGGTGTCTCAAAATATGAAATTGGTTGAATGTATATACTGTCGTGCTCACGGCTTCTCTCCAGTAGATATGAGGCATATTAGCTTCCATCATCATAGTTCTAGCCACATCCAAGATAGTTGTGTTCTTCATTTCCACAACTCCATTCTGCTAAGGTGTTTGGGTTGCAGATAATTGTCTCCTTATCCCATTCTTCTCACAATAATTGTTCAATTCACCGGATGTGAATTCTCCACCTTGATCAAATCTTAAGCATTTAATCTGCAATCATGTCTCTGTCTCAACTTTAGCTTTAAAGATTTTAAACTTTTCCAATGCTTCAGATTTCTCCCTTAGAAAAGTAACCCACATCATTCTAGAATAGTCATCAATGATTAGCATAAAATATCTCACCCTGAAAACTTTTGATTCTAGCAAGACCACACAAATCAATGTGAATAAGATCAAGAACGTCATTAGATTTGTCTTGTATACTCTGAAAAGAAGTCCTGACTTGCTTTCCCATTTGACATTCCTTACATATCAAATTATAGGGCTTCACAATCTTAGGTATATCTCTAACTACTTTAGTAGAACTTATCTTTACAATGCAATTAAAATTCACATGGCACAACCTCTTATGGCATAGCCAACTCTTATCAATGTGTGCAATCAAACGTGTCTTATCACCGGAGTTCAAATCAAAGATGTTACCTTTAGTCTAAGTATCGGTTGCAATCTCCAATCCAAATCTATTGATAATCTTGCATTTTCCATCTTTGAATTGTAACTGAAATCCCTTATCCACCAACTGTCCTACACTCAAAATATAATGTCTTAAACCTTCAACATAATAAACATTATTTGTATCATGTTTACCATCCAATGATATAGTTCCTCTTCCCTTGATCATGTGTGCTTTGTCATCTCCAAATCTAACCAAATTGATTGGGAATTTGAATTAGGTTCATGCTTTGTCATCTCCAAATCTAACCAAATCTAACATGGGAATTGGTTCCTAGGCGTAAAGATAAAAATGTTATTGGAACTAAATGGGTTTTCAAGAATAAATTAAATGAGGAGGGTCGAGTTGTAAGAAACAAGGCTACATTGGTTTGCAAAGGATATTCACAGGAAGGAGTTGATTATGATGAAATTTATGCTCTGGTTGTAAGGATTGAAGCGATAAGACTATTTCTTGCCTATATTGCACACATTTCTACAAGGTATAATTTCTTGAAGGAAAAGGTTGAAGCAAGGGAAGTCGGATTGGTTTATGTGCCTACTAAGGAAGAGATTGCAGATATTCTAACGAAACCATTGCCGAAAGATACTTTTGAATCTCTCAGAGATTAGTTGGAGGTCACCACCCCTTCGGAAGAGACTTAGAGATGCATCAATCTGGTGAGCTTATCAGAAACATCTTCAGATCCGGGTTGATGGGATGATGTTGTTGCTTAGGGGGAGTAGTCAACTGTTTGGTTTGGCATCAGCCCTTTGTCATTGATGTCAAGGAGATAGTGTTCATGTGAAAAACAGAAAATCTTAGGGGAAGAGATATTTTGTTGGTTCTTGATTGTTTGAGGACATTGTTGGCATTCCTTGGCACTTGGATGTTTTTCACATTCAATGTTACCATCAATGCCAAAGGGGGAGATTGTTGGAAATATGTTGAAATTGCCTCTGTTGTCATTGATGTCAACACTGTGCTTCGATTGGATATGGTTCTTTCCCAGTTGGTTACTGCTGTCCCGGTTGGATCTGTCCCGGTTGGACTTGGTTATTAGTGATTCTAATTCAGTATGATCATATCCTTGGTTTTGATTTTGGATGGTTATTCAAGTTGGTTATATGCTTGTCACAATCAATTGGTTCATGATTTGGTGCTCTGGAAGCTATCGCTTATGTTTTGGATTACCTGTTGATATTTCCTAGTATCGATTAGCTTTACCGGTTGGTGATATTCGATGATTTGATTAACTGATTTTGGTCTGGCTTCTGGAAATGGTTCCTAACATGTTGAAGGCGTTCTTGATCATGTCCTAATTGTTTGGTGACTTTGCATTGGCTAGCGTGATGATTTGGTGGTTCTATTTGGATCTGGTTGGTTATTTTGTGTTATTGCATTGAGGGTCTCTACTGGTTGGTGAAACGTGTTGGAGATTGGTCTTAGCGGAATTTTCGGCAGATATAATTGATTGGGAATTTGAATTAGGTTCATGCTATGTAATGTAAATCATAATATTGGTCTGGTGATAACGTGTGATGTATTTTTTGTAATTATGGTTTATGGGTTTAGGGTTTAGCGGACCTTGTTATCAAGGTTGATAATCTGTATTTATAGGCAACTTATTCATGTAATTTGGTATGGGATGATTATGTCTGCATTAACAGAGAGAGGTTTATGTGCAAATAAGATATATCATTCAGTGAAGGTTTGAGAAGGTTTTAGTATTGCATGGTAGAGATATGTGCTTAACCGGAACTATATCAAGCATTAGGAGATGCTACTTTCACAGTTCATTTTCTCCGGATTGTAGTCCAATGATTTTGTATGTCAGTGAGACTTCTTTTTGTGATGAGCATGGAGCTCTAGGCGGTTGGCCTAATTGCATGTGCAATCCTCATTGTAATTATTTCACATTCTGCTACAGAAGTATTATCTAATTGTGGGTAGGGTTTCCCAACATGTATTTTCCATTTACCAGGTTTTCCACGTCAAAATTATTGGTGTTGTGTGTTCTATGTTTTCATGCTTTATCTTTCACTGTGTTGTTTATATTGTGCTCCGGTAAATGGTTTATAATCTGCATTAATTTCTTATAATTTCTTATAAATGGTTTATAATCTACATTAATTTTACACAACATTTGTTCAAACATACACTCCACACATATACAAAATAAATACTAAAATTTAAATAGACACAAAGTTAGTTCAAACATACCAAAATACAAACATGTTTAACAAAAAAAGTACTTCAAACACACAGAGTAAAAACCTGATGTTCAATAATGTCAAGTACATTTAAATACACACAAAGTAAATTCCATAGTTCAAATGTACTTCCACTAAAGTTTAAACATACAACATTATTCACGCATGGTAAATGTGAAAGTTCAAACATATACACATGCACATCATGTCAAAGTAAAAAATATTTCACACAACATTTGTCCATTTCACACAGTTTGTTCAAACACACTCCACACATACAAAGTAAATGCAAAAATTTAAATTGACACAAAGTTAGGTCAAACATACCAAAATACAAACACACAATAGAAAATGCATGCCTAATCTCGAAACATTTCATGGATATTTAATTCAAGCACACAAAAATTAAACACTTAAATTAAACATATCAAAAACACAAATACAAAAAATGTTAATGCTAAAAGTTTATAAATTCAACATAAGCGAATTTCAAAGTTAGCATACTCTTCATATAATGTGGATGTGGAAGTTCAAACATACAAATGCATGTCAAAAGTACAAATGCAACAAAGTGGTTGCCTTTAAAACATATTTCATGTCAAGTTTGTTTTATACATAGTTTGTCCAAACACACTTTTCAAAACATATACAAAGTAAATGCTAAAATTTAAATATTGACATAAGTGAATCTAAAAGTTCAAAGAGATACTTCATGGAACATTATTTCACTTCACACATATATTGTTCAAACATACACTTCGCACATAAGTGAATGTCAAAGCTAGTACACATTTTACACAAAAATGTGAAAGTTCAAATATAAACGCATGCCACATGAAGTAAACGTTGAAGTTTAACACAAAGAAAATAAATGTCAAAGTTCAAATATACTTCACACAAAAGTAGTTCAACCTCACATGATATAAACACAAGCACACAATGTCAATGTGAAAAATAAAAACACCCTTCACAAAGAGTTTGTTGAAACACATATTTCACACATATGCAAAGTAAATGCACCAAAACTCAAACATGCACTTTGTGTGAAGTTTTTTGACATAAAGTGAATACCAAAGTTACAACAGTCTTGAAAGTGAATCAAAATTCAAACACACACACAAAGGATGCCAAAATTCAAACATGTACTCAAATTGAATGTCAAAGTTTAAACCATAATGCTACGAATTAAATTGTTAGAGTTCAAACACTTCCAACAAACAACTAGTTGATACTAAATTGAGACACTCTAAACAAACAACTTTGAAAATCACTTCAAACAAATAATTAATTTATGTTAAAGCTCAAACATAAAGATCATATCAATAATAAATGCAAACAAAATGAATTTCAAAGAGTTAAAATTTAAACAAGCAAAGTAAATATTAAAATGAATCAAATATAAGTGAATACCAAAATTCAAACTCATGCTTCAATAAATAAACTTCACAACTAGTGGATGCCAAAATGTTCAAGTCACTTCAAACAAACAATTAATAAATGTAAATTGATTAATGCCAAAACTCAAACCCACACTTCAATAAACAAATGGTAGATCAATGTTCAAACACATACTTCACACAAAATATAAATGAATTCCCAAAATAACACTCTAATCAAAAATGTTTAAACTACAACCTGCTAATAACACAATACTAATAATTAAAAAATTTATAGTATCAAGCCTACACAAGTTCTAATTTTCGTTAAAAAGTCAAATTCAAGTTTGATGGGATATTACCATGCTTAAAGCTATGGAGTACCATCTATGGAACATGATATTTTATCTATTAAGAGTTGCTTCTTGGAAATTAAGTTTACCAAACAATATATATTTAGCCTATAGAACAGGTTAGCACTGTTCCAATGGTTCCAATGGCTGTTGGGTAACCCATTACTCTGAGCCACTCATACAAATAAATTTACAGCTCGTAGAGTAGTTAAAAACTTGGGTAATTCACTTATATGCCGTACTCTTGCCCAGACAAACCTTTATCCAAAGGCTATTACTCTAAGCCACAAATACAAATAGATTTACAGCTTGTAGAGTAGTTGAAAAACTTGGGTAATTCACCTATATGCCGTAGATTTACAGCTTGTAGAGTAGTTAAAAACTTGGGTAATTCACCTATATGTCATACTCTTGCCAAGACAGACCTTTATCCGAAGGCTGTTCAGTAACTCATTGCCCAGGTCCACTCATACGATACATATTTAGCTACCGAAATGGAGACAACCAAATGCATGAGTAACACAATTGCCCTAATCCACTCAAAACAGAACAGAACTTTTACTGACTAGATTCCCTACCCAAAAGCATGTTAATGCAAAGGCATTTGGGGTACAAATACAAATAGATTTACAGCTTGTAGAGTAGTTGAAAAACTTGGGTAATTCACCTATATGCCGTAGATTTACAGCTTGTAGAGTAGTTAAAAACTTGGGTAATTCACCTATATGTCATACTCTTGCCAAGACAGACCTTTATCCGAAGGCTGTTCAGTAACTCATTGCCCAGGTCCACTCATACGATACATATTTAGCTACCGAAATGGAGACAACCAAATGCATGAGTAACACAATTGCCCTAATCCACTCAAAACAGAACAGAACTTTTACTGACTAGATTCCCTACCCAAAAGCATGTTAATGCAAAGGCATTTGGGGTATCACAATCGACCTAATCTTCTCAAACAATACATATCAAGCTTGTAGAGTAGTTTAGCACTCAAGTACAATCACTGATTACCCCAACCCAAAAAAAAAGTTACAGCAAAGGAATTTTATGCATCACAAATGCCCTAATATTCTCAAACACCACAAGCTTGTAGAATAACCATAACCACATAAAATGTCCTCTATCCAACTGGGACACTAACCCCAAAGGCGTTGAATAACACAGTCTGTAAATAACCATAACCACATGATTGTTTGCCACAGGCAAGGAGCTTCCCAATAAGCAAAATCTCCATCAAGGACCTGGAAATTTGCCTTAATCCTAAAAAACCTTAATATTCCATCAAAGTTCAGATGGAGCATGCCTACTTAAGTTTTTCAGTTTGAGTTAAGTACAGTAACTAAAACGGGGCGTTCCCAACGATGATCAGTCTCAAAACTAAAGATCGAAGTTAAAAGCTGGTTTGTCAAAGTTCCACACAGTTTATCAAGTAGTTTGAACCCAAAATCTGGATTCACAGACCAAAAAAAAAAATCTGCAATAAAAAATAATACAAAATTCAAACAGAAACATTAGGCTGGAAAAAATGGCCATGACCAATGACCATTCCCTGCAGCCTTGAGGACGGAGCCAATTCAACCCCTCCTAAATAAATTTTTTTATTAAACAACACATCCATTTACATACTGATTTACAAATAAGTTGACCAATTTCAGTAACTGATTCAAAAATGAAACAGTAAAATTTGCCCTGCATTGACTCCAATAACAATTGAGATACTTAATATTCCATAACCATAACCACAAGATAGGTTTGCCACAGGCAAGGAGCTTCCCAATAAGCAAAATCTCCATCAAGGACCTAGAAATTTGCCTTAATCCTAAAAAAACTTAATATTCCATCAAAATTCAGATGGAGCATGCCTACTTAAATTTTTTAGTTTGAGTTAAGTACAGTAACTAAAACGGGGCGTTCCCAACGATGATCAGTCTCAAAACTAAAGATCGAAGTTAAAAGCTGGTTTGTCAAAGTTCCACACAGTTTATTAAGTAGTTTGAACCCAAAATCTGGATTCACAAACCAAAACAAAAAATCTGCAATAAAAAATAATACAAAAATCAAACACAAACATTAGGCTGGAAAAAATGGCCATGACCAATGACCATTCCCTGCAGCCTTGAGGAGGGAGCCAATTCAACCCCTCCTAAATAAATTTTTTTATTAAACAACACATCCATTTACATACTGATTTACAAATAAGTTGACCAATTTCAGCAACTGATTCAAAAATGAAACAGTAAAATTTGCCCTGCATTGACTCCAATAACAATTGAGATACTTTGCACTTTATGCATCACTGTGCACTCTACGTGTCAGTCTATAGACATGGCATGGATATTTATGAATATAGAAATCAAAAAATGCCAGATCCAGACATTATCAATATGTAGCTGCTCTCCTGGAATCATAAAGAAAATTTATTTGGTTATGATTTATTACTTAGTAAAAACTAATTTAGTACAACTACTAATGGGTGGCAACTTTGCAAGCACCAAGTAAAGTGAAATCTTGTGTTTGATTAATGGGAAAGCCAAGGGGTTTGCAGGTGATCGATCAATAAACACATTATGCTTCTTAGCACTACTGCAACAAGGGCCCTACCATAATGTTGCATTGGAGGCAACGTTTAACCCATATAATTAATCCACATAAATAGACACGAGAGTAAAATAAAACGCAAGAAACTATAAACATTACTTAGTTATATGGAAACGATGTTTACATGTAAGAGAAAAACATTTGAGGCATCCATCAATCCAAATATGTCAACAATTGGTTTTTCTAGCTAAGAGAATTATTATGTCGTAGAAAAAGATTTTTAAAATTGAATTGATGAATTGGTTTAAACAATCCTCTTTAAAATTACTTATTTCTCAACTCAATTTTAAAGAGGATTTCAACTTCATTCATGGGCATTAAGGTCGTAGTTAAAGATTGCATTTATTAAATGAATAATCACATGTCTGATCCAACAATCCCTGGTACTGCTGAAGCTTCTTGTTGAGAGTAGCTGGTGCCTCTTCAAGGCATGCAACTTTTTTATAATCAATGAGCCTTAGTGGCATGACATTTATGTGAGAATAGAATCATTTTGATTATACATGGATTTGAAAAAATAAAAATAGTTGCACTTCACCCCAATGGCTAAGCGGATTTCATAAGACATCTTAGTCCTGAGGTCATAGCCGCATTCTACACACAAAACAGAGCGAGCAAGAATCCTTACTAGGAGTTTCAAATCTATGGTTAAGATGGCTCCTGTGGTTTAGGACACTTACAAACTTATACTCAGCTAAACTGCGGACTTGAGTTCTGTAATCAATCAAAATTGATATTCTAGTTCAGATTTGAAAAGACTTTACATATCATATGCAGACGTGAAAAGCTAAGTTGTATATGGTAATGAGAGGTTTGAAATCCAAAATCCATATTAAATTTGTTTCATAGATTTAAAGTAAATTTAAAACATTTGGTGAAAAGCAAGATTCGTATGGACTTTTTGGTTCAAGAATGATACAGATTTCAAATTTCGTGAACTGTAGATGTGAGATCGTAAGTGAATTATAATTAAATGCAGCCTCAAGTCTGGATTATAAATTATAAGACTACAGACTTGATATATATACTCTGTTAGACTTTATAGTGACTCAGATCTAAAAATCTAAACATGACATGGGGAGCAAAGTTTAGACCATAAAGATTTATGCAGACGTGGAAAGCTAAGTTGTATATGGTAATCAGAGGTTTGAAATCCAAAATCCATATTAAATTTTGTTTCATAGATTTAAAGTAAATTTAAAACATTTGGTGAAAAGCAAGATTCATATGGACTTTTTGGTTCAAGAATGATACAGATTTCAAACTTCATGAAACTGTAGATGTGAGATCGGAAGTGAATTATAATTAAATGCAGTCTCAAGTCTGGATTATAAATTATAAGACTACAGACTTGATATATATACTCTGTTAGACTGTATAGTGATTCAGATCTAAAATTTTAAACATGACATGGGGAGCAAAGTTGACCTCTCTAGATCATATAGATTTATGGATAAAAGAACTAGGTTAATTAGAGTAAATAAAACATTAGATTTTAGATTTTTTTAATTCAATTTTTTGAGTATAATTAAATAAACAAAAGGCTGGCAAAATCTAAATTTATATTATCAAATGCAAATTCAAATGTGGTGCTTGTGATACACAAAATTCAAATGTATACACAAAATTCAAATGTTGGTACCTGCAGTATTTCCTGGTACTTGTGATGTATTTCCTGGTAATTTTGATGGGTTGTTTTGCTTCTTTTCTCCTCATCCTCCTTATCATCGCTACCGCCTGAAATATCATCACCCACAAAAACTGACAAATACAAAATACCAATAAAACATTTTCAAAAGCAATCTACACATAAAAATACAAAAGAAAAACACATGTCAAAAATATGAAAATAGAACTCACAGACAATAAAAACAAAGGAGGCATGGCCATGCCAATGAAAAATAGAATCACAACAAAAAATAAAACAAAAAACATAGAATGATGGACAAAAACACCAACACGGTAGAATGTGATTTAAGCAGAACTTTCTAAACATTCATTAAGTCGCTGAAGTGAATCTGACTTCAACAATCAAACTGTTAACAGCAATGTAAATGCAACAAAAAATTGTATATTAACATTACAGTTAAAAATATATTCAATAAAGTTCATAATATATTTTAATTTGTTTTATAATAAATTTTAATTTATTTTTTATTTCACTCCACCTTAAGCAAGATTCATTCACCTATTTATTGGGCATTGAATATTCAATTTGCAATCAGGAACTTGTATCATCTATGTAATCACAAAAAGAAATGAGCAATTAGATGTAGCATACATAGCATAAGCAGGTATTTGCTAAATAGCTGCTTTATAACATCTACATATCTGGCCTCAACCATTGCAATCTTCCCGGTACTACACCATCTCTAGCAATCCATTCAACATGCTACCATTTTCAGATCTTTAAGCTTCAGTAACATGGTTTCTGCCCTCTCTTATATTGGCTAAGCATTCCTCTATCTCTGCAAATTTTGTTGGTCGACAACTACCGTAATAAGCTAATATATTTACTGCTTGTCCTTTTCCAGAATCAGTCCTGTTATACAATAAAAAATTTAGACAAAATAACATCTCAAGCTTAATAAATTTTAGCCTCAAAGCAAATTTTTTACTCATAGACATCAATGCCTTAGCTTAATTTATATTAAAATTTTAAAAATAAAAAAATAGAAACAGTTAAAAAAAAAATTCTCAGTGCTATCCTTTCTAATAGAGTAACAAAGCCAGGTGAACCAGACAAATGGTCCTGTTATTGGTTTTTGTCCTACCTTGGTTTAAATAGCCAATACAATGTTGTAATTTTGGATTTAAGTCCTTAAGAGATCATGGGTGAGGTTATCAAAAGAATAATTATTTGCCACAAGTTAGGCGCCAAGAAAGAAGAGGTGAAAGAGTTAAGTCTCTAAAATCCACGTTGAATGCTCTTTTTCCCAGGAGTTTAGGGAGCGTAGCAGTTAAGAGACTTAGGCTTTCTGTTGTTGCATTGAAGGGTCCTCCAAATTTGGCTTGAGACCAGCACTTTGCTGCTCTGTTGAAGACCCAGGTTGCAGAAGAAGTAAAGAGGTTGGAGGAAGGTGGAGGAGTTTGAGGGACTGTGCATACCTTAAGTGCAGATTCAGCATGGCCGATTTTCATCTTTTGACAGGTGAAGATGCTACACACTTCTTCATGGCATTGTTGTTGAATCTAAAATGTACAATTTATGAAAGGAGATATCTTGAGATCTTCTAGTGATTGTTGAATGCTATAACTCATACAGTTTTGGTCCCTAACTGGAAATCTGGCTCCACTTTGCATAAGGACACTGACATTTCAACTGAAGAGAGAAACAATGGTTGGGGTTCCTTTGGTATATGTGCTCAAATAAGAATAGAGCACAAACCTTCTAAAATGCTCTGACATCAGTAGGACCATATTGATCTTTTTCAAAAATATTGGATCCTTGTAATGTCACATTCCCCACGTTCTTCAGGCTTACTTTTGTTGGGCTCTCTTTGTTTATGACCAGCCTCCTGGCACTACCGACAATTGTAACTGACATGGATTTTATTGGCCAGAACAATCTGTTTCCACTGAATGTTGTGAGCGCTTACTGGAGATTGCAACAGCCTCTGAAAAGGAATTTCTAGCACTATACGAAGCAAGGGCCTTAGGTACACTTGCTGATCATGTTAGCCATTCATCTACTGATTCTCCATCACTCAACTGGCTATGATATTGATGAAATTTCTCCTGGAAAAAATGCCTGTGAAAATAAAGATATCTGCATATTCGAGTCAACTAGCTACTGTGGTAGTTGCAATAGCCAAGCTATTTGCAATCGAGAAAACATTACTCAAGTTTGATGGTCTGCTTTCAACGTTAACTCTTACTACTTTTGAGCATTTGGCCCCTAAACGAATTTCTGAGATTGGATTATAGAGATGCAGCTTGGCCAACATATGCGTGTTCTGGAATTGGAAGAATTTTATAAAACAGTTTAGAAGGACGATCAAAAACATCTAGCCCTCAAACTTGCACTGCCCATGATGGAGATGTTTGGAGAGGATTAGTTGATTGGTCCAATGGAGTTACCAGAGGAGGAAATGGCAGTTCCATCAGATAGGTGTCTTCTGATTGTTTTGGAAACAGCAAGGGTTGAAATCTAATAAGATTGATCTCTAATGCTTGTGAAAGGCAAGATAATTACATCAGCGAGTCTACGATGGTTAAAGCAACAGTTTCTTTAAATAGAACAGTTGGAATTGTGATTGATTTTCTTTGGGATGCAAAAGTTCATGATATGATGAAGGGGAATGATCTATTAGCCTCTGTCCAGGCTGTATGCAGGACAAGACAAAGAACAGCCACTTTGAAATGGCGATAGAGTATAACAAGGAAGTGTCATAAGACGGTGAATGAGAAGACAGATAGTTTGAGGAGAGAGTTTTTTGGGTATTGATTGGAAGTTTCATGCTTTGAAGTATTCAAAATTTTGTTTACTTGTTCTTTTTGAAATGTCTTGAACTTTGTTTTGTTAACCTAATACTTCAAAGCTTTTTGGAGCCTAAAAGACTAGTGACAGCGAGGGGATAAGAAGTTAGTTATGGCCCTAAACCAATGAAGGACAAGCAAAATAGACAAATTTCACGAAGGTGGTTTGTCACCTAAAATGAGAGGTATTGGTGATAGTCACAATCACAAAGGGTAAACTTTGAAGATAGTGTGGTTGAAGACAAATAAGGAATGGCAGTCCTTAGAGAAAACGATGACAGTATCAAAGAAGGCAAGGGTCTCATCACATATGACATTCCTTTAGTCGGAAGGCAGTCATTATGATAGTCATTCATGAGGTATAAAGCAATGAACAAGAGAAGAGTGTAATAAGGGAAGGCAGTTTAGTGCCTAGTTTAAAGGAAGGCCACAACCTTTCAAAGGACAGTGATTTAGTGGAAGTAACCATGAAGTTGAGGATGCAAAGGTTTTGCTGCAGGGGTCTCAAACAACTATAATTGAGGTTTGAAGATGTTGGATGTTGCGAGAAGAAAGAGTGATTGCTATTTGAACAAGAGTGGAGAATATAGAAGCAAGAAGAGTCATAGATGCACACACATAGCCTATGAGAGTTGCAGGTCAGGGTCACAAAAGCAACACTGTGATAACACAAAGGCACAAGCATTGCAAACACCAGGTGGTGAATCATGATACAAATTTTCACGCTACAGGTCTGGTCATAAGTAGAAGGGCAGGTAACTTCTCTGGAAATTGGAAAGCTAACAATAAGTGTTACCCAATCTGAGACAAAGATGTTTTATTTTCTTGCAAGTCAAAGAATGGCTTCATTGGAGATTCAAGACTGTCATGAGGGTTGTTAAAAGGTATAGGACAGTGAGTAAAGCATAAGCAGAGATTGCTAACTGAAGACACACAGAGAAGGGTAATCATAATGAGAAGATGAAGATGCCTAATCAGTCCAAGTGGCAAAGCAATGGCAGATAAAGAGTTATTGTCTTGACAATCTATGCATGGAATAAATTGAGGCGCAATAGCAGTGCCATAGAACAGTTTAGAAGACTATCATAGTATAAATTGTCAGTAACAGTTCAAGAATGCATACGTAATGGAAGGGTAATCATAATGAGAAGATGAAGATGCCTAAGCAGTCCAAGTGGCAAAGCAATGACGGATAAAGAGTTCTTGTCTTAACAATCATGTGCATGGAATAAATTAAGGCGCAATAGCAATGCCATAGAATAGTTTAGAAGACTATCTTATGTATAAGTTGTCAGTGACAGTTCAAGAATGCATACATAATGGAAAAGGAGATATGGCAGTCTTTAACAGATGAAATGGTCAGATGATGTCAAGCTAAGAAGATTAAATGAAGTTTCAATCCAGTAATAGCAGAGATTTGAGCCTAGAAGAAGCCATTATAAAGTATAAGTTGTCAGTGACAGTTCAAGAATGCATACATAATGGAAAAGGAGATATGGCAGTCTTTAACAGATGCAATGGTCAGATGATGTCAAGCTAAGAAGATTAACTGAAGACAGTCAAGAAGGACAGTCACCAGGAGACATAGTGTTAGACGTTAAAGCTAAGAAGATTAAATGAAGTTTCAATCCAGTAATAGCAGAGATTTGAGCCTAGAAGAAGCCATTATAAGACAACAGTGTCTTGCCAGTTGTTATTTATTGGTAGAAAATATAATAAGATTGATCTCTAATGCTTGTGAAAGGCAAGATAATTACATCAAAGAGACTACAATGGTTAAAGAAACAGTTGGTTTCAATGAGACAGTTGGAGTTATTATTAATTTTCTTTGGGATGCAAAAGTTCATGATATGACAAAGGGAGATGATCTATTATTATCTGTCCAAGTTGTATGCAAGACAAGACAAAGAACATTTACTTTGAAATGGTGATAGAGTATAACAATTAAGTGTCAAAAGACATTGAATTCTTTTGGTAGTGATTAGCATTTTTCATGCTTTGAAGTCTTCAAAATGTCTTGGACTTTGTTTTGTTAACCTAGTAATTCAAAGCTTTTTGGAGCCTAAAAGACTGTAGTGACAGTGAGGGTATAAGAAGTCAGTTATGGCCTTACACCTATAAAAGAGAAGCACAATAGACAAATTTCACAAAGGTTTGTCACCTAAAATCTGCTGACCTGTTGTAACAGTAATGAGGGAGCTTGAGGGGTGGAATGTTCAATGTTGCAAGGCAATGAAAGGTGTTGGTGATGGTCACAGTGAGCAAGGGTAAACTTTGAAGATAGTGTGGTTGAAGACAAATAAGGAATGGCAGTCCTTAGAGAAAAAGATGACAGTAGCAAAAAAGGCAAGGTATCATCACATATGACAGTCCTTTAGTTGGAAGACAGTCATTATGATAGTCATTCATGAGATACAAAGCAATTAACAAGAGAAGACCACCTTTCATAAGGGAAGGCAGTCTAGTGCCTAGTTTAAAGGAAGGCCACAACCTTTAAAAGGACAGTGATTTAGTGGAAGTGACCGTGAAGTTAAGATGTGAAGGATTTGCTGCAGGGATCTCAATAAATTATCATTGAGGTTGGAAGATGTTGGATATTGCAAGAAGAAAGAGTGATTGCTATTTGAACAAGAGTGGATAATATAGAAGCAAGGACAGTCATAGATGCACAAACATAGTCTTTAAGGGTTGCAGGTCAAGGTCAAGGTCACAAAAGGCAACACTGAGATGACATAAAGGCACGAGCATTCCAAATACCAGGTGGTGAATCATCATACAAATTTTCATGCTACAGGTCAGGTCATAAGTAAAAGGGAAAGTAATTTCTCTGGGAATAGGACTAGTAACAATAGTGTCACCCAATCTGAGGCAAAGATGTTTTTGTTTCTTGCAAGTCAAAGAAGGGTCTCATTCAGGATTCAAGACTGTCATGAGGGTTGTTAAAAGGTATAGGACAGTGAGCAAAGCATAAGCAGAGAAGGGTAATCATAATGAGAAGATAAAGATGCCTAGGCAGTCAAAGTGACAAAGCTATTACAGATAAAGAGTTCTTGTCTTAATACTCGTGTGCATGGAATAAAGAAAGGTGCAATGACAGACAGTGTCATAGAACAATTTAGAAGACTGTCATAGTATAAGTTGTCAGTGACAGTTTAAGAATCATACATAATGAAAAAGGAGATATGACAGTCTCTAAGGGATGCAATGGTCAGATGTTAAGCTAAGAAGATTAACTGAAGACAGTCAAGAAGGACAATCACCAAGAGATGTAAGTGTTAGTCATTAAAGCTAAGAAGATTAACTTAAGTTTGAAACCAGTAATACCAGAGATTCCAGCCTAGAAGAAGCCATTATTAGACATCGATGTCATTGATAGAAAATTTAATAAGATTGATCTCTAATGCTTATGAAAGGCAAGATAATTACATCAGCAAGTCTACAATGAATAAAGCAACAGTTGCTTTAAATGAGAGAGTTTTTAATCAGTTTTCTTTGGGATGCAAAAGTTCATGATATGACAAAGGGGGATGCAGGACAAGACAAAGAACAGTCACTTTGAAATGGTGATAGAGTATAACAATGAAGCGACAATGAACGAGAAGAGGGAAGTTTGAAACCAGTAATACCAGAGATTCGAGCCTAGAAGAAGCCATTATTAGAAATCGATGTCATTGATAGAAAATATAATAAGGTTGATCTCTAATGCTTGTGAAAGGCAAGATAATTACATCAGCAAGTCTACAATGAATAAAGCAACAGTTGCTTTAAATGAGAGAGTTTTAATCAGTTTTCTTTGGGATGCAAAAGTTCATGATATGACAAAGGGGGATGCAGGACAAGACAAAGAACAGTCACTTTGAAATGGTGATAGAGTGTAACAATGAAGTGTCAAAAGACAATGAACGAGAAGAAGGAAGTTTGAAACCAGTAATACCAGAGATTCGAGCCTAGAAGAAGCCATTATTAGAAATCGATGTCATTGATAGAAAATATAATAAGATTGATCTCTAATGCTTGTGAAAGGCAAGATAATTACATCAGCAAGTCTACAATGAATAAAGCAACAGTTGCTTTAAATGAGAGAGTTTTAATCAGTTTTCTTTGGGATGCAAAAGTTCATGATATGACGAAGGGGGATGCAGGACAAGACAAAGAACAGTCACTTTGAAATGGTGATAGAGTATAACAATGAAGTGTCAAAAGACAATGAACGAGAAGAAGGAAGTTTGAAACCAGTAATACCAGAGATTCAAGCCTAGAAGAAGACATTATTAGACATCAATGTCATTGATAGAAAATATAATAAGATTGATCTCTAATGCTTGTGAAAGGCAAGATAATTACATCAGCAAGTCTACAATGAATAAAGCAACAGTTGCTTTAAATGAGAGAGTTTGAGTTTTAATCAGTTTTCTTTGGGATGCAAAAGTTCATGATATGACAAAGGGGGATGCAGGACAAAACAAAGAATAGTCACTTTGAAATGGTGATAGAGTATAACAATGAAGTGTCAAAAGACAATGAACGAGAAGAAGGATAGTTTGAGAACAGATTTTTTTGGGTAGTCATTGGCATTTTTCATGCTTTGAAATCTTCAAAAGTTTGTTTACTTAGTCTTTTTGAAATGTCTTGAACTTTGTTTTGTTAACATAACACTTGAAAATTTCAAATCTTTTTGGAGCCTAAATGACTGTAGTGATAGTAGTGATAGTGAGGGGATAAGAAGTCAGTTATGGCTCTAAACCTATAAAGGACAAGCACAATAGACAAATTTCACAAAGGTCTGTGTCGTAAAATCTACTGACCTTCTGTAACAGTAATGAAGGAGCTTAAAAGGAGAAATGTTCAATGTTACAAGGCATTAAAAGAAAGGTGTTGGTGATAGTCACAGTGAGCAAGGGTAAACTTTGAAGATAGTGTGGTTGAAGACAAATAAGGAATGGCAATCCTTACAGAAAAAGATGACAGTAGGAAAAAAAAAAGGCAAGGCTTCATCACATATGAAATTCCTTTAGTTGGAAGACAGTCATTATGATAGTCACTCATGAGGCATAAAGCAATGAACAAGAGAAGATAGTAATAAGGGAAGGCAGTCTAGTGCCTAGTTTAAAGGACAGTCACAACCTTTTAAAGGGCAGTGATTTAGTGGAAGTGAACATGGAGTTGAGGAGGTGAAGGATTTGCTGCAGGGATCTCAAACGATTTTCATTGAGGTTTGAAGATGTTGGAAGTTGCAAGAAGAAAGATTGATTGATATTAGAAGAAGAGTGAAAATATAGAAGCAAGGACAGTCATAGAAGCACAAAAATAGTCTATAAGAGTTGCGGGTCAAGATCACAAAAGGTAACACTGTGATGATATAAAGGCATAAGAGTTGCAAATACCAGGTGGTGAATCATGATACAAACATCATGCTACAGGTCTGATCATAAATAGAAGGGCAGGTAACTTATTTGTGAATTGGAAAGATAACAGTACTGTCACCCAATCTCAGGCAAAAATGTTTTTGTTTCTTGCAAGTCAAAGAAGGGTTTCATTGGCGATTCAAGACTGCCATGAGGGTTGTTCAAAGGTATATGATAGTGAGCAAACCATGAGCAGAGATTGCTGATTGAGGACACGGAGAAGGGTAATCATGATGAGAAAATAAAGATGCCTAAGCAGCCCAAGTGGCAAAGCTATGACTGATATAGAGTTCTTGTCTTAACAGTCATGTGAATGAAATAAAGAAGGGTGCAATGGCAGTGCCATAGAACAGTTTTGAAGACTGTCATAGTATAAGTTGCAGAGACAGTTCAAGAATGCATACATAATGAAAAAGGAGATATGGCAGTCTTTAAGGGATGCAATGGTCAGATGATGTCAAGCTAAGAAGATTAATTGAAGACAGTCAAGAAGGACAGTCACCAAGAGACATAGCGTCAGTCATTAAAGCTATATGGATAAAGCCTCTAGAAGGGAAACTAAAAGGGCAAAGTAGGCAAAGGAGTTTTCAAGACATAGTGTAAGACATAAAGCATGAAGGCAGTCCTCTAGTTAAGCTTAATGTGACAATCCTTTGAGGTTGCAGAGCCAACATCTCATGGATTGCAAAGAAATCACAGTCAAGACGGTTGAAAGACAGTTGATCACATTATCAGTGATCTGCAGTCCATGTTTGACATGTTAAAAATGTTAAATACTCATGAATATTGTCAATATTGTCAAGATTCTTTAAAGGTCTTTAAGTAGCCAAGAACCATGAGGAAAGGACAGAGACATCCAGCAAAAGCAAAACAAGTACATGACAAGTGTGAGCAAACAAAGGGGTAAATCATAGTGTCTTCATGGACAACAAGGTATAGGTAATGCTTGATAGACAATCTATCATGCAGGGTATTAGTGGTTGCCCCTCTATTAAACAGAGATAATTCAGTGCTTTCCTTTCTACCAGAGTAACCAAGCTAGGTGAACAAGAAAAATGGTCCAGGAACCTAATTCATTTAAAGACTTCAAATGTATACACCAAGTGACCAGATAATCTAATGGTTTATGTGATCAAATATGATACAAAATTTGGTCCCCACTCTCATACAAAGAGTTCATTGCTCACAATGACTTTGGCCGTTGGTTGCAAGGAGTTAATTACGCTAATAGTACTCTGTCAATGTAAAACTGACATGGTTAAGGGAGAGAAATCAAAAGCTTCAACTAATATGGTAATCCTGAGAAATATGCCTAGATATAGACAAGTAAAAAATTGGTTAACCTTGATGCAACAATTGTGCTGATTCCACACCTAGAATTACTGTGATACCATATTTAAGAGCAGCTTCCGAGGCAGATGGTACCACTGCCATAGTGTCATGCTCTGTCAGGCCTCAGGGCAAGCAATCTCACCTGTTCTGTGCATGCTCTAAACCATTCAAAAGTTTATTCACAGACTAGATACTTTTATAAAGATTTCTAAAGAAATAATTTGTTTTGTCCGTTTGCCATAGATATGACACATGTTCCTTAACCTTAGAAATACACCATGTACATAAAATTTTGTCATCTTAAGAAAAGGTAGGCCTCATGTATAAAACTAGGTTTAAACAGGTAGATGAGGAGGAGACATTCCAGCAGCCACACCTCCCACTTAGATGCCTGCAACGACTTGATTTCACAACTAACATCTAAACAAATACTGCTTGGCAATGGCATACACTGTCAATGTTACAAAACTCAAATATGCACAAACGTCAGTTGAATAGAAAAGTTTCAAGGTCACTCTCCTATTCCCTCAACCACACCTCCCCCCTACTTTACCTCCTTTAGGCAGTCTTAACTAGCTATTATAAATTACTTTTGGTGGCCTACTTCTGTTCTATAAAATTTTACCCCTACAACAAACAAAGTCAAGAATAAACAAGAGGTATTCCGAAGTGCCTGACATAAATAAATGAAAAATGAACAGTATCACATATATTATATGCATATATAATAAGTCATGAGATTGCGAGCATACGCATGGCCAACTTCACCAATTGCTCTCAAACATAAATTTAATATTAAAAAACTAATGAATGGTAACAGAAATCCTAGATTGCAGACCATTAGTAGATAAATGAGCTAGAATGTCTCAAATGCTATTGCTCGACAGAATCTTTTATTCTCTGTTGGTCAAGTTAACGTTCATGTCATCAAATAAAATATAATTATATTCTACATGTCATTAAATATAATTCCATGTTCTTTGATATTAAAAATTACCCTATCAAAAACATATATCCATTAACCAGATGAAACAGAAAAGAGGAAAAACAACAACACATGAATTTAAGTAATTACACTCAAGAATTCCTTTGGAGGTGCTGGGACTTACAGCATTCCTCCGCAGACGATGTGGCGCCGGAGCGGATGCAGGGCATAGGGCATCGGAACGGTCGACTGAACATTGAGCATTCTGGTGAGGAAATCTTGAAGCATAGGCGGCAAATTAAACAAATCTTCCAGCATTAGCGCCATCACTGTTGAAGTCGCCTTCGCCACGGGAAGGGCTTCTCCAGGCGGGCGATGGAACTTGCAGAAAACTAAACAAACAATTTGCTGGTTTATCAGATCACCCAACCATATATATAAGCAGTCAAAGCCATGGAGCTTTTTTCAACGGCTATGGAGCGGAGCCTGCTTTCTCTGCTTTTTACAAACGAATATAGTGTGGAGCGTGATTTCTCTGCTTTTTTCAACGGCTATGGAGCGGAGTATGGTTTCTATACAATTTAAATTAAACTTTAAACGTGTGGTCAGGATGGCCGAGTGGTCTAAGGCGCCAGACTCAAGTTCTGTTCCTCTAACGAGGGCGTGGGTTCAAATCCCACTTCTGACAATAAAATATTTAATTTAAATTAAGATTCTAAATGTTAATATGTTACATTATTTTTAAATGAAAAGGTTGGTCATCTTCTTGAAAATGCATGAGGTGAATAAGGTAGATCATTAGATACGAAGAAAGGAAATTCAATTTAAAATAAAAATAAAAAATTGCTATAACAAATCAAATTTCAATTCAACAAAATAAAACGAATTCATTTAATTATCAAATTTTTAAATCAATATATTAAATTTAAATATATAAAAGTTTAACTTTATAAAACCAAATTTACCAATTAAATGAATGAAAAAGTATTGCCTACAACTACTAATAAATATAACCATTTCCTTTCTATTGTCATTTAAAAATAAATAAAAATAAAATATTAAATTATAAAAAAATTATGTGTATATTAAAAGTTTTGAAATTATTTTGCAAATATTAGAATCATTAAAAAGAAATTTATGGTTTTCAAAATGTATTAAAAAATAGAATGATTTAAAAAAACTATACAAAATTGTAATTATATAGAATACATACAATAATTGATTTTTAATAGAAATAATTGTTATATAATATAATTTTTAATTTTTATTTTTATTTAATTTAAATTTAATAGTGTAAATCAACTCCTTGTAAAATAGCTAATTCATTTAATTATTAAACTCCTTTTAATCATTTCAAATCAAAATACAACATTTTTAATTTTCAATTTATTACTAAATACAATCAAAAGTACTTCCTCAATACTACTTAGGCATTTGCCAAAGATAATTTTTTATTCTTAAATGTACCCCTGTGGACTCCATGTATTTTCGTTTTTCATGATACTTGTCCAGAAGCTTCACTGAATTATTAAATATATATTTGGTCTAAAAGCTTAAAAAACGGATGTCAAAATTTTCTTAAATTTACATATATTTCTGGCTATATAGTTGCCACAAAAAATATATATATTTTAAATAAAAAGATTGAAAAAATTAAAAGTTAAAATTTATTTGTGATTGGTTCAAATTAATTTTTTTAATAACTAGTTAAATGGAAAAACAAAAAACTCATTACAAACAGCAAGTACTAATAATAAAAAGGATTCAAATAATAAAAAGGTTTGAGATTGAATTATACAAACATTATAAGAAATTATTGGAGGCATTATAACAAAGATAGTCTTGGGAATCACTAAGCATTCGTTTTAATTTAGCAACAATTTGAGCAAAAAGAAGGGTTTTATCATCAATATTTTTTATTTAATTTAATTGTAAAAAGACAGTCTTCATCATTATTAATATTTTCATCTAATTCCACACATAAGATTATCAAATGAAAAGTTTTTACGATATGCACAAATATTATGTTTGATATCTACAATTTGATCACTAGATGTTAAATTAAGTAAAAATTCATTCTTTCAATAAGTATCATTTAAAGATAGTGCTATGAAGCAATATGATATGTACACTTGTCATTCTTTCACTTCAAGTGTCACATAAGTATCATTTAAGATAGTGTTATGAAGCAATATGATATGTACACTTGTAATATGGTTCCTATATTTTTACTCGCTTTAATTTTGTCACAACCCTCCTTTTTAAAATACAATTCTATTATATTTTTGGATAAGTTATTTAAATGATTGAATGAATATTATTAAAGGATTAAAAAATAAAAATAACACACACACACACATGGAAAATATACATTATTTTTATTTATTTATTTTCCACATCCAATTATGGCACATGTTGTAGGAAGAATAAGAAGCTTCTAGAGGATTCTCCACCACCTTGCATGTAACTCCTCCACTAAGTCTAATCAATTTGCATGAAGTCCAAAATTGAGAAAGAATCTCCTTTTTAATTAAATTTTCTAGATAATGGAATAGAGGGAATTTTCTTATAAAATTATATGCAAGTTTCAAAAAAGGGAGTTGATTATGTTTTGAAGGAAATTTCTCAAGTTTTAGAAGTAGATCTTTTGGTAGTCTCATTTTCGTTGCAGGAATTTTAAGTTGTTGTTTGAAGGATTTTCTCTCAAGTTGAAAGGAAGGATCATAAGGGTAGTTAGTGGATTCAACATCAAGCTCAATAAACCAGGTTCTCTCCTTGTCGCTTATCTTTACATTTACTTATGAGGAATTCGTAATATCAAAAATATAGTTATAGATCTTCCTTTATATAAAGAAATTCTTTTATTTGATTTTCTTATTTGGGGATAAATAATAATGATGATACTTTCATATAGTGCATGTAAAATATAGTTATTTAATTATTTTATTTCCCTTAAGAAAATATGCACATGATCTTGCTTTTGTTTTCTCCCAAAAACTTTAACAAAAGAAAATCATATTCCTTTATTTGTTTAAAATCTATTTTTCTGAAATCAAAATTCTTCCTATGTGATTTGGATCTTTATTCCTCCCTCTAATTCATTTCTCTGGTTCTTCGAATGGAAATCTGAATCTCATTCTTTAATCTCTCTGTGATTATTTAAAATTTCTCTGTGATTATTTTTTAAATCTCTCTGTAATTATTTTAATCTCTCTATGATTTTTTTTTTAGTTAAATAAATCTCTCTGTGAACTACGTTGAATAAAATTTCTCTGTGAATATTAGCTGAATCTCTGTGAATATTAGTTAAATGAGTCGAATAAAATTTCTCTGTGAATATTAGCTGAATCTCTGTGAATATCAGTCGGACAAATTCTCTCCCTGTGAAATCTGAAAATAAATAATCTTCCTATAAATAACTCTCTATCCCCCTCTCTGGACATTGGTTGAGAAATAGAATATAATCCCTCTATGTAAGCCTACATTTCTCAGTTTAACACCTACCTACTTCTCGATAACCTGTGCATCACTAGAGCAAATTACTTCTCTGGTTATTTTTATTTCTCTATTATATTTTGTCCCTAGGATTAATATGATATTCTCTCTTACATTTTTTTATTTTTTTTTTATGTATACATACCTGTTTATGTATTCTCTTTTTATACAAATTAATATTCTAGAATGAACTATAATATATATATATATATATATATATAATGTGAAGTGATTAATAAATTTATGCGATTATGCGAAGTGATTAATATCTATATTCACACAATACAATGCATGTGCGTATCGGCCTGCAGGTAGAGGATGGAGTTAATACTCCGCAGGGAGTGGTACCGTAACAGTACCCCCCACTAGCCTGCGGTCACTGCTGCGACAGTGGCCGCAAGGTAGTGGAGGGGACCCGTGGGGTCCCACTCCCATTAACCCTCTATAATGTCAATCAAATATAATTCGAAGGGCAATGTTAATTGTTAAAAAGAAATTCTCTTTTTCATATATGTTTAAAATGTTAGTTTATTTAAATTCCTTCTTTTATATATAAATATAAATTTTAGTTAATAAAATTTTTAAACTTAGGTAAATTTTAGATTTATAACTAGTATTAACAAATTTATATTAAATGATACTTAGATCTTCTTAAGATCCACTTAGCAATTAAATGACTTGAAGCTAAATTCAATGTTGGGATTAGTGGTTTTATAAGCGATATTCTCGCATGCAACTTACCCTACCTTTGCTTCATGCAAATGTCTTTACATTGATTTCAATTATTGGTGTACCCTTCTTCATGCAAATTATACGTTTAATTGTTAGTATGCAAGTTACCTAGCTATCTTTATTATGCAAGTTATATTCAAGTTTTGAATAATAAATAATTCTAGTTATGGTTTTTATTCCATGTCATTCATCAAGTAGTTATTTCAATTAATTGAGCTTTGCAATGTCTAAATATACGCGTTCAATTCATAAGTATTTTCCAAACATGATGTTTATCATAAGTTAGAGAAAAAAATTAAATAAAGGAAGTTGGAAAACCAAAACCAAGTAGCGTTCGGTATATACAATGCCTCTGGTTCATGCTTACGGGTAATGTCGTCGTGTTGAACTACTGCACTTAACGCCTAATAAAGCTACATCAACAACGTCTATGGCATCGTCCCTATAAATCATCGGGGAGTAATAAGGGACACTTGGAAGTTAAAATCCAAGGGGCAAGTAATCCCCCTTGGATCGATAATTTAATAGGATAACTCTAAAATGATCTTTCATCCGCTGAGTTAAACTATAGTAAACCCCTATAGGGATGGTGAGTGAAATGCTTTTATGAAATTGATTTAATCTCAAAAATTATTGTCGATTGACAATTGGTCATGGGTGACGCTTATGATAAGAATTTAGGATCTAGTGTTTTAGGCCACAAGCAATAGGCCATCTTGAACCTTTTCTTAAGTGCTACCACCGTGGGTAGCAACCGCAGAGAAACTATCTGGGACATTGACCCTAGAAAGGGTTGTGTACCCACTAATCAGTTTACATCAAACCATAGAGTAGAAAATAGAACTACATAATTTACGCCTTGATCCCGTGTCGAAGCGGGTATGTAGGCAGTCTTGGGACGGAGTTGTCCCTCGTACTCAGGCGTTCGTGGGTGGGGTCTAGGCTTGGTAAAAGAAAGATTGAGTAAGAATCCTATTTTGAAAGATAAGATAATTAAAATTGGAAAAAGTAATTCAATGCATACTCGAAAGGAATCCCGTATGGATTCACTTGACTTCCCAAGGCTTTAAGCCAAATTTCGAGGCGGAATTCAAGCTTGTATTATGTTATTTAATTACTCCTAAGGACGGCGACCTCGATGCACTTCTGTTAGAAGAGTGTAGTACTTAGCGAGTGGCTCAGGACCCGAATGGTCCCGATGAGTCTAAGTCTCTGGCCAAAGCACCTCCTATCCCGATTGGATAGATGCCTACCCCGTATGGGTAGATGCCTATCCCGTATTGGATAGATGAAATCTTATGTCCCGCATGGACAAATGCCTAACCCGTATGGTTAGATGCTCATCCTGGATGGATGAATGCCTAATCCAAATGGATGGATGCCCAGAGTATGCGATTGAATTAAACACAATGAATAAATTAAACAAAAAAAAGAATGGTCAATTTTTGTTGAGTAAATTATGGTGGGTTATTACAAATTTAATATCAAGAAAATAATTTCAATTAATTTAGTTATAAATGACATTATGAATTGGTAACTCATCACACACTTGGCCATTTATTATAATCTTGTTCTAAATTTCTTTCTTTATTTTGTGAAAATCCCATTGTGCTCTACAAATTTTCTTGAAAGGATGTGGAGACTTGTGAAATACTTGGATTCCACTAATATATTAGAGGAGGTATATGGAAAATTAAACTAATCGTATATTTACAAGGAAACAAAAACAAAAATAATACACATTAACAAAATTATTTACATAGAGGAAAACTATTTTAAGAGAAAATCCACAATCTAAAGAAACTCAAAATAATACTATAAAATTCACTATCAAGATCTTTATCTCAAGAACCCAATAAATAGGAGAAATAATACACAAAGTATCAAATGGTGATTAGGAATTAATGAGCTAAAACAACTAAAAAATATGACACCCAAATTTTACTTAAAATTTTAACACTCAAATCACAAGCTGGGTCCACATGATAAAAAATAGCATATTTCTTTCACCTATCATATGTTTATCATAATTCACTCACTCACTTGGATATCCTATTTTGGATCTATTATCTTCATTCAAAGATGTCTTACGACATCTTAAGTTGTTCAACAAATAAACTCTTGTGTAACTCTTTTGTGTTTCACGAATGTTTTTATATTTCCAATGTGGGAGGCCCAACTTTCAAAGGTCATCTTTTTATCACATCCACGTCAATTGCATCTATGGTGGATGTTCGAGGAAAAGAAAAGAAAAAATAATAAAATAACCCAATAAATGCCAAGTTAAAGAGGCATTGGGCTATGCTATGGGCCTAATGGGTAGGCATCAATGAGAGAGGACAACGGGAGTATGGCATAACATGGGCACCCATCATGACATTTATGAGATGTATTAATAGGAGAAACAAGATTGTTGAATATGCATGAAAAGAAATCATTAAAAATCTTGTAGAAACCTTGAGGCAAATGCATTTTGCATGTGAACAAGATAATCCACGATTGTTTCTAGTGTCCTCCCTGTTTGCGCTAAAATGGGGGCTCTAGAATAGAATGTGGAGATCCACAAACACATAAGCATGAGAGGAATTTCATAAAAATGAGGAAAATTGTAGAACGTGAGATATAAAGAAAATGGGAAGAAAAAGAAAGCAAGGAGAGAGGGAGAGAGAAAGTTGGATTTGGTAGAGAATTGGATGCATTTACCAAGGTATGGCTTTTCTACCCTAGAGCCATCCAGAATTTGTAGGTTGGAGGTCATTTTGGTGCAATATTTTACCCATGACCTCATTAAAGAGGCAATTTGAGTCTATAGGCATTGTAGGGGAAGGAAAAAGGAGGCAATTTTACAATAGTTTGAAGCTACAAAAAATTGAAGGAATGTCAAAAACCATGTTGAATAAAGAGTTAGAAGAGGAGGAAGCTAGAGAGAAGGCATGAATAAAGGTGAATTTGGTTTATTGCAAAGGCATTTAGTAGGGAGATAGCACACAAAGGATGAATGACCTGCAACCCAAAAGGCATAATTTTAGGTAGACTAGTGTGTGTGTGTGTGTGTGTGTGTGTGTGTGTGTGTGTGTGTGTGTGTGTGTGTGTGTGTGTGTGTGTGTGTGTGTGTGTGTGTGTGTGTGTGTGTGTGTGTGTGTGTGTGTGTGCATTTTAAAATCTAGTGCACGAGTTGTAGAAGAGGTAGGGAGAGGGCATGAAGGAGGAGCAAAATCTTGGAAAGGTAATCTCAAAAAATACCATTATCAAAGGATACACACAAAAATTGATGTGTTAAAAAGGTTAGCTTATACCCAAATGGGATCTCACAACTATAATCAAGATTTAATTATTTGAATAATTTTATGTTGGACTTTAAGGGAAATAGAGCAGCAAAGAATCTTAGCTCAAATATCTAGCAATAAGACCACCTTATGATATGAATTAGAAAATAGATACAATTAATACAAGGTTTGGATAGAGGTTGTATAATATTGTAAGTAACAATAATTTTATGTAGTGGTACAACAACCACACCTTACTAAACATATCATTGTTGTTACAACTTGATAAAATCCATTGATATTGTGGAGAAGGCTTTATATGACTAAAAAATTCTATCAACCTCTTAAATATGATAATCTTGTTATGAAAATTATCATGTGAATGAAGGAAAAATATTATAGTTGTAATGAATTGCAATATAATTGCATACTAAATAGAATGAAAAACTATCTTTTTATTTGATATATTTTTTGATATCAAGTTAAGAGATAAACCCTATGCAATCATGTTCAATTATAACATCATTACAAATTACTACTTTTGGGTGATCTGCTTCAAATTTGGGAGTATATGCATAAGATTTATATGACTACATGATGTCTATAGAACTCTTAAGTATCATTTGAGCTAACGGACTTATAGTAGATTGTTGCATGATTAAATAGAATGAACTAACATTCGATTCAACAATTTTATAGAGATCAAGAGACAAATCCAATTGCACTCATACAACATAATGCCTCCAATTATCTCATCACTTATGATTAATTTCATATTTAGTTATAAATGGCCACAGTAAACGTTTCATATTTTTTGAACTAAGATCATTTTAAATGTCTTGGATTTTACAAGATGATAAAGGTTATTAAGAGATTAAGAATATATTATTATTACATTTATATACTTGGATGGTGATCCATTGAACAAAATGTTTTTGATTAGGCAAAAACAGGTTTTGAGGGGACCTGAAAACCCTTACAAAAGAGAACTAAGGACTAGAACCTAACAGATAAGGTTGCCCAAATAGATAGACATTAAACACCAGCAACCCAAACCAACACAAGAAAACAAGATAAAAACTATCCCCAGGGATTTATAGGCACCTTGTACCAGAGGAAAAGACAGCATGCCCTAACCAAAAACAAGAAACCAAGGTGAGCCCTTTAAAATTGCTAGCATACACCAAGGAACGTACACAATAGAGGGTTTTAGCTGGCTCCCTCAACAAGAAGAGGACAAACAACACATTACTTCTTCCCTTTATGGGAGCAAAGGGTCATATCAAAAGCACTCGCAAATTTAGATTTTTTTCTTTTCACCGATATCCACCCTTCTTCCACCTTCGTAGCAAAATCCATCCAAGAAGTCAGGTAAAAAGGGAGAAAGAGCCAGCCAAACCCAAAGGACCAACAACATCCAAAGAGCTAGCAACATCAACTTCCTCGCTCTCAGCAATGGGAAGAACAACCACATTAGAAGAAACACCAACCTGCAACCCACAAGGCCCAACATCCACCATAGGCCATGAAGAATCAGAGCCACCCTCCCTAGAGGAAGCCTTCCCATCCACCAGAGGAGCCATAGTAGCAGCTGGGCTGTCCTAAGCAACCACCTAGGATAAACTTTGTTATGAATAATTATTCACAACATAACAATGTTGAGCTAAAGCACCATTCCACCAAGACACCGAATGTTTCTTAGTAACACCAAGATCACATTTAGCAGCAACATGACCCATTTTAAAGCACTTTATGCACCTGAAGGGAATCCCTTCATAGTCCAAGGTTGAATCCAATGGCCCTTAGAAGACAGAAGATTAATCTCTGTAGGCAAACCCTTAGACACATCGATGTCCACCAAAATGCGAGCATAGTTATAATGGCGAATATTAAAAGAATCAGTGTCAAACATCAAAAAGTCCCCAAGAGCCCCACCCACTTCCTCCAAAAGAGAATCCACCCAAAGATGAAGTGGGAGGTTAGGGAGCCTAACCCAAATAGGCATCTTGTTGAAAGTTTCAAAAGAGGGATTGAAATCTTTGTGCCAAGGCTTAACCATTAACACAAAACGATCATCCCAATTGAAGAAATGATCACACAGTATACAATTTTTGTCCTCAAAATTCTCAAATTTTTCTATGAAAAAACCTTTAGCCAAAGGGAAGATATGAACTATACCAAACATGATGGGATCCCAGTGCTTGGATATCCACGCATGAATTTTTGGAAGGATGGGCCAAAATCCTCTAAATCTACAAATAATACCATGAGCAACAAAAACAAAGGTAGCATGATCAATCTTAGCCTCAATATTCTCCTCCAGAGAAATGGTAATGGACCTGCAGATAGGAAAAGGCTCAGCCACAGGAGCAATCTTCATCTCAACCCCAATATTGGAGCGGTTACCCCCAGGAGGTGAAGCAGACACAACACCCACACCCGAAAAGGGAAGATCCAGCACTGAAGGTGGTGAACGAGCACCCGAAGCGAAAGGAGAAGCCAACGGGGAAGAACCATAACCACCTGCAGGAAAACCTTAGCCCCTAAACCACCCACCTTGACGTGGTTAGGAGCCCCCAAAGAAAAGATAGGACCACTGTAGGCAGAAGAAGATTCCTCATTCACAACACCAACAGTCAGAGGGGATTCAAAAATCCCCAACGGGTGGGAAACACCTAAGTTTCTTCCAACTAGTTTCATTGTCCCTCTTAAGTGGGTTTCAAATGAGGCCAAAATAGGTATTAGTTGGTTGTGAAAGAGATGAAAACTTGAAAAAACTTATTTAATGCATAATGTGCTTTGAATAGTGACCTGAATGAAGTGAATGGGTTGATTACCTTATAGTTGATTTATATTCATTTATTGAGTAGATGTTTTTATGTTGTATTCAAGTGATTTTTATGTGATGTAAAATTTAATCCTAGATCTATAGGACTTTGTGTATAGACTCCTAAATCATTCATTTGTGATCTTATTCGTAATTATGAATCTATCTTCCAATTACAATGTTAAGCTGGGTAGAAAGTGCTATCTTTAATGACAGAAAATGGAGTAAGGGGCCTATGAGGGTATAGGTAGAGGTTGTATACCTCTAATATGTAGGAAACCCTTCTCCATTTCTGAAAAATTAGGAACAAGCAGCAGCAGATGTAGGCTCTGATACCATGAAGAAGTTGAGGAAATACAACTTCAGAGATCCCAAGAACACCTACATGCAAATACCTATCACAAGAGAAGAATGGAGGCACATAAAGCAAAAAAGCATAAATGCTTTGAAGAAGAAGAAAAATATCATTCAGAAAGGGAATCAATTTATGAAAAAGTACAATACAATCCTTATAAAACGATAATAGAAACCCTAAAGATATGCAACCCTAAAGAAACCCTAAAGGGATAATGTGTATTTAATAATTAGAATAATTATTAAATACCTACAATATTTATTAAATGCCTAAGTTTAGCTTAAGCATAGAGTTTAATAGACTAATAATTAAATAAATAATTATTAGCTAATATATCAATTGGAAGATATTCGCAATCTGCAGAATGATAGCATGGATGAAGATATGATGAATATGACAACCCCAAGGATGGTGGATTGACACATCATTAGTTGAAGGACATGATAAATGGCATGAGTTAGAGGTGGAGTAAATGCCAAATCGTGTGGACAAAATGTAAAGAAAAGCGAGGACGAATTTTTTACGATAGTGCATTTATGATTCAGGCCTATGGTGGCGAAGTAGGACGTTGGTGTCGATCGGAATGAATGAGGTGTTGTTTGTTTTATGGTTATTTGGTGGCTATGCATATCATTTTTTCATATTGGTTTCTTTGAAAACAAATTGTAAAGAGTTGGAAAATGAACTCAAAGGTGACGACACTATAGCAAGTAGAAAATGGAAGCCTTATTCACCCTCAAAATGATGAAGAAATTAGTGTCATTTGTGGGGAAGGTTTCAAAGAGGCACATACAAGGACTCTTTCTATACAAGGATGAAAGGCTTTTGGAGGTGGTTAAGCTATTAATAGGTGAGGACATTATGCATATTAGTCATAGACATAGGACTAAAATGGAGTATTTTTCTTTAATTGTTGCTTGGGGTTTAGAATTTGAAGATGTAGTGGATAAGATTAGACAAGTGTTGAAGGAATTAATCACAAAAGATTTTTTGGGCGGTATGGAATCCATACTTGAATGGGTTGTCCCAAGGGTTGGCATTATTATTTCTGAAGGAACGAAGGAACCTACAAACCATATCCCATTTGTTCGTTGGTCGGAAGATGATTTGAAAGTGAGGTGTAGAGTGTTGGCATGGCGTGGTTGGGAGATCTTTAAAACTTTTGTAGGGTTGATGCAGGTTGAAGCGGCTACAAATGTAGCGCATGAACTAGCGAGGGTGGAGATGGGTCAAGAATTGAGACCTAGGGCACATATAGAGGAGGCGATGAGAACCTTGGCTATGTTCAGTGAGGAGCATGCTAATGATAGCTATTAGTTGAATTTTCTATATGTTTAGATTAGCAACGTTTTAGATAGTGATAGAGATACTGTCAGCAGTGTTTTTGGTTATCTGTTGGGTAGAAAATATGCCCTTTATACTATTACGCATTGTCTTTCTATATTTTGTAATGGTTGTTGAGATGTTATAAGGTACTATGATGTGTTAGAATTGATGGGTGGCTCTTTGTAGAAGGTTTTTGGGATGATGATTTTATGAACTATGTATTGTTTGATATTTCAAGTTAATACAAAAATCTATTAGCGACCAAAAAAAAACTTATTTACTATTTACATTTTTATCAAATTACTATTTTATTCACTTTTTTACCAATGTATTACCTAATAACTATTTAATTTAAATTTTGATGTGTTTAACAATCACAACATAGGAGTGTATTGTGGTTACTAACAAGCAAAATGGCATGCAGGAGCAGGCGAGTAGGCAAAGCTAGGGTTTCAGCAGAGGAAGCATGGGATTTTGGTGAACGAGACAATGATTGGAAGGTAGATTGCTCAGGTGGGCACGGTTTTACCTTGGCCCGAGTTTGGTGGATCATCCTGCTCGGTCAGGTCTAGTGCCCAGTTTGGGAAGCTCGCTTTGCTTCTCTTTATGACCTTGTTGATCTCCTATATTAGGGTTGCCTCTGGTTGAGCACGGTGTCCTTCATTTTTTCTCAAAATATTGGGAACAGTTGGTATTGTATGTGCTCTATGTGTATTTTGAAAGCTTTGACAAAGGGTTGTCATCATTAGTCCAGCCGTGTCTTTGTTGGTTTTGTCCTTTGGATGACCTCTTCTCTAGTTTGGGCTTTGCTTTGGTTTTTTGATTTGTGGGGGTTGATGCTTTTGTTGGGGGTTTTCTCTTATCCTTTGGCCCTCTCTTTCTGTGGATGCCCTATTAGGGCTAAGTCCCTTTGTGGTAGCTTAGGGGGGGTCTCTCTAGCCCTTTGAGGGTATGATCTTTGTTTTGGATTTTGGACATGATGCTTCTTTGGAAAAAAAAAATTGGGGTCTGTTTTGTTGTGCCTTTTGGGAGCCTTTTTTGCCTCTTTATGTGTCCTCATTTCATGACTCTCAAAGCGATTGCTTTGTTCTTGGGGGGTGTAGTTCTTTCTTGTCGTTATCATGTCTTTAACCCTTCTTTGATTTTGTTTTTTGTGAGGGGGTGGTCAAGTATTTTTATCCCCTTAGCATTGTTTAATGTGCCTACCCTATGGGCTATTATGGTTGTCTCTGTCTTTGTTGGCCCTATTGTTGGTTTCTCTCTTCTTGCTTCTTCGGTGCTAGCCTTTTTGCTTCTATCTCAACATCCTTGGTTTTCTTTGTTTGTTCCTATAGAGGTGGCCCTATCTTGTTTTGAGGTGGACATGGGTGGTGCTAGAGATAAAATTTCTCCTATTGAGGTGGATTTGGATGCTACGGTTGATGTTGGGAGGTGTTCGTGGGAGGCTGATGATGCCTTGTCTCTTGGCTGTATGGGAATTGAGGCTATTCTTTTTACTGATTTCTCTCCTTTTTCCTATATCGAGGTGGTGATCTTGGAGGGTATGATTAACTCAGTTTTATTCATTCTCAAGATTAAGGTTATGGGAGCCTTTCAAAAACTCATTGTTAAGGTTGACGGTACTTGGAAAACCCCTATGGCTATGTTGGTCCAAGCCTCCTGGAGTATGGCTTCGACTTTTTTCTTTTTTCAGATGGCTCTTCAGTGATTATACTTTGTTGTTAGGCCGAGGATAGATTGTTGGATGTCTATATTGTATCTCAGGGCAACGTTCTTCTTTGGGTTCCAGATCCATGTAAAATCTGAGGGTTTTAGGTCCCTTCAAAACTTTTTGTAAGGGGTTTCATGTCCCCTCAAAACCTATTCAATCCTTAATAAAAAATTATTTAATTTACATTCTATACTTGTTTATTGTTAACTTTCACTAATAACTATTTTATTTAGTATTTACATTTTATTAGTAATTACTATTTTATTTTGAACACTTCATTCCCTAATAAATTTTTAATTTACATCCTATAATTCTAGATCAATTGGTATTTTTAAAATTTTAAAAATAAATAAACAACCATCAAAACTAATACTATTTTATGTAACAAAATATAACTTAATTGTACCTAGTAATTTATTTTTATGCTCTATAGTTTGATCTCTAATGCATTGAGTAAACCTTTCTCCTCTTTATTTTAATTTACCATGTGGTAATTTATTCTCTCCTCTTTGCACCTTGTTGTTCCACTCTTCGAAATAATTATTTTTAAAGGTATGCATTTACCTTGATTTGTGTCTTGCTATTTATGTTTTTTTTAATAAAACATGACGGTTTGAAAAGTTATCACTTTTAATTGAATATTTTATGTGGTCGACTTATTATTTGTTCGATTTAACATTTTTTTAAACACACTCATGCCATTCCACTCCACCTCATGCTGCCACTATAGGTTATGCCTCTCGACGTAATTATAAATCAATATTTAGAAAAATATCTCTTTACAAAACTTACAATTAAATTTAAAAATTTTAATTAAAATGTAAAATAAAAAATAGAAGTAAAATTAGACAACGTGTCTATTATATACAATTCAAATTTCAAACCCCAAAAACATTTAATTTATTGCAGAGAATGATGTTAAGATTATCATAAGTTCTTGATAAAATTGAAAATTATGGTCATTGTAGACACCTAAAGTTGTCTCGTGCCTCGAATGCTAATTTTATTAATTTATTTCTCCTTATGAATTAAATAATTTTAATTATTTAATTAACTTAATTAATTTAACTTTGTTCTTCTAATTCAACCTCTTTCCTCCACTTCAAAATCAAAATTCAAATTTCACTCCAACTTCATAAATAAATATTTATTATTATTATTATTTTTTATCGGTAATATTTTTTGAGTTATATTAATGCAAAATTTTAAGCATACAAAAATGCAATCTCCCATAGTCCATTTACATATTGTAGGCAACAAAACCCCATACTACCCACAACCATACAGTATGTTCTAAAAAACCATACAACCTATGCAAGTCCAAAAAAGACCAGTTCAATGTTGCTCCCGCCTAAACCAAATATTACAGAAATAGTTTAATTTTAACAATTAACTATTATCAAAAAAATTGTAAAAGCATATAAAAACAATGGCCAAATGGTCACTCACTCGCTGTCGCCCTGGCTCTCCCTCTCCCCTCCCTCCTTGGTGGCTGGAGCTTTACCTCTTGTCGCTTCATATTTCATCTTTGGGATGCAATCCAAACATCCAAAGTCGGGGTCACCTTCCAAGCTCACCAGTAACTGAACAACCTATCCTTCCTCAAACATGTCTCTCGGGTCTCTACTGGTTTCCATCCGTGCTACCACCTATAATGCCTTCGAGACTTCGTCCACCCTAATTAGTTTCACACATAGCTTCATAGCTTGCCATCCAATACGAGCACATTCATGACACTATTCTTTTATAGCATCCTCCAACCAACGGACAAAAGGCAACGGCTCCTCCTGGTCATCTCCCTCATTGATACGAATTCCTACTCAAGGCACAACCCACTCCAGAAGTGAGTCAAGATTGAGCAAGTAGTCCTCATCAATCAGTTTGGTCAATGTGAGTCTAATCTTCTCCACCTCCGACTCAAACTCGCATGCCCATGCCAGAACCAAAGAGTACACCTCCATATTCATCCAGTATCGATGATTGACAAACACCACCTCTTTTGCAAGCATGAAGCGAGCCGCACTCCACAACTTCTCTGCCTTGTAATGGAAAATTCCCTACATCCTCTTCTCCGTCACCTTGCCCGAGAATGGCACCAACTTCTTATCTATGCACAACGTTTTGCCTCCATAATCACCTGCAAATTAAAATTGCACTAGCTTCTACAATGACAATGTCATAAAAGCCACAAAGTAGTGCAATAAATTAAAAAACACACAAACACTAGCTTGCAAACCAAAAGGAAATAAATTCCTCCGTTGTCGTTTAGGATGAGTAATGAATGCAGAAGTGATGGCATAAATGCCATGAGATTGCATGGAAGATTTTTGTCATCCTCTACCCACACCAAAATGTGCGACCTGCCAAAGATAACTACCACATTCAAGGAGCAAGTGCCAACTTGCGTGGTGTACTTGCCAAAAAACTTCCCTTGCTTGCATATTGCAGGCTGCAAATTTCTAAAAGACTGCATTTAAGACCACCTCCATAGTCTTCCATCTCCTTTCCACCACTTGGCCGTATAACTATACATATAACAGATAACTCAATGATGAACAAATAGTACCAAACCGGTACTAAGAGGGGGGGGTGAATCAATACAGACAAAATACAGTTTTAAACCGGTTCAACAACAATTACTCCAAATGACTAGCAAACAGTGACACCGGTTTGAAACAGAGTGGAACCGGTAAAACCCTGAACAACTAAAACAATCATAAACCAGTTACTCACTTAGCTTTCCACTCAACTCAAAACTACACTACCATTACACCCTTATGCATGAATAGGTAATCTATTATCATATCTTCACTACAACTAGTTCAACATGTTTTATTGACAGGCATAAAACACAGAACCATCATATGCTTAACAGGCAATAACAGAGTATCACAAAATAAAAGCATCACACATGACACACATATTTTTCACGTGGAAACCCAACTGGAAAAAACCACTATGGGGATGAATACCCACAAGCTATTTTGAACTCTTTGGAAGTCCGCTCTGTTAGGAGCCTTGTCTGGTTAAAGACATTACAAAAGGTTCTGCTAGGAACCGATCCTGTTAGAGATCACCCGGTTAAGAGATGGCTACAATACCCGGTTAAGGGTTAAACCCTGTTAAGGGTACCTTGTTAGAGGATTTCAAGAACTCAATAGCTAAAGGATTTCCAGAGCTCTCTAGCTTTCCAGATCTCAATAACTTCGAGTTACCCTGTTAAGGGATTTACAACAAGCCGGTTAAGGCTACCCTATTAGGGGATTTCACAACTGTTGAAGTGGTTAAAGATCAACAGGTATATCAATGACCTGATAATAGCACTCAATGCCAATGCAGATCCGCTTAAGCTCCTCTTTACCTTCTGCACTTACTCTCTATAGATATAACTTCTCTCTTATGGTCTTGCAAGAATCACGTATCTCTTCTCTTAGATACACACACACAACTTTTGCCAACAACCCTAGAAAGAGTCACAACATTGACCTTATAGAAAACAGTTAGGTCAGAAGCATAAACCCTAAACCCTAAACCTAATGGGTTAAGGAATTCAAATGGTTCAATCCTGACCGTTGAGCATACTGCATTAATCTCCATCATTTGTTTTCTATCATTTTATAGTCTTCTCATATTCCAGAGGTAGATAGGTAAGATCTTCTTTCCACTGTTTCCATGGTAGCTGATAACCCATTCACACATTATCACCGTTTTGTAGTCTTCTCATATTCCCAAGGTAGATAGGCAAGATCTTCTTTCTTGTTGTCATGCTAACTCATCGCACAAAGTCACCGGTTGAGCCACACAGGCTTGAAGCACTTCAACCGGAAACCCTACGACTGAGACTACGAACCGGTAGTCATTCAATGCTTCCATGTGTCGGTTCCATAACCATATGTCGGTTCACCTTTAAACAAGCACACTACTTCACTTTGGCACAAGTGTCGGTTCACAGTGTTATACCGGTTCTCTCATATGTCGGTTCACACCTTTGCAACATATTGACATCAATGACAACATACAATGTCATTATGTCCACATACCGATTCTCATAATGCCAACAATAACATCCAATATTAGATAGCAAGTCTGCCACTGCATTTTCTCCTTGCCTGATATGGGAGACACAAAATTCCATAAATGATTTGAGCTTCTCTCAGATTGTAGACACCCGGTGGTTTATTTTCCAGCATGAAGCGTTGCCTTTAGCAATTGCGTTAATAACTACTTGAGAATCTCCTTCCAAATGCAATTGTTGGACTTTCATATTTAAAGCCAACTCAGTTGCCAGAAGTGTCGTTTGGACCTCCGCTTCATTATTTGTACCATCCTGCAGATGTTGTGCTCCTTTGAAGAGGATAGACCCATTATCATCCCTCGCCACCACTGCAACACCCGAGATTATCGGATTTCCTCTTAAAGCACCATCAAAATTGACCTTTATCCACTCTTTACTAGGTGGTTCCCATTTAACATCCCCTATATCAGAAAAAGGATCAACCCCTGAGGACCCATTAATGGGTTGGAAGTACACAAGAGACCAGTTTGCTTAAATATCTCTGTCTTCATTTGTGAAAGGGTGTTTTGCCAAATTATGATTCCTAGTCTCCACAGAGACAGCTTCAATTATTTCTCTTTCTACCTTTGCACACAGGCTCTCCACTGATTCCTCTTTTCCTTGAAAAATTCTCCTATTTCTCTCCTTCCAAATCTCCCATACAACAAGGGAGGGGGCTACTAGCCAAAGGCTAGAGAAAACTAACTTACGACAAGGTAGTCTCCAGCTTATAAAAATGTCAAATATTGAGTTGGTTAATGGGACAGCCCAACCCAGCTTATCAAGAAGGAAGCTTCATACCTTATGTGCCTCCTCACATTGGAGTAGCAAATGATCCAATGTTTCTTCTTCCTTCTTGCATATTATGCACCTAAAGGGACCCAAGAAGCCTAATCTACACAATCTTTCTTTTGTTAGGATTCACTTTTTCAAAACCAGCCAAGAGAAGGCTTCTACTTTCAGGAGGATAGGAGAGATGCATAGCAATTTAGTTGGCCAATCTGCCCTTCTTTCCAGATTTTGTAAAATACCATAACCAATCTTGACCGAGTATTGCCCTAATTTTGAACCACACCATCTAAGAGTATCTTCCTTGTTAGATAAAGGTGGCATGTACTCCTGCAGGATGGTCTTCAAAATATCTTTGTGGTTTGATGTTAGAGGAAGGTTATCCACCTTCTTCCACTCCCAGTGATCTACCCCATTTGTCCTGCATTTCGTAAGGAAATCCCCTACCTTCAAACCCCATTGTGCTTATGTGACTTGTTTGGTTTCCACAAAGCCTTGTCTCTCATAAAGGGCCGGTCTCCCCTCCCAGGAGTCCATCCAAAAAAATTTCGTTGTCCCTTTACCTAATTCTCAAGTGATATGCTCAGTAATAACATGTCTATAGGAACAAAGGAAGTTCCAGATAGCAGAGCCTTTGGGTAGGACACTGATGGTAAAAATTCATTCCCTGCTCATCAAATCTAGGTATTTATGTTTAAAAATTTGTACCCACTTCTGATTTGGATGAGAGTAAGTTTGCCATAACAATTTTGCCCCCATTACCTCATTAAGAAAAGTCCAATTCTGCAAACCTACATCCCCTGCCTATTTGGACTGGCAAACTTTATCCTACGCAACCAAGGGGATTTTATAACGCATCTCTTTGCCATTCCATAGAAAAAATTTCATTCCTCTATTAATGCAGCTAGTCACTTTCTCCGGTATCTTTAAAGTCATCATGAAGTATATAGGAAGAGCAGAGAGAACCAATTTAAGGGGCATAATTTGTCTAGCCAAAGAGAGCCATTTACTTTTTCAACCTTCAAGATGATTGACACAACTGTCAATAAGACTATGCCATAAATCCATGCGGTTTGGCCCACCAAATAAAGGAGTACTCAAGAATTTCCCGGGTAGTGTGCCCATTTTGACTCCTAGGATGTTGGTAATTTCTTGTTGTCTACTACCCCTAGTGTTGAAAAATAGAACTTCTAATTTTGCCCAATTAACCTATTGACCAGATGCCCTACAAAAGGTATCTATTGTCCTTCTAATTACTCTGGCCTCTTGAAGTGAAGACTATCCACATAAAAGGGTGTCATTCGCAAATTTTTGATGGGTTACTGGATCCATTCCTTCTGCAATTTTAATTCCTTTCCAAGATCCTCGATTCTTCTAAGAGAGAATTAATCTTCCCAAAACTTCAGCCAAAATAATGAATAGAAAGGGTGAAAGTGGATCACCTTGACTGATCCCCCAGGAGGTCTAAAAGAAACCTTGTGGAGTGCCATTGACCAAAATAGAGGTCCACACTCCCCCTATACATGCTCTAACCCAATTAATCCATCCTTCTGAGAAACCTAACCTGTTCAGAACCTGTAGCAGAAATTCTCAGTCCACCATGTCGTATGCTTTCCTGATATCCAGCTTGATCAACATACGATCCACCTTTGCTTGTCGTACAATATGAATAGATTTGTGTGCAATTATTATTCCTTCAACAATCGATCTACCTGGGACAAAACCACTATGTTCTTCTGAAATAATGTGATTTAGAATTGGCTTTAAACGATTTGAAATCACTTTCGCTACCACTTTATAAATTGTATTACACAATGAAATTGGCCTGAATTCGTTAAAAGAAGTAGGATGTTCCACCTTGGGATAAGGGCTAGAAGTGTGCAGTTCAGTTCCTTTGCTACATGCACCTTTCTCCGTGACTCCTCCACCACAGCCCAAACATCTTTTCGTACTATATCCCAAAAGGTTTGATAAAAAAAAGTCAGGAAGCCATCTGGCCCTAGGGCTTTGTCACCCACCATGCTAAAAACCGCCTTTCGAACCTCCTCAAACTAGATAGGTTTCATGAGTGCCTGATTTTGTGCTTCTGTTATTAGCTTCAAAATAACATTGAGTCCATTTTGTTGATACTCTAAACTTGTATTTCCCTCCTTAGACAATAATGCTGAAAAAAATTCAACTGCCTCTCTATTGATATCCTCCATATTGTCCAGCAAGACATTTTCACTATTATAAATGGAAGTGATTTTGTTCCAGGACCTTCTCGCCTTGATCAAATTATGGAAGAATTTTGTATTCTTGTCCCCTTCCTTACGCCGACACTCCCTCGATTTTTGTCGCCAATAATTTCTTCCTGTGCTAGGATTTCATTGTATTATTTTTTGAGGTCTTGTTCCTGCAAAAAAGGTCTCCAAGGACATTCCATTTTGTATTATTGCCTCTTGTAATGTGGCCAACCTCTCCTCCATATCTCGCTTATTAGCAAAATTTTGCCAAATTTAGAGTGGTTCCACTCTTTAATTTTAGTCTTAACAAATTGCAATTTCTTGACAAAACCAAAAGCCATAGTGCCTAAGACCTCAGGAGCCCTAGACCACCATTCCGCAATTAGGTCTCGCAAACTCCCTTCCCTCGGCCACATCTTTTCAAACTTAAAAGGGCATCTTATGGGGGGGGCATCAAATGCTATGATGAGCTCCACCGGTAAATAATATGAAGCAACCATCGGTTGGATATTTGAGACAAAAAGTAGAGGGGATTCCGCCCAGAACCCTCCTAGGAAGAAATGGTCAAGTTTTTCTGCTACATGATTTCCCAAAATCCTATGGTTCGACCATGTGAATTGTCCTTCCTTGGATTTGACTTCTCTGAGACCATTACTCATCACAAAATTTTAAAAATTTACTTGGGATGAAGTAGGTCCTCTCTTGCCCCCCACTTTATCATTTGATTCCATTATGGCATTAAAATCACCACCAATAATGATAAATCCTTCTTCCAGTTCTTAGATGAGGGAAGAGAGGGGTTGCCAAAAGTTTCCTTGTTAATTTGGTTTAGTCGGCCCATAAATATTAATCAAAAAGAAATTAGCATTCAAGGGAAAGGAATGAATCTTACACACCTGCCACATATGAGAGCCGACGATTACCTCTACCTTATGGTTGGTCGGGTTCCAAAGTATACCCAACCCTCCCAAGGCTCCCTTCGATTATACAAAAACACTCAACCACTACTTCCAAGATCTCATAAGCAAACTTCCTTCCTCTTTATCAAGCTTAGTTTCTTGTAAAAACACTACATCCGGCCTTAATTGATCCAAACCTCGTTTGATCAATCGACGTTTGTTAGGGGTTTTACAACCCCTAACATTCCAAGTTATGATTTTCATTGTCCTTCAGGAAGGGTAACTCCCTTCCCTACTGTAAGTTTGCTTTGTCCCTTAGCACTCCCAGCCATTGCAATTCTAACTTGATTTGACTTTCTACCTCTGGATTTATTTTCCCCCAGACGAACCTTGTTCCACAGAGGCTCAGTTTTCTCTATTGTCCTTGTCTCTAGGATATCTTCCTCATCCATCCATCCCAATTCATCATCATCTTCATCTCCCTTAGACTCTCTATTTTCATTAGCTCCATCCTTTTCGGGGTCATTATCTTGAAATTCCTCAGTCTTCTTGGCAAGCTCTAAAGTTTGTCCCATTCCCAAAGGAAGTGAAGCTCTGGATTTTGCTTTGTCCAGGACCTCTACTGCTTTCTCCACTCTAACTATAGCTTCTTCTACCCAACCTGCAACCTCCATATGTTTATTTATGAGAGAAACATCCATTACTATCTCATCCTCCACTGAGGTCCTATTGTTAGTGGTCGTCGAATTAAATTAATGGTTTGAACAAAGGATGTAAGCACTATAGGTAAGAAGCCCCACTATTTCTCCAAGGTCACAGAATCAAAGGTTGTCAAAATAGGTAGTGGCAGCCATCATATCGGGCATGGAAGGGACAAGAAATTCAAAGCTTTCATGCTGTGAAAAATCGGAAAAGATTCATTCACAAAGAAGGGAATGGGATAGAAATAAATGGGGTTTTTCATCTATTCATTCTAGACCTCGGGTGGATTTTAGAATGATCGAAAAGAAATTTTGGAGACCAAAGAAGGCTAGCCTGGAGCCACAGACAAAAAAGGTATGCAAAAGTCTAGAGAACGCAATTGTAGTTTACATACTTGTAGATAACTATGAATGGAATATTTTAGTTCAAATGTTAAAAAGTAGCTTTTTTTGAACATGAATTGGAATGGAGACTGGCCTACTTTCTCCAGAGTTAAGTTGTGGGCTAATACTAACTTGGGAGAGGACTACATGTTGAAAACCCTCCCAAATGGGTTTTACCTTGTCATCAATCCGAGTGAGAAAGATAAGGAATGAATATTAAATAGCGGTCCTTTTCTCATGGGAGGGAAAGGGTTTTTTAGTAAAAAATGGAGGTTGAACTTTGATCTCAAGGAGGAGGAGATTGATATTGTTCCATTGTGGATATGACTCTATAATCTCCCTCGTGAGTATTGGGATACTAAAACCCTAAAGTTGATAGGTGACAATCTTGGAGGGTTTTTAATGGTCGATGAAGCTTTGGAGGTAAAAGAATATAGTATGCATACTAGGGTTTGCATTCAATGGCAAGCCATTCATCCACTTCTGCAATATATAGAACTGAAGCTGGGTGAGGGAGTATGGAGACAACCTATTGAAGTTGAAGATTTGATTGATGTTTGTGCTATATGTAAGAAAAAAGGGCATTCAGATGCAAAATGTTAGAGCATGGAAAAGGGGAAGAATCAATGTCAGAATAGGCTTTAAGACCTGTTAGTAAAATTGATAGAAGCTAATGATATGACAACAAATGATTGAAAGAGTGTATTGTCGGAAGGCCGAAGCAATCAAAACAAAAAATTTAATGGCTTGGAGGTTGAAATACACAGATGCCAATATAACGACTACAAGTCTGAATCTAGAAGGAAATGAATCCCATACAAGAGTGGAGAATTTTTCCAAAAAACTAAAAGACTCCACGGTCAAAGAAAATAAGGGTCAAAATGATATGGTAAATAATAATCGAGAGATTGGTGAGCCTAAGATAGACCTGGTAGGTGTAAAGGATAATCATTAAGAGTCAGGGGAGAAGTTAAAGGAGAATGTTGAAATACATACAAAGCAGGGCAAGAATCTAATGCCACATATTGAAGATATTAATTTTGAGGAAAACAGTGGAGTGTCTCCTAAAAACATAGTTTCTAGAAAAGTCCACCAGAATAGAGGCTTAATTCCTAGTGAACCTTTAGTTGATGATGTGAATGTCCAGAATCTCAAGTCTCACTCAGAGGAGGGAGATGGATAGGTTGATAAGGTGGTGGAGGAATCTGATGATGAAATTTTCAAAGATATCCAGATCTGGCCTATAAGAACTCTAAATTTAATGGATGAGGATAATCGGGATATGGAATCTTCAGAAAAGGAAGGTTTGGATTTGCAAGAGTTGAAGGATGAAACCAATAATATTATCAATCTGGGTCTACAAGAGGAGGAGGGATTTTTGGAAAAAAGATTTTTGAATTAGACTAATTCAAAAATCACCAAACCAAAAATAGGTGAGAAGAGGTCCAGAGGGGCAAGGTCCAATAGGGAAAGGCTGGAGATGGAAAATCTATCTAAAGAACAAACCAAAATAAGATTTGAAAGAGTGTATGACTCTTCCCTGAGGTAATGAGGCATCTTTTGTGGAATGTAAGGGGTTGTAATGCCCCTAAAAAGAGGTGATTGATCAATAGATGTCTTGATCAGGTATGGCCAGATGTTGTGATGTTACAAGAAACTAAATTAAAAGGTGAAGATATTCAAGCTTTTCAATTGCGATTTTAGAAATGGAGAGGTGTTTTTTTCTGGGGCAACATGAGCTTTAGGAGGATTGAGGATTTTGTGGAATGATGAGACTCTAAATATTGAACCATTAAGAATGGAGAAGAATCGACAATGGGTGCAAGTGTACTCAAAAGTTCTACAAAGCAATTTTGATTTGTTTAATGTTTATGGACTGACATTACTTTAGATAAAAGGAGAACTTATGAGCAGTTGGGGAGCATTTTAGCAAATATGGATGATCACATTTGTGTGATGGAGGAAGACTTTAATGCCACACTTTCCCCTATAGAAAAGAAAGGTGGGAAACTAAGATTTAGTCAAGTGCAGCAGGATTTCAGTGACTTTACTATTAACAGTAGTTTGGCGGAATTAAATTTAAGATAGGGGATTTCACATGGACCAACAAGAGAGCTGGATTTTCAAATATTACAGAAAATTTGGAGCAAATATTTCTTGCAGGTGATTGGGTGTCTAAATCATGGATTATCAAAGCTACCATATTGCCTATCCATGGTTTAGACCACAATCCAATAAGTCTCCTTATTCAAGATGATTTTGCCCCAGCACAATGTCCATTTAAATTTAAAATGGTGGTTCGGGGCTAAAGGGTTTCATGACTTGATTTTTCCTATCCATGGTTTAGACCACTATCTAATAAGTCTCCTTATTCAAGATGATTTTACCCCAGCACAATATCCATTCAAATTTGAAATGATGTGGTTTGGGGCTAAAGGGTTTCATGACTTGATTGAAAACCTATGGCAAAATTCTCTGACTTGGGAAGGAAATCATGCTTTCATCTTCTACAAGAAATTATAGTTTTTGAAGGAGTCTCTAAAGAAATGGAATAGAGAGAAGTTTAAAAATGTTTTTGTTGAGAAGCTTGTCATTGAATTTTTTTTGGAAAGATTGCATAACAGGGTTATTCAAAATAGCATGTTAGAATCAGAATACATGGAAGAGAAAAAACTCAACTAGAAGTATATGGAGGTGCTTGCAAGGGAAGAGATATGTTAGAGGTAGTGTATACACCTAAAAATGGTATGAAGATATTTAATTAAATAAGCAATTATTTAATTAATCCCCCTTCCTAATTTAATTGAATTCCAATTTGATTAAATTTATCCCTTTCATCTACTTATTAATAAATCTAAGGATTTATTTAATAGGTTCATTTCAATAGTCCCCTTTGATTAATTAATTCAAATTAATTAATCCTCCCCCCACTTCAACCAATTCTTCTAATCCCCTAATTAATTAAAACAAATCAATTTATGAGTTGTTGAGGATTAATTAGTCTTTTCCTATTATTTGAATTTTTAAATTCAAATTACCCACATGCCTCCTAAATTCTAACCACCTAACCTAACATTGGGTTTGCCTAACCCTATCCTATCTTGCACATCCTAACCTCCTTGTCCTAACCTCCTATGGTGTGGATATTTTCTTCTTGAGACACATGGCACTTTGGCTACATGTCTCCTCTCTTGGACACTTGCCCTTTTATGAGCAAGGCTCCTTGACACTTGTCACCATGAAGAAGAAAAGTGTCTCTTCCTCCAACCTCCTCCAATTTCACCCTTGATATCTTCAAACTCAATCTTGACCGTTGATTCCTGCCACCACACCCCTGGCCTTGGAAATCCTATAAATACCCCCCATTTTGGAGAAATAAGGATCCCATCCTATTTTCATCTTATGCATTGTTAATATAGGAAGATCCCATCTCATTATCAATTTAGGCATTGTTACTATAGGCATATCATTTGAGCATTGTTGTTATAAGCAATTGCATCTTAGATTTAGTTTAATTTGATCATTTTCTAGCATAATTGTTGAATCATATAGCTTAATCAATCTCTTTTCTAGCTTAATTGTATCATCATCATAGCTTAATCATGTATATCATTAGCTTAATTAGTCTCTTGGATCAATCTATCATAATCAATCTCATCTTTCAATATCATTATCATTTCAAATCCTCTGTTTAGGTGTAGTCAAGTCACTGGGATTGCTTATCTAGATCTAAGAGAAAATCCTTACTTGCATCTCTTAGGAGGTGATAGGTTGCTTTGTCATGGTTCATCTTTGTTTGATTATTATTTTCTAACCATGCTTGTAATGATCTATTGAGTGTTTTGTGTTGCAGCTGCAGGTATCACACTTCACAGGCACGACAGGTAGAAGTCTCGGGAAACTTGGCTCAAAGAAGGGGATATAAATACCAAGTTTTCATACAGTTCGGTAAAGGTCAGAAGGTCAAGTAATAAAATTTTCTCCATAAATAATAATGAAGGTGTTGTGTTATCCAATCAAAAGGATATTAAGGAGAGCAGTGAGATACTTCCAACAAGTGCTAATGGAGGAGGATCCTCAAATAATGGTTGATTTGATCTTGTTAGATGTTATTCCTAAGTGTATTACGAATTTACAAAACAAATGTTTGATAGAGAAATTTTCCATGGAGGAAGTGAAGACAACTCTTTTTGGGTTAGGGGGTGACAAGGCTCCAGGGCCAAATGGCTTCCCTGTAGCCTTTTTTCAAAAAAAATGGGATTTGTTTGCCATGGATATATGGAAAGTATTGGAGGAATCTAGAGTTGGGGGTTTCATTTTGAAGGACTTTAATAACACCTTCATTTCCCTTGTCCCAAAGAAGCAGATGGCTATTTCTTATGATGATATGCGACCCATATCCTTATGTAACACCATTTATAAAATTATTTCCAAGGTGATTGCAAGCATATTGAAAAAGGTGTTAAAGTTTATCATTTCAGAAGAGCAGAATGGGTTTGCTCCAAACAGGTCTATAGTAGAAGGCATTATTATGGCGCATGAGGCAATTCATTCGATTTGGTTTGCACGAATGGTTAAAATATTACTCAAGCTAGACATACAAAAGGCTTATGACAAGGTAAGGTGGAATTTTTTGTTTGCTACTTTGCAAAAAATTGGTTTATGTGGTGAATGGATTGCTTGAGTTAAAAAACTGAGTATTTGGAAGGGTGTTAAAATCACGCAAGATGTAAGGGTTGTTTCTCACCTACAATTTGTTGATGATACTCTTTTATTTGGGGAGGTAACCTTGAGAGAAGCATGGGTTCTAAGAAGTACATTCGATAATCATACTAATTGGTCTAGTCAAAATATTAATTGGAGGAAATCCGAAATTTTCTTCTTTAACACCCCCTTGGGAATACAGAGGAAGATTTCGCATATTTTGGGAATGCAAGTTGGCAGTCTCCCAAGAAAATACTTGGGTATTCCTCTATTTGGTGGGGCTAGTCGGTCTTCTCTATGGAAGAATCTTGTAGATTGTTGCATTTAAAGGATTGATGGATGGAAAAGTAAATGGTTGACTTCGACGAGACCTATTTTGATGTTAAAATCAGTTATTTCTACTATACTTCTCTTCTCAATGATGTGTCTATAAATTACCCAAAAGGTATTGAAGGTGATTGAACAAAAAATGAGAAAGTTCTTTTGGAACAGTGCTCAAGAGGAGGATAGGATTTTGCAGCTTGCTTGGGATAAAATTTTCATGCCGAAGCAGTCGGGAGGGGCAGGATTAAGGAATTGACAACTAATGAATGAAGCAATGAGGGAAAAGTTAGTTTGGGCAAACTATAAAAAGTACTCATCAACTTTGGGTACAAATATTACATGCAAAGTACTTGGATCATTCAGATGACTTGAGGATATTTACCATTGCAAACCCTCCACGTGGATCAACAATTTGGAATTTCATTGTTTCCTGCAGGAAAGTAATCACAAATCATTTTTCATGGTATATTGGTGGCGACAGGAGTGCTAATTTTTGGGTAGACTCATGGGATGGTATGGAGGTCATTGGTAGCAATGAGGATGTGATGGAGGTCAGCAGATTGTTGGAAGAGGCTTAGGGAGTTAAAGTCGGGGATTATTTGGAATCCCAAAGAATTGATGGAAGGATTGAATGGGGGTGGAAATATGTTAGAGGTGTTCTACATAATCCAGATCACATCGGAGTAATGGAGGATATTTCTTAAAAGCAGAAGAGTCTTTGTTCTTGGTGGTAAGGATGTTGTTATGTGGTGTGGTGTGAAACATGACAACTACTCGATTAATATTGGTTATTAGTTGTTAGACAATAGGGAAGAGAGGGAGGAATGGGAAACATGTTTATGTTGGGTAAAATAATGTCTCCCTAGAGAAGGGGTTTTTGCTTGGATTGCAGTGAGAGAAAAAATTATGACAGGGGAAAGGAAGAAGTGCTTAGGAATGGTTGGGCCAACAAAATGTATAATGTGTGACAAGGACGAAGTGAGCATCGATCATCTACTATTGAATTGTAAATTTGCATTAGATTTTTGGAGGATGGTGCAAGGAAAATTGGGTTGGCATGACCCTCTTATGGGGACTGTAGCGTCGTAAATTGTACACCCTTGCTAGGGTGGTACAATTCTACGCTTAGTTTAGCACTCACCTTAGTGTGTTTACATCTTGCATTGTAATTTACCTTTAAGCATTTAATCAATTAATTAATTAAATCCAAAGTCATATTTCATCACTCCCCACATCATAAAATTGGGCCCTTTACCCTAAGTGTGCCCCTTTTTATTTTATTCCTCCAATAAATCATTAAATCGTAAACCCTAATTATGTCTTATTTTGACCTTTAAGGCCCAATTTCACATATCAAAACATCTCAAAATCAGCTGTAACTTTGGGATTAAATCTAATATCATCATATCTAATGCCCCTGAAAATTTGTTGAAAAGTTGGTCAGACCACGCGTAAGTTATGCATGGTCCCCGACATTTTTCTCGAAATTTCGGGGGCATAGTTCTATGATATTATAATGTTTAATCCCAAGAAATTGGTAGAAAGTTAAAATCCTAGGTCGTCCAAAAGACAAAATTAAGATCTAGGGTTTCATACATAAGAGCTCTCTTACTTCATTTGAAGGCCGAAAAGTTTTCGGCTAAGTTTTCTAGCGATCACAAGGAGCCTTCTATGCAGTGAAAGAGCGGGTCTTTTGGAGTCTTCAAAAATATTCAAGAACATCTATTAAGAATTCATCAAGCATTCTTTCATCAATTGGGGGCTTTTGAAGATGAAGGAAAGCAATAGGAGATCACCAATTGATGATTGGCTTGTACCCCTCCCTTGGGGTTGGGTACGATTTTATGTTGTTTTCATGTCTTTGTATGAGCTTCATTACATCAATTTGCAGAATTACATTTATGCTTTAGATCACTTAGCATCATTGATTTAGATCATTTACTTTATCAATTACAAGCATTTAGGGTTTACTCTTTAAAGCATAGTGTTACTCTAGATTGTTTGCATTCGTCATTTTAGGGTCTTGCACACACACAAGATTCCTACACACACTATTTTACTATACAAATCAACTATTTATTGAGGTGGAAATCACAAAATAGGGGTTTGACTAAGGAAAAACCCCATATAGCCACACAAATCCCCTCTTTTCAATTGTAGGTGCAGGTACAGGAGCAAAATTGCAGGTTTCAGGATCAACAGAAGGCATAGACATAGTTACAACTTTCAGATTTTCCCAAATCCCTTAGGGACAAGGGAATGGTGCCCTTTTCCACCCCAAGATAGGGGCATGGCATCCCTGTCCCCCTTAGTTTCAGTGATTTTCAATAGGGTGGAAGTTGAGGACCTCGAGTTTGCAGACCTTCAGTTGCAGCTCCCTGTCAAACAAAACAGGACCAAGGCATGGCACCCCTGTCTCGGGTAGTTTGACTCATTTTTTGGTGTGAGGTACACATTCAAATTATTTCCCCTCCTCTTCTTTCAGTATCTCATTTTTAGTCCTGCAAGTTTCTGCAATTTCAATTCATATATGCTTAACTATTCATCTCATAGTCTAGCTGACCAATCACACCTTATTTTTCACATCTTCTCTTCATAAACAACAAGAGGAATAGAAACCCTAAGAGATAATCCTTGGCTCTCTCTTTCTCACAAGAATTATCCAAAGTGAGCTATCTCCCTAGGCTCTTTCATATTCCCAATGTGTTGGCAAAAGTGGGATTAGATCCTAGTCACCCGATCTCGTTTTTTCCCCTCCACATTTTGGTGAACCTGACGTGAATCCAATATTCTTTAATTTTGATTTATGTTTTCATATTTGAGTGTTTATTCTATTTCAAATTAAAATTTACATTTACAAGTTTCAATTCCTTGCAAATTTAAAAATTTAGGGGTCAATTTTGTTAAAACCCTAATTTTTTAATTCAAAATTGAACTTGTGGATAGCTTAATTTGGATCATTAATTTTAGATCTAATTTAGGAACACATTTCACTCATAAATTTCATTTTCTAAAACAACATTTAGAGTTCTTGCATTGGTTGAAATTGAACATTTCCTTCTATTTTGCATATGCTATCATTTGAAAGAGAAAAATTGTTGTCATGATGCATTCATTTTATAAATGTGATAATGGGCTAGCTTCCTTTGCTTCAATTTTTCCATCTCTTAAAGAAATGCCTCCTATATATGACAACATTTTAGTGCCTAAAAGAGTTGTTACCAACCCCTTCAAAACTCTCAAGTGCTCTAAGGATGAAGATTTGAAGAGTGATCTTGACAATTCTCCTAAAATGTGCCCTTCCCATCTAGCTATCGTAGAGGAAGAGGATGATATCATAAACACTTCTCTTAGTGTTAATTTAACTTATTTACATGATTCCTCTCTAAGTGAAAAGGTATTAATGGACATTGACTTATCTTCTCCTAAATTTGGTCTTACCAATGGGGGCATGTTAGTGCAACAAGAGGTTATGAGCACTTCTTTCAAAGATCTCCTTCCTAAGCTTGAATCTTTGGAGAAAGATGTTCATCTCCCTCCTAAATAATACTCCCCTCACGAGGATAATTTTGTGAAAGAAGATGGTATTGTCCCAGCTTTTCCTAGTGATGGCATTTCCTCTTTTTACTTCAAAAAAACTCCCACTAGAGATGATGAATTAATGAGAAATGCTTCTCCTTGCCCCGAAGCTTGTCTTACCCATAAAGATGCCTTAGAAAAATAATATAAAATCATAATCAATTTCCTTAATTATCTCTCCCCTAAATATCCCATTGAGTACATTTTTTAGGCAAGAGGATGATTTAAACACATGTAGTGATGCTCTCTCTCATAAGGATGAAGAACTAATGAACAATGTTATCCCTTCTCCCAAAATTGGCAATAATAATAAGGAAATATTTGTTCAAGATATTTCTAATAATTTTTTCAATTACCTTACTATTTGGGATGAACAATTAGAAGAAGGTGTTTATTATTATCTACCCCATGAGAGAACCCTAGCCAAAGAGGATGAAATCTTGATTGATAACTCTCTTGATAGCATCTCACCTTCCATGAATCTCAATCATTTTTCCTCTAAAGGTAAGGCATATCCTTCTCCCCAACTAGGTTCTACTCATAAGGATATCTTGGTTCAAGAAGAGATTATTAACATCTCTTTCAAAGGTCTCTCTCTCAAAGGTGAAACTTTAGAGAGTAATGTAGATCCTTATCCTAGAGAGTCTATTCCCCATGTAGATCCTTTGATGATAAAGGATGATATGGCATTTCCTACTAATACTCTTCCTTCTAAAACATCAATGCCTACTCCTAGTCTACCTCCTAAAATTTGTCTTATCCATGATAACATTTTAGTGCAAGAAGAGACTACGAACAATTCTTCCCACAATCTTGTCCATTATTCTTCTAAAATTAATAAGGAGACCTTTGATATTCCTAAAACATCTTCAATAAATTTGATACATGTGAATGAAACACCTAATAAACCCCTCTTCACAGTTCAAGGTTCTCGTCCTTCTCAAAGTTATCAACGTAAGCCTATCTTAGTGGTTCAAGGTGGTTATGCTAATGATTCTTTTTGCACTCTTAAGAAACTTGTTATTACTATGCAAATAGGTTATCCTACTAAGAGACCTTATGAGTATGATAAGAAAATCACTAAAGAGAGTTGTCATGCGGTTGCTCATACCTACAACAGAAGAAACAATAGGCAACCTAATCCTCTTCTAGTTATACCAACTTCACTTTCTCCCTCTCAACCTACTCTTCTACAAGCACCTCATATATCACAGACTCTTAGTAAGGAGTATTGTCTCATTGAACAACTTAAAGCGCTACTCCTGCCAAGATTTCTATTTGGGATTTGGTTCAAACTTCACCTGCTTATCATGGGATGTTACAAGATTCTTTGGAAAACTTAGATGTCCCACCTGTAGTGACACCTAATAACATGGCTTCTTTGATTGATCCTACAAACAAACCCAAATCTCAAATTGCATTCACACAAGATGAGTTACCTTATCATGAAATCCAACATCAATATGATCCTCTTATGATTGTGGTTATTATCAACAATAATGGTACAAGATGAACCCTTGTGGACAATGGATATGGCCTTAACGTTTGCAGTGTGGACTTATTGGATAAGATTAATGTGGATCGTTCTCTGATCGAACCTGCTTCTATTTCTATTTGAGGCTTTGATAATGTTTCTAAATAATCTTTAGGTATCATAACCTTTCCTGTTAAGGTAGTTCATGTTACTTTATCTACTCCTATTCATGTCATGCCTAGTAATTTGACATATAACCTTCTATTAGGGAGACTGTGGATTCATAGCATGAAAGTTGTCCCCACAACTTTGCATAGTCAAGTCAAGTTCATTTATGATAATAAGACATACACCTTGTTAGTTGATATCGATCTTCTTGAGCTCCATTAAAAGTTGGATCTTCTTGTTCAACTACTTCCCATTCTTCTCACAATCCTCCTACTTCTTCAAATATATCTATTTCCTTTAATGATCTTGTTCCTTCTAGTACTCACGATTCTTCTACTCAATCGGAATCTCCTCCCAAAGATATCTTTTCTCCCAAAGGAGTTCTCTCAAATGATGATTGGGGATCTCTATACTTTAACCCTACTTTTATTGGAGAGTATAGAGTGTCTTGGAAAGAATCTAAGATTGAGAAGGATAAATCTAAGGAGGAACCTAAAGAGCAACCCACTTTGTCTAAACAACTAAGTAACAACTTTGTGGCTGCTTCTAATTCAAATAATTCTTCAAATCCTTCCTCTAATTCATATAGCACTGAGACCTATGAGGCGCAACCATCTCTTTCTGATTTGGCATCCCTTTATGGTCATGGTTTTCTAATTTTAACTAAGAGTGGCTATAATGGCAATGGTTGTGGCGCAAATGAACAAGGAATTAAAATTCCTTTAGAACATAACACACGAAGCTTCATTTGGACTTGGATATAATCCCTCTAAGCCCACCAAAGCATCTAAAATACCATCTCTTAATGTGAATGTTATATTTAGTAGTGATAATTCTCACCTTAATTAAATCATCTTCTACTTCTTTCAACACTCATCCCCCTCATAAGTAAATCTTGGTGATGAACAAATCTCTTTATGAATCTCCTCAAGAGATTTCTAACCCCACTTATGAGACTTTATCTTCTACTCATCCTAAAATCCCTTCTTCTGGGAACAAAGCTCTAATGAATTGCAGTTATCCCTCTCCTAAGATTTCTTTTGTGCAAGAAAAGTATGACTTAGTGGCCAATTCTTCTCCTATAAAATTCTCTCTTTCTAAAGACTATTTAACATTCATCATCTTATACATGTTTTTAATCTCACTTATAGTAGAGCATTTAACATGTCATATTCAAATACCTCATTCAATCTATCATGTCTTTAAATAACATTAATGGCTATTATGTTGCTCATCATTATGTGACATTGGTAGCTCACTTACTAGGGGGTAACTGTCATTCATGATGGTACAATTCCACGTGCAATCATATTTTTGGAAACAAAATAATAGTCTATTTCTATCTATTCTCCCTATATATGGGGTACAAGAGTGATTTCAAACATCTCTCCTTCTTAAGATTAAAATTTCCCCTTTGTGAAGTAGTGTCTTCCATAAGGATTTCTTATTGATTGTAAAGGTGTATTCATATTTGAATTCCTTCTCTCATATTGGAACAATCATCCCTAATGGGGATCTTAAGTACATATCCTTAATTGGGACCTCCTCCTTGGTGTTGGAAGTCTTTGATCATTCATCAATTTCTTTTCTTCATTGAGTAGTATCTTTTATAATAAACCTTTCTATTTTGTGAATGTGCATGTCCCTGATGAGGATCTCTTGCCTTCTTTTAGAAAATTGTTTCTATAAATAATCTCTCTTTGATGTCATTTCAAACCTCCATTCTTTTCCAATTTCCTTTATGGAGTTGCATTTTTTTTGGATTATATCTCTTGCATTTGTTTCTATTTAAATATTTCATCTTGTGTTATAGAGCTCTCAAATCCTCACACTCTTTGTTGTGTTGGAATTGAGGTTTATTCCTCTTTCTTACCAAATGATTCTCCATTAGTTTTTGATATTGTATCAAATCTTCTTGTGAGCATTTGTCATCAATCTTCTTTCACAATTCGATGTGGTAAACATGATACCATGTTTCAACTCACTAAATTAGCAAGCCGAAATAGGGGGGCATATAGCTACCCTCTATTTTTTATCACCTTCCTTAGTAAGCTTTTAGGTGATTTTATCTAACATGTATTTTTGTAGGGTGCGGTTCCTAACTGTGTACTGCAGATACCGCTGGGGGCTTCATCCAACAACTCGTGGATATATCCTTTTTCATGAATGTTTACCTTTCTTTACTTTAGATTTCATATGCATGTAGTGTCATATGACCATTAAAGTGGGGGCTAAATGTAGCATCGTAAATTGTACACCCTTGCTAGGGTGGTACAATTCTACGCTTAGTTTAGCACTCGCCTTAGTGTGTTTGTATCTTGCATTGTAATTTACCTTTAAGCATTTAATTAATTAATTTTATTAAATCTAAAGTCATATTTCATCACTCCCCACATCATAAAATTGGGCCCTTTACCCTAAGTGTGCCCCTTTTTATTTTATTCCTCCAATAAATCATTAAATCATAAACCCTAATTATGTCTTATTTCGACCTTTAAGGCCCAATTTCGCATATCAAAACATCTCGAAATCAACTGTAACTATTCACTCTAATATCATCATATCTAACGGCCCTGAAAATTTGGTGAAAAGTTGGTCGGACCATGCGTAAGTTATGCATAGTTCTATGATATTATAATGCTTAACCTGAAGAAATTGGTAGAAAATTAAAATCCCAGGTCGGCCAAAGATGAAATTAAGATCTAGGGTTTCATACATAAGAGCTCTCTTTCTTCATTTGAAGGTCGAGAAGTTTTTGGCTAAGTTTTCTAGCGATCACAAGGAGCCTTATATGCAATGAAAGAGCAGGTCATTTGGAGTCTTCAACAACATTCAACAATATCTATCAAGCATTCTTCATCAATTGGGGGCTTTTGAAGATGTAGGAAAGCAATAGGAGATCACCGACTGACGAATGGCTTGTACCCTCCCTTGGGGTTGGGTATGATTTCATGTTGTTTTCATGTCTTTGTATGAGCTTCATTACATCAATTTTCAGATTTAAATTTATGCTTTATATCACTTAGCATCATTGATTTAGAGCATTTACTTTGTCAATTACAAGCATTTAGGGTTTACTCTTTAAAGCATAGGGTTACTCTAGATTGTTTGAATTCACCATTTTAGGGTCTTGCACACACACAAGATCCCTGCACACACTATTTTGCTATACAAATTGACTATTTGTTGAGGTGGAAATCAACGAAATAGGGGTTTGACTAAGGCAAAACCCCATATAGCCACCCAAACCCCCTCTTTTCAGTTGTAGGTGCAGATACAGGAGCGGAATTGCAGGTCTCAGGATCAGCATAAGGCATATACACTATTGCAACCTTTAGATTTTCCCAAATCCCTTAGGGGTAGGGGTGTGGTGCCCTTGTCCAAACCAAGACAGGGGCGTGGCATCCCTCTCCCCCTTAGTTTCAGTGATTTTTCAGCAGGGTGGAAGCTCGGGACCTCAAGTTTGTAAACCTTCAGTTGCAGCTCCCTGTCAGACAAAACATGACCAGGGTGTGGCATCCCTATCCTGAGTAGTTTGAATCAGTTTTTGGTACCAGGTACACATTCAAATTCCTCCCCCTTCTCTACTTTCAGTATCTCAGTTTTAGTCCTGCAAGTTTTTGTAATTTCAGTTCATATATGCTTCATTGTTCATCTCCTAGACTAGTTGATCAATCAAATCCTATTTTTCACATCTTCTCTTCATATACAACAAGAGGAATAGAAACCCTAAGAGGTAATTCTTGGCTCTCTCTTTCTCACAAGAAGTAGCCAAAGTGAGCTATTTGCCTAGGCTCTTTTGTATTCCCAACGTGTTGGCAAAAGTGGGATTATGTCCTAGTCACCCGGTCTCGTTTTTTCCCCTCCACAGGGACATTCAAGGATGTGTTTCCATGTTGTCCGTATAGGTGCAAAAAATCTAATTTTTCTTGTGTGTGGAAGATCAGTCTAACATCGGTTTTGTGGGAAATCTAGAAGAGAGAAATCGAAGGATATTTCAAGACAAATGTGAATTGCTCAAAAGGATTCTGGCTAGAATCGATACCTCTATTGAAGAGGTTGTTGGGGCAGAAGCGTCAAGATTATATGTGAAAGAGGTTGTATTATCCAAAGAGGACTCGCGTATTTAGAGTTGTTGGCCAAGAATCAAGTTCAGGCCCGTTCATGGTCATAGGAGGGATGATCTGTCTATTGGGAAAAATCATGTTCATTTAAATTGTAGGTGGATTCCACCAGAAGAAGGGTGGATCAAGGCTAATTTTGACAGAGCATCAAAAGGAACCCAAGAAATTATGGTGCAGGGGTGGTGTTCTGAGATTGGAAGGACAATATTGTAGCTTGGGGTGCCAAACGTTTGGAGAGTGGCACAAAAAATGCAGTTGAGATGCAAGCAACACTTTTGGCAGTTGAGTGGGGACTACTAAAATACGGTTTTAAAAAACTACTTTTGGAAGGTGATTCATTGATCATAATCAATGCTATCATCAAAGGGGATACTCAGGCTTGGATGCTAAATAAGTTTGTTCAAAATATCAAAGGTGATTTGAATTATTTTAATGACTTTAAAGTCACTCATGTGTGAAGGGAAGGAAACAAAGTAGTTGATGTGTTATCAAAATGGACTTGCTGGTTTGACATAGTAAATGAATACCAACTAGAAGATATTCACAATTTACAAGAGGATGATGTGGGTAAAGATATTATGGATATGGAAACTTTGAGAATGGTGGATGAAGGATGCATTGGATGATGGACAAGGTAATTGGCACGATTTAGAGGAGGAGTTAATGCTGAATCGTGCAAACAAAAAGGAAAAATATGCTCAGACAGAATACTGATGGATGTGTATTTATGATCTTGGCCTTTGGTGGTGGTGTTGGATGTTGGGTTTGTGTGATGTGCATGATGCATTAAAAGATATAATAATTTATGTTCACTCTGCTTTTTCATTTTCATTTTGTCTTCTTACAATCATTGTAAGAGGTTTGCAGAGAGTGGAGATTATGAATTCTAAGGTGAGGACAAAACAGTGAAGAAACTAGTGCCATTTGTGGGGAAGGTTTCGAACAGGTGCATTCAAGGCCTCTTCCTTCACAAGGATGAAAGATTGACAGAGGTGGTGAAGCTTATGTTGGGAGAATACATTGTTCATATTAGTCGCAAATACAAGACTAATATGAAAATATATTCATTAATTGTTGCTTGGGGTCTTAAATTCAAAGACACTGTGGAAAAAGGTTAAACATGTGCCAAATGAATTAATTGGGGATGAATACCTTGGTGATCTAGACTCAATCTTTGAATGGGCTATCTTGGGTGTAGGCATTGACATATCAGAAAGAATGGTAGAAAATTTGAACCCCATTCCTTTTGTCCATTGGCTAGAGGATGATACAAAAGCAAGATGCATAACTTTAGTATGGAGAGGTTGGAGGCTTTCAAAACCTTTGCAGGGTTAATGTGGGTAGAAGATTCCCTCGGAGAAGCACACGAAATTGTGAGGGTGGAGATGGGACGAGAATTGTGACTGAGGGAACGCACAGAGGAGGTGGTGTGAGTTCTAGCCAAATTCAATGAGGAACATGAGAATGCTAGTTAGTAATGTCATTTGCGCTAGCGTGTGTTTTCAATTTTATTCAAAACCAATGATAAAAAAAATAAAATTATGTAATATTTTTTGATCTTTGTTGGGCTGATAATGTGCCTATGAAATTGTTTCCAGATGTATGTTTTTAGTTTGTAGTAGCTACTGGGTGATATAGGGGTTTGTTTTTGTGCTATAGTTGGCGGTTTTTTTTTTGTAGATGCTTGGGATGGAGACTGCCAAAACTTTGTATTTTTTTGAATTGATATATTAATAAAATCAAAAACTTATTACCGACAAAAAAAAATCAATTTATATTATCTTCCCTTAATTAAATAATTATTTATTAATTATTTAATTATTTAATCATGTTCTTTCAATTAAATAAATTTCTTAATTTATTTAATCTCTCACATGTCAAATCTCAATCACTCCAAATTAATTTAAATAAAATGATAATTTTATTTATCCTCTATAACACATGTCTAAAATGACTAATTATCCTCTTCTCTAATTGCCACTAACTCTCAATTCCACTACTCATTTGTCTCCCCTAACTTATTAGTAATATTTTTCTAACTAGTTAGTCAATCCAGTTGGATATTGTTGATAATTTTGTTGGAATGATGTGTTGTCATTGATGTCAACATATTCTTTTGTGTATTCTAGTATTGCAGTCAGATTAAATGAGTTGGTTTGGCTAGTGTGTTGCAGCTGAGCTATTATGGCTTAATGGGTTTAGAGATACTTATCTCTAGTTGATTCTACAGAAGTTTTGGTGATCCACATGTTGATTTGATCGAGTTATGAGATCCAATATTGTGGTTGGTTATTTAGTTGTTCATGTTATTTGGTATTCTAGTTTGTGCTCTGCATTGTTTCGGAATCACATTATCTTGGTTTGCAAATTTGGTAGAGTGTTTGGGATGTTCATATGTGTCCTCAATTCAGATGGTTCATGATTTGGAAGTTTGCAAGTGAATCTTTCAGTCTATCAGTTAGTTCAATGTGTGTTCTTGAGGTTTGGTATAATGATGATGGAAATTCTAGTAAGTGATGATGTTGTGGTTGTTTCTAGTGTGATTCATGTTGCTTGTGGATGTTTCTAGATCGGGTCATATCCGTGTTGATGGTCTACATTGATCGTTGTGCGTGTTATTGGTCATTTCTTGATCTGGTGGTGTTCTTCATGTTATGTGACATTCTTGGTGATTGTATCATGTTGAGGATGATAGAGGCATGATTCTTGTTAGTGTTTCTTGGTTTCAGTATTGATTTAGGTCCATACTATGTCTTAGCCGATATTGTTTTGGTCCGTATGTATTGTTGTAACGTGTGAGGTTATTATTTTATAATTTGTGTTGAGGGTTTAGCCGACCTTGAGATATAGGTTGATGATCTGTATAAATATATGTAATATTCATTTGTGAGATGTATTTGTGTGTGCTAACTTTAAATTGATCCTTCAATAGCAGAGGAGAAGTACGAAAGAGTGAAAAAGAGTGTGAAGAAGTGGAAAGAGAAGAGTTTGAGTATATTTGCTTAACCAAAACTGTAATAAGGCATTGGGAGATGTTATTTCATCAGTTCATATAATTTGAATTGTTGTCCAATCTTTGTAAGAAAATGAGTCTTTCTTAGGGTTGTAGCCCTTCTTGTGATTTGAGCAGTGAGCTCTAGGAAGTGTGCCTAAATGCATGTGCATTCCCCATTGTAATATTTACATTTACTCCTAACAAGGTATTATCTCATTGTGGGTAGGTTCCCACCATGATTTTTCCCTTAATTTGGTTTTCCACATCAAAAATCTTGGTGTTATGTGTGTTATTGATGTGGTGATGGTTTATGTTTTCATTGTTAATAATCAGATCTAAATTTAAGTTTGAATTGTGTTGAGTTTGTGAGAAAACTAATTCATCCACCCTCTCAATTTGCTGCATTGTTGGCAACAATTCCACCTTTATTGAAATTTTTTTTCTAATGAACTTATTTATTTATTAACTAAGTTAGTCAACTGAGTTAACTTACCAATCAAATCTAGTTACATGAGTGATCATTTCCCAACTAACTTGTCTCAATGATCCTCCACCATTGATCTTTCTGCTAAACTCTCAATCTTGATCATCGATTTGAATCTCAAAAATTTATAAATCAAACCTCATTATCAATTAGGATCATAATCACAAGGAGTATAAGAAATCACTAATTTTCAGGAACCAATCCCCCAATCTTAAGATCTTAACTCACTCAATCATATGCAAGGGAACACAAAACAAGACAAAAAGACAAAAGGACACACACCATGCAAAAGCTAAAAAAACCAAAAACAAGACCTCAAGTCAACTATTCAAAGAGACCTTGATATCAAAATGTCTCAACAACTAATATCACTCTTGAAAATGTCATCTCAAGAACACAAAAGATCACATAAAAAGAGCAAGAGCATACATCATCCATGAACTACAAATAGAAAAGCTATGAGCTCATGAGAAGAAAGAGAGAAAACATGGATACACATTCTAGATGTGTTTTTCTAGGTGATCCATGAGAAGAAGAATGAGAGAGAATGTGAATACAAATTCTAGATGTGTTTTTCTAGGTGATACATGTTGGGGAGGAGATTAGGAATAGTCTAGTTGTGTTTTGCTAGTTCCACTCATTTTCATGTGTGTGTGTAAGTGATTTATGGTTTCGGGTGTTAAGCATCCTATATAAGAGTTTTTTTTCTTTGGTTTCAAGCATGCAACAACCTATGTAGGACATGAAATGAAAATGTAAATGTGTGTCTGGTATCGAGAACATCTTGTGTAATTGTTTGTTTGCTCCAGCTTCAAGAATGTGCACCTAGTATAATACGTATATCAATGGTGTGTCTACTTTCAAGCATGAAGCATCTCATGTAAGAGTTTGTTTTCTCTTAAATTAAGAATGAACACCCCATTTAAGACATGCAAAAATATAGTATAATATATAGTACAAAGAGGGTGATATGTATGCCCCCACCTTAAGATGTCAACATAGGTTTATGTTGATGTCTTAAGGAAGCTAGAAACAAGGATACACGCCTTTAACACCAAGGAGATATCGTTTTAGGAAGAAATGTTCATAAATACAAGATAAAGAGGCAACACTCTTACAAGCAAAGATAATATGGTTGAAAAATAGATATCTTGCAACAAGTGTAATGGGAATCCTTGAAGGAGAAGAGATCTTTGCTCAAAAGATATCTACCTCCAAGAGGAGTTTCTCAAACAAATATTGAATCTTCTACCAAAATAAGGGAAGGAGAACAATAATGCATACCTTCCCCCTATTGATAGGTGAAAGGAATGCTCGATGAAGGATGACACAATTTTTACCCAATGTGAGGGGTAAGTTTATAATAGATATAGATTGCCAAATGAAAAGGAGGTTGTAGTCAAGGATACACACCTCTTGCATAAGAGATAATCCTTGAGAAAACAAACAACTTCACACAAGGAATGACATCAAACCATAAACAAACACCACTCAATAATGGAAAAGTGGATCCTTAGAAAGGATAAGAAAGAAATCACTGTCCCCCACGATGTAGGGGCAATGAGAATAATTACAAAACCTCTAAGGAGAGATTATAGATAAATGCAAAATGTACTCACATGAAGGAATATTCAATGCAAGAAAAGACATTAAGATAGGTAAAATACAACTCTAAAGAAGAGGTAATCTTCAGAGGAAGAGAGAATTAGAATGAAGGATCAAAAATTCCCCTAAGGAGAGATTACTCATAAGAGACATACGATTCCATGCAAGAAAGGACATAAAAGTATGAAAAACACAACCCCTAAAGGGAATAGTGAAGTCTTAGATAGAGAAAATAAAGGGGATAAGATTTTTTCCCCCCAAGCATAGAGGCAAAAATAAACTATGTTGTTGCCCCAAGATGATTGATATTGAAAAATCATCACCTCTTTTGACAAAGAGCCCCCAATGAAGTTAACTACTAATGTCATAGGGCAAGGAGCAACATGGAGGGTAAGTGGAGTGCTAAGGCACTACCTCTTCACCAAGGAAGAGTGCAAGATCAATTGTAAGAGATATGCAAGCCCTATCATATAGGTCTTAAAAATATATATCAAATGCTTTACAATTTCCAAGAGAATGAGAATAAGTACAATGAAAAAGACAATGTACATCATCTTCCTTACACTTACAATTGTTATTGATTTTAATGAAAGGAAAAACAACATTCTTATCATACTTCAACCTCCAAAACATTCTATTAGCTAATTTATATTGGTAATCAATGGGAGTAGGTCTTGTCTCTTAAGATGTAGGACAAGGGTTGTTAGAAGAAGATGGATTGTCATCTATGATTATAATAGTTCCATTATCCACTAGTTATTGCATACTTTTAAAAAAATCTAGACAATCATTAGCATGATGGTCATGAGTTTGATGACATGAGCAAAGAGGAGTGTTTGAAAAAGCACCTTCATATGGACGATAAGTTCTATGTCTTGCAAGATAATCCTTAAAGTTTTTAATTATAACCTGGAGATCAACCATATGCAAATCATGATAATGCCCTAAACCTTCGGTAGTAATAGGGACTCTAATTCCTTGTTCAAAATTTCCAAGTCTTTGTCCTCTAAAAACTTGTTTTGATATTATGCTATAGCCACTCATATAAGAATGTTTTAATTGAGAAGGAGGAGTATTATAATGAATTTCTTTAAAATTTGTAGTGTAAGTGTATTTAGAAGGAACAAAGGGAAAAGTAGATGAAGAAGGAATATCTTGTGTAGGGAGATTCTCCTTTATATCATCATGCTATCATCTTTGATAGGTTGGAAAGGAAGATCCTTATCATCTAAGGGATTATCTATACTCAATATGATGTTGGGATATAAATCATGAATGAATTGCATAACATCATCTTCTCTACAAATGTTTTGATTGTTAAGATAAACTCTAAGAGAATAAGGGGGATCTAGAGAGAATGAAACACCAATATTTTGACCTTGTCCCCCTTGCGCTAGGGTATGTGTATGAGAAGAAGATGGTGCCATGTTTCTCTTCAATGATTGCTCTTCATTAGAGAGATCATTTATAGGAGTATTAGCTCTTTCTTCATTCACATTAGATACCCTAGGAGATGTACAAGTGGTAGATTTTTCATTAGCATCTTTAGGATTGTGATCTACAAAAGCTTTTATGTGATCTACACATGTAATCCATTTTCCTAAAAATATCACCATAAAACAACATGCATTATGGATAAAAGATTTGAGATTTAATTGATTTATAGGAATTAACTTGGAAATTCTAATAATGCAATATGCCAAAGTGCTATGAATGAAAAGAAGCAATGTGAAGTGAAAGAAACCATTATCCACCACATGATTATGATGTTTATATAAGTGAAAAGTAATGTAATCATATGTGAAATGGAAAATAATTCAGATCTATTAAGTGTCATTATGAATGTCTAAGATCATATCTAATTTTTTTTTTTACAAATTATGCAACCCACAAACCAAATTAACCAAAATAAATTAGGGTTTCTATGAATTTAACCTCTAAATTTATGTATTTTGAATAAAAATAATCTATGAGTATAAATTTGAAAATTAAAATTTAGACAAATCAGATCTGAGAACACAAATAAAAAATAGTGGCGTAAGGAGTCGAGTTCATCAAAATGTAATGGTGAAAATTAGGGTTTCACCATAAAATATAATAAAACCATTAATTTTGCTTGATTACCATCACATTAAGGAAAGATAGGAGTTTGATAGATCTAAGCCTAATAGACCTAGATTTTGATATGATTCTAGGCCTACTTAATAAGACTCTTCTTTCCATTAATTTGAATTGTAAAGGATTAGGGTGAAATAGTGAATTGTTGAAGAGATCAAGCACAAACAATGAGCTACAGTCATTGCACGCAACCACAAACTTGGATTTCAAAGGAATATGATTTGGATTTGCTCCCAAAAATTTGGCCTCAATTGTTGGGATTGTGGTGGTGGTCACCTTGGTCCTCCTAAAGTTTTTCTATCCAAAGGGGAACCTATTCATCTTTGTGAATCCTTTCATTCCTTCAAAATGTAGCTCTATACTTGTTCTCGCACACAGTGAAAATGAGAAAATTATTGGGAATAGGAGTTTGCCTAAGTCCAACCCCAGTTTAGGAATTAACCTTGAATGAATAAATATATATACTAAAATAAATACTGGAAAGCTATACCTTATATCTGATATTGTTGATGATGATGCTTTGTTCTTTGAATGTAATTATATATATTATATGAAATAGCATGAACATGACTGTTGGTGTAATTAATTATTCATGTTGGATATTATTACACCTTACTTAAGTTTACTTAGGTACATGCATATCATAGTAGTTTGGGTATGAGACACTTGGGTGTTTGTGCCACATTGGGATAGTGTGTGTAGGAGAATTTCCACCTTTTGTGGTCTTATCTTGTTGTTACATTCCACCTTCGGTGGGTGATCCACCTCGTGTGGAATATTATATTGTTTCTCCTACCTACCACACCTATCTCTTACCTACCCTTGTTTCTTATTGAGCCACATGTCATGTTTGTGTGCTCACTTATCCATATAGCCTTGCCTATATAAGAAGGCTCATATTCATTGTATGTAACTATTGATGATCCAGCTGATCAATACTTTCATCTTGATAGAATACAGTTTATTCCTATCAATATTTTGTCTCTATTTTGAACTTTTCATTGAGCTCCTGATCTTGACAAAATCTCACATGGTATCAGAGCCATTAAAGCGTCTTTGATTAGTCTTTTGGAGGCTTCAATTTTTGGATCTGAGGAGGTTCTATTTTTTTGGTGTGTCGTACAATGATTTGGACATCACGGTTGAGTCAGGAAGGTCGCTTCCATAAATTTTGACTATAAAGCCGATCTATTTTGGTGAGAATTTTTTTTTTGCCAATTTTGCTATTATGGTACGAATTTTGTAAAAAATATATATATTTTTATTTTTATTTTTGCGAATTTAATTATTATTATTTTTTAAAATTCTATTTTAAATCACAATTTTTTTTTTTGGGGCATATTGTAAAGTTTTAAAATATATTTCAAAAAATCAAAAAATTATTGTTTTTACAAGGGGTTTAACCCCCCCCTCTGACACCCCGTATTGTTTTGCGTTGAGTTGCAGGTTTTTTGGGCCCCTCGCCCACTTCTCCTCCTGGAGATCTCCCGTCCGGGCCCCGCCACTGCTTTGCACACCCCAACTTGCCTCCCGCCAGCAACCGACGACTCCTGGTCGCCTCCCGCCGGGTCTTCATGGTCACCTCTCACCTTGGTCGTTGTCTCCTCGCCGAAGCCGCTTCGACTTCCCACTAGCCGTCGCCATTGCTGTTGGCGACCCTTCCGACCCCTCTGGCAATCCTTTCGATGACACCCATTGCTTTTGCCACCATGTCACTTGCCATGTGGCCTAGTTTGATTCACAGTTCGGACAATATCAATGCCACATTAATAGGTACACATCAACCAGACACATCACCATTCCGTATGGTACAAAATCATTCACAAACTGCCACATGGCACTTTCCATACGATTGGCCAAGGGGAGCGATGATCATTTTGACGTTCATACGACCGTCAATTTTAAGCTCGTAGGTTGCTGACATCAGCAAATTTGAAAACTTTTTACCCCCCTCTCATTGAGCTTTTCAGTTTTGCAATTCAACTTTGGAAGGCCATATCTTGCTCATTTTTTCTCCTTTTTTGGTGCAATATTTTTTGAAATGGGCTAGAATTTCATGTTCTTCACAGTGGTGGAGGAATTTTTTAATTTTGATGGACGAATGTTTCAGAATTTGCAGATCTTCGTGACTGTACCTGTCTAATCTCAGATTTTGCAACTTCAGAGACTTCGTTTGGGGTCATACGACCTCCTTTTCAGGTGCCATTTTTTTGGAAAGTGCATAATTTTTCGTCTACTTTCATAATCTGCCATTAGTTTGCAGTGATTTTGAGTAGAAATTGTACTCTCGGTATTTGGTCATTTTTGGCCTATTTAGTACTTGCATTTTTCTTGGATCTCATTTTAGATCACTTGTAGTATTTGTTGAGGTCTCTTATAGCCTATTTGAGGTAGTTGCAAAGTTGAAATCAGAAGTCCACCTTGCCTTGTTTTGCAAGTGGCTCATTGTATATGCACTAAGTATAAAGTGCCAAATCATCATTTTTTTTTGGGGGGGGAGGTGTTCTTGATTGAGTAATTTGGGGGGTGTCTTGTGTGATTGTGTCTCTCTCTATCTTGTGTTTTTTTCATTTTGGTGCTATGGGTTCTCCTAAATTTCCACTTTTAGCTCCTCATAATTATGGTTCATGGAAGATTAAGGCATGGAGTAAACTAATGAAAAAATAACTCATTCATTATGTAAATGAAACTATAACAACACCACTTGATCCTAAGGCTGATCCTAATGCTCAAATCGAATGGCTCACTAAGAATGTTATGGCACTTGGAACTCTTAGAAAGTATATATCAGATGACCTCATTTTTCACATTGATAAGTGTACTACAACTAAAGAGGCTTGGGATATTTTTGAGAAATTGTATGAACAAGTTGATGGGATTAAGGGCTACAAGTTTGATAGTGAACTCACAACTTTGGATCCCAAGGATTTTGATACAATCCAAGATTATGTAACAAAAGCAAATGAGCTAAGAGCAAAGGTAAAGGATCATGGAATTGACAAAAAGGATGCTCAATTGGTTTATAACTTGTTGGACAAGCTTCCTTTAGAGTATGCAGCCTTTGTATCTAGCTTTCACACCCATAGGTTAGCTCAAGGTTCCTCATACACTTCCCTCATTTGATGCATTCACAGAGATGTTGATACTTGAGCAATCTAAGTTGACCAAGATGGGGATTCTCAAATCTTCAAAGTCACAAGCTTTGGTGGCTAATAAGGGAATCAAAACAATCAAGGAAAAGGAAAGAACCAAAAGAAACCTAAGTCTAAACCACAACAAGATGGAGCACAATCCTCCTCTCCACAACAAGGTGATTCTACATTCTCACCTAAGAGGAAATCATATAAGGACAATCTTTTTTGTGCATATTGCAAGAAGTCGGGACATGATGAACATCATTATTACAAGAAGGATATTGATGAGTTGAAGAATCTTCTTGAAAAGAACAAAATCAACCTACCTTATAGAATGTCTACATCGACTTCTTCTTCCAAGGAAAAAGGATAAAGGAAAGGATCACTCTTTTGGGATAGATAAAGGAAAGGGACAAGCTCTTTGTGCTACTACAAGACATGATTTAGGGAGATGGCTTCTAGATTCAAGGGTTTCTCATCATATGGAATCTTCATAGTCTATGTTCTCTTCATTTGAGCCTTGTCGCATGCCGCAAATTTTGATGGGCAATCATACATACATGGATGTGATTGGAAAATTATCTATTTCCATTGGGGATAACTCATTCAATGATGTGTTGTGTGTACCCCATTTGACAAACAATCTTCTTTCCATCTATCAAATCACACATGGGGCAACTAAGAAAACTGTGGATTTCACACCTGATTCAAATATCATTAGAGACTTGGAGACTAGAGCTATCATTGCGACTGGGGTGGTTGATCATGCATCTCGGTTGTACTCCTTTTCCCACTTTGGTCCTATTGATGAGGTTGATTCTTCCTATGTTGATGATTCAGATTTTGAGGAGAACTTTGGGTACTTGAACTTGGGGATTCTCACATGTGACCTCATTCTTGAGCCTTGCATTTCATCTCCTCCTATTGATATCACATCACTTCTTACACTTGATGATGCAGCTAGTGCGATAGTTTTGCCTTCTTGTGATTCAGTGCAGCAGGATATTTCATATCTTCTAGCTTCAGTTTATTGGGATGCCTACTTGATAGACACTGTAGATTTGTTTGTGGAATCCTACATTGTAGATTTGGGAGACATCTTTGATGACATTCATCTTCTCTTTTATGAAGATGATCCTTCTTCAATTATTGCGAGGGAACACTCTGACCCTCTTATGCATTCTCTACATGATCATTCTTTAGAGGTTGACATGATTGTGGATACTTTTGTACATTAGTTGGAGGAGGTCTCTTTATGCTTAGAGGAGACATGTGAGTCTTTGGATATTGTTCTACATTTTTCTCACTAGATCTTGGAGTGCCTTTTTCAGCAATGTGGAGCAATTCACCACCTTTGGAGGGGGTAGCCTTTAGCATCGACATGGGGACACTTGAGAAGTTTTTCAGAGATTCCATTCATCATGAGTTTTTTTCCTACATCTTCCCTTCATGATTGGGGAGACTTCATGGATACACCTTTGGTTTTGTTTCTTCCCAAGGGGAGGAACGTTGTTCGATGTTCATGGAGCAGTTTATTCATACATCATCAAGCTTCTATCATTGGTGCAAATTCTACATTGAGGGGGGGCTTCCTAGCTTCTCTTCTTCTCTCATATGGGGGGGACATTTTCCTCACATGGGGTTTGGTTCTTCACATACTTCTATGAGAGTTCTCTTGTATAGTTTTCATCTCTCTTTTGGGGGAGGGTTTTTTCCCATTGGGTTTTTCTCTCTTTCCCCACTTTATGAGAGATTTCATTGCATTGGTTTGCATGCATTTGTACATGGGTACCTAACATGGCCTAGTAGCCGGGACCCATCTTGCATTACTTAGTTGCATTTTAGACTTAAGTGCATTTCCCTAAGTTGTACTTAAGGGGGAGTGTTGGTGTAGTTAATTATTCATGTTGGATATTATTACACCTTACTTAAGTTTACTTAGGTACATGCATATCATAGTAGTTTGGGTATGAGACACTTGGGTGTTTGTGCCACATTGGGATATTGTGTGTAGGATAATTTCCACCTTTTATGGTCTTATATTGTTGTTACATTCCACCTTCGGTGGGTGATCCACCTCATGGGAATATTATATTGTTTCTCCTACCTACCACACCTATTTCCTACCTACCCTTGTTTCTTATTGAGCCACATGTCATGTTTGTGTGCTCACTTATCCATATAGCCTTGCCTATATAAGCAGACTCATATTCATTGCATGTAACTATTGATGATCCAGTTGATCAATATTTTCATCGTGATAGAATACAATTTATTGCTATCAATATTTTGTCTCTATTTTGTACTTTTCATTGAGCTATTGATCTTGGCAAAATCTCACAATGACAAAACCATAATCGCACACACATGCTTGCATATGAATGATGTAATTTTTCTTCATAATGGTTGCATGAAGAATATGCAACCTTGAAAATCTCAGAAAATGTTTGATAATGAAGGATTCACGGATGCAAGAGTGCTAGGAATTGATTACTTAGATTGGATAAATGAAATTAGGTTGATCAAATATCTTTAAATAGGTGTATCTAGGTAAATTACCCATTAGGATGACCTCCAATGGTCATGCTGAGTCATGGAGATAAATTCTTATTGGAGAGATATGACTCCTAACGCAATTCAAATTTGGGTCCCAATGAGAGGGACCATGGCACTAGGTGCCATGATCCAGGACCAAGGTGTTGGGCGTCATGGTCTAGGACCAAGGCATTGGGCGCTATGGTCCTTCTCAAAAAGGGACCAAAATAAGCCTCAAGAGAAAGGGGTACCTCACTTGGGAATCCATCAATGGGTGTTCATGGCATCATAAGTGGAGAATAGGCACAAAATAGACCTAGATAGGTGAAGAGAATAGGACACACTAAAGCAAGGGCAATACATGAGGTGTAAATTGGCCCAATGACAATTTATGATGCTACATCATTATTAATATCTATTGATGCAAGATGACTTATAGTCAAATTGAAAGTGTTCAATTTTTTATCAATAAAATCGCCATCCTTCATTTTCAAATAATAAAAATGTCTTTTAAAATATAAATTATTGGAGAAACTCTTAGTTCAAGGTAAATTTCACTATCTTCCTCCACAACTTGTATGCAATATCTTTAGTGGATACATTCTAGAGGAAAGAGTCTGTAAGACACAACCAAATGGCTCCCTGTGCCTTGTTGTCTATTTTCTTTCATTCTTAAATTGACATGGTAGAGGTCGCTGATTTATTTTCTTCTAAAATAGGTAACCATTGATCTCTCTATTTGAGGAGATCTTCCACTTTTAAATTTTATATCTCGTGACTAGTGCCATTAAAATTATTGATATCCTGGCAAGAGGTAGAGGAAATGGTATACAATCTTTCATAAATCTACAAAAAGCCCGCAAAGAAAAATCTCCCACTATAATAAAATCCTTCAACACTTATAAGAGAAAGGTGTCCCTCCCTCAATTGAACCATTAGCTCTGATACCGAATTTTGATTAACAAGGTGAATGAATACATCAATATGAACTTAAACTAAGTGTTTACAAATTTAAACATAAAATATTAATGCTTAAAGAATGTGATTACATAATCAAAGAAAGAAAGAGAGAACCATAATGCAGTTAACACTAGATATACAAGGAGAAACCCCTAAGGGAAAAAAATCCATAATAGAAAGAAAGGAAAGTATATTACTAATCCAAAGAGACATAACAATAATAATACACTTCTCTAAATAACTCTTTAGAATTTGCAGCACCTTGTTACCTATGCAATTGAACAAACTTGATACAAATTACTAGTTCATGACCCTAATTTATAAAAACTCTAGGGAGTGAATACTGCTATGGTATCACAATACAATAGAAAACAAAACCACCTAGATAAATCCCATGCATGCCTCCTTGGAATCATGCATGTAGCCCAAAATAGCCACTTATTGATGCTCTTACAGTCATCATAAGACATCTCACCAAATTGGATCAATATAGTGCAGTCATCTATCATAAATGCACTCATAGCACGACTCATGATAACTTGTGACATCTATCATAATTGTCATACATGCACTTACAACCACTTACATGTGTCTAACAATCTAACAGTAGAAGATTCCAAATGGGACACCTAACTATTTTATCTAACAGTAGAAGATTCCAAATGGGACACCTAACTATTTTATCTATTTCTCAAACTCCAAACGTAACAGTAAACTTGTCTTTACATTAGCTCTTTCACCACCCTAGGAATTATATATAACATTAAGAGAACAAATAATTAGGGTTGAAAACTTTGAGGGCACCTAAATCCTAACAACTATCACCCACCCATAGTACATTGCATATATAAAAGGAATGTCAATGCATTGCACAGTACATTGTGAGTCACTTTCTTTTTTCTGGGCTTTTAAACGAATTAGCAAGTGAGAATAATATTTGATGTATCCCATACTACATTGAGGGTCTTACATTAACCTAACAGGGCCAAGTATACCATTTCTACATCAAGCTATACCAAAAATATACTACAAGGTTGGTCGAAACTATTACCTACTTATTCTTCATTAGAAACTCTCTTTTCCTTGTAGTCCATTAAATGACTAAGCAAATGAGGACATCCATTGGCTAACAATTTGCTGGAATATTATACTCCTTAAACACTATCAATCATAAGCATCGATAAGATTATCTTTGATTGGGTCATTGGATTAAACAATTCACATCACATTTAATTTTTTGAACAAACTTATTTAACATCCATGCTTGTATTTCCCCCTTAATGATTGCACTGATTATGATCAATAAATCTCCTCCAAATGTAATTTTGTAAAACCAAAATTTGATCCCCACTCTATCGCAAGAGTGCATCTTGCACCTCGGCCTCCTTGTTTGTGCCCCTCTCTAGACGTTTGGCACCCCATACAACAAGATTACCTTTCCAATCCCTGAACACCACCCCTGCACCAAATTCACCTAGATTTCCTTGATGCCCCATCAAAATTTGCCTTGATCCACCCTTCTTCTGGTGGTGTCCATTTACCATTTAAATGCACCTGAGCATCCCCTAGAAGCGAATCATCCCAACTAGGTCCATGAATGGGCCTGCATAGTAAATAAAATTTATTTATATCTATGTCTATAATTTTATATTTATTTTTTTGTATTTAAGTTTGTCAAATAATTTTATTTCATAAAAGATATACTTTTATGTAATCTTGGTTTCCTTATGTTTTTAGGTAGTAACTTTATTTATTCGTTATGAACTTTTTGTTTGTACTATTCATGCTAATTTTATAAGAATAAATTTAGTAATAGTTGATTTGGAATCGCAAATGATTTGTTTTAGTATTTGATTTTTAGTATCTTTATCCTAGCAAGAATGCATTGCCAAATGATAAACTTTGAAAATGAAGAGCAACGAAGACAACATCGAAGAGAATATGATCGAAATTATTTGAGACAACAACGTGAACAAATGGATAATGCACAAAGAGAGGAAGTGGGAAGTCTTGAAAATGAAGAGCAATGAAGAGAATGACAAAGAGAATTTGCTCAAAATTATATGAGACAACGATGTGAACAAATAAATGATACACAAAGACAAGAAGAAAGAGATCGTTGAAACCAAAATAATAGAGAAAGACGTGTTAAACGTAAGGTAGATATGATAGTGGAATAAATTGAAGCATAAATGAGACAACATGCAAATGAGATGATAACACATCGTACATGAACATCTCAAGAGGAGTAATACATATTGAGAAGAAGAATACAAAGAGTTATGCATTCAGATCAATTGAATGAGATAAAAACAACAACAAATATAAGTGTGCAAACATGAATCAGTTCTAAGACAACATCAATCTCACAAGAATGCAAAGGTTAGTTTTGAAGGGATGAATTCTGTTACAATAGATCGTATGTTACAAACACCAAATAATAGAGTACAAGATGTAATAAATATTAAAATTGTTTTGAAGACTTTACAAACGATATTTTGACATAGACTAGATAAACTTGCTACACTAGTATGTACTACATTTGTCAAGAAGTTATCCTACAATAAAACTTGTTCGTTTACCTAAAGGCCCTATTTGTAATCAATATCGACAAGAGAAGAATGAACATCAATTTTCAGTATTAACAACATGGATCTTGGTCCACAACCTTTAGAACTTACAAATTTAAAACAAATAAAGGAAATGTTGATATCACATGTTGACCCAATTCTTTAAGTTACACATGCAAGTAGAAGTCAATATAAATATGAAGGACATACCATAAGTTTTCCACAAGAAGTAAAAGAAATAGCTAAAATCTTACTACTTCAAATATAAGATTTATCCATCATTATTATTTGGAAGAAGGATCAGCGTGAAACAAATTATAATTTTGCCATCAATAGAGAGAGAGTATACAAAACACTTAAGTATAAACTAGCTTAGATATCTTTAATACATCTATCTAAAATACGTCGAGAGATGTCAGTCTTGAGACGCCTATATTTAAATTGTTATTGTGAATAAATAAACGCCTTGATATCTCTCAATGTATTCTAGATAGATGTATCAAAGTTATCTAAGCAAATTATTTTGATTTTAAATATAATAGTATAAAATATGCACAAATATTTTTAGTTTTAATAATTTAACATGTAACTTACAAATTCATATTCATTTTTTAAATTTAACTATTGCTTTGAAAGAAAATATAAGGTTTAATTTAGCTAGCCTATAGCTTTGAGGAAAAAAGAGAGAAAACATACTAATTTAACAATCGCTGTTGGAAAAACAGAGAAAGCTCCGCTCCGTTCTCGTTGAAAAAAGAAGAGACAGCGCCGCTCCATGGCCGTTGGCTCTATATCCATTGAAAAAAGCAGAGCCGTTGAGAAAAGCTTCATTGGCGATGGCCGATGGCCCCATAGCCGTTGATAAAAGCTTCATGGCCGTTGGCTCCATAGCCATTGAAAAAAGCTCCATGGCTTTCACTGCTTATATATATGGCTGGGTGATCTGAGAAACCGGCAGACTGTTTGTTTTGTTTCCTGCAAGTTCCCTCGCCCGCGTGGAGAAGCCCTTCCCGGGTGATGGCGATGGCGATGGCGACTTCAACAGTGAGGGCTTGTCCGAGAGAGTGATGGCGCCCATGCTTCGACATTTGTTTAATTTGTCGTCCATGCTTCAAGATTTCCTCACCAGAATGCGCAATATGACCTGTGCCCTGCATCCGCTCCGACGCCACAGGGCTCATCCGCATCGCCAATCATCTGTGGAGGAATGTTGTAAGTCCCAGCGCCTCCAAAGGAATTCTTGAGTATGGTTACTTAAATTCATATGTTGTTTTTACCTCTCTTCTGTTTCATCTGGTTAATGGATGTATGATTTTAATAGGGTAATTTTCAATATCAAAGAACATAGAATTATATTTTATGACATGTAGAATGTAATCATATTTTATTGACAAGAATGTTAACTTGATCAACAGAGAATAAAAGATTCTGTTGAGCAATAGCATTTGAGACACTCTATATCTAGTATCACTGTTACCATTCATTTGTTTTTAAATATTAAATTTGTGTTTGGCAGAAATTGATGAAGTTGGCCATGCGTATGCTGGCAATCTCTTGGCTTATTACATATGCATATAATATTTGTGATATTGTTCATTTTTATTTATTCATGTCAGGCATTTCGGAATAGGGCTTGTTTGTTGTTGACCTTGTTTATTCTTAGCCATTTTTTACTTGTGTGATCTAAGCATATGTCCCAGGATGTTCAGTTTTACATTGGCAGAGTACTATTAGCGTAATTAACTCCTTGCAACCAACAAGTAAAGTCGTTGTGAACAATGAATTCTTTGCATGAGAGTTGGGACCAAATTTTGTATCTTATTTGATCACATAAACGGTTAGATTATCTGGTCACTTGTGTAACCTGGAACATTTTTCTTGTTCACTTGGCTTGGTTACACTGGTAGAAAGGAAAGCATTGAATTATCTCTGTTCAAGAGAGGGGCAACCAGTAATACCATGAATGTTAGATTGTCTCTCAAGCATTACCTTATACCTTGTTGTCCATGAAAGACACTATGACTTACCCCTTTGCGTGCTCAGACTTGTCATGTACTTGTTTTCCTTTTGCTGGCTGTCCCCGTTCTTTCCTTGTGGTTCTCTGCTACTTAAAGACCTTTAAAGAATCTTGACAATATTGATGAGTATTTACCATTTTTAACATGTCAACTAATAATGTGATCGACTGTCTTTCAACTGCCTTGACTGTGATTTCTTTGTAATTTATGAGAAATACTTAATTGTCATGCCCTGTTCACTGTTGGCTCTTCAACCTGAAAGGGCTATCACAGTAAGCTTAAATAGAGGACTGCCTTCATCCTTTATAGCTTCAATGACTAACACTATGTCTCTTGATTATTGTCCTTAACTGTCTTCATTTAAACTTCTTAGCTTGACATCATTTGAGCATTGCACCCCTTAAAGACTGCCATATCTCCTTTTTCATTATGTATGCATTCTTGAACTGTCACAGGCAACTTATACCATGACAGTCTTCTAAACTATTCTATGGCACTGCCATTGCACCCTTCTTTATTCCATGCACACGACTCTTAAGACAAGAACTCTTTATCAGTCATCTTATGGTTAGGCATCTTTATTTTCTCATTATGATTACCCTTCTCTGTGTGTCCTCAATCAGCAACATCTGCTTATGGTTTGCTTAATGTCCTATACCTTTCAACTACCCTAATGACAGTCTTGAATCCCCAATGAAACCCTTTTTTGACTTGCAAGAAACAAAGACATCTTTACCTGAGATTGGGTGACACTACTGTTACCTTTCCAATTCCCAGAGAAGTTACCTGCCCTTCTACTTATGACCTCACCTGTAGCATGATAATTTGTATACTTGAGCCTTTATGTCATTACAGTATTGTCTTCTGTGACTTTAATCTGCAACTCTTACAGACTATGTTAGTGCATCTATGACTGTCCTTGTTTCTATATTATCCACTCTTGATCAAATAGCAATCACCCTTCTTGCAACATCCAACATCTTCAAACCTCAATAATATTTTTTTGAGATCCCTGGAGCAAAGCCTTCACATCCTCAACTTCATGCTCACTTCCTCTAAATTAGTGTCCTTTAAAAGGTTGTGGCCTTCCTTTAAACTAGCACTAGACTGCCTTCCCTTATTACTGTCGTCTGTTGTTCATTGCTTTGTACAAAGGACTTGCAGATGTGATGAGACCTTGCCTTTTTTGCTACTGTCATGTTTTTCTCTAAGGACTGCCATTCCTTATTTGTCTTTAACCATGCTATCTTCAAAGTTTGCCTTTGCTTACTCTGACTGTCACCAACAGCTTTCCTTGTAACATCGAACATTTGTCCTTTCAAGCTCTTTTATTACTGTGACAACAGGTCAGTAGATTTTAGGTGACATACCTTCGTTAAATTTGTCTATTTTCCTTGTCCTTTATATGTTTAGGTCCATAACTGACTTCTTAACCCCTTGTTGTTACTACAGTCTCTTAGGCTTCAAAAAACTTTGATGTATTAGGTTAACAAAACAAAGATGAAGACATTAGAAATAAACAAAATTTTGAAGACTTCAAAGCATAAAAAATGCCAATCACTACCCATAAAAATCTGTCTCATACTATCCTTCTTCTAATTCACTTTCTTTTGACACTTTATTGTTATTCTCTATCACCATCTCAAAGTGATCGTTCTTTGTCTTGTCCTGCATAGCAGGACAGATGCTAATAGATTAACCCCCTTCGTCATATCATAAACTTTTGCATCCCAAAGAAAATTAATAACAATTTTAACAGTCTCGTTTAAAGCAACTGTTGCTTTAACTCGCAGATGTAATTATCTTGCCTTTCACAAACATTAGAGATCAATCTTATTATATTTTCTACCAATGCATAACAATTGGCAAGACACCGTTGTCTTATAATGGCTTCTTCTAGGCTTGAATTTCTGCTATTACTGTATTTATACTTCAAACGAGCAAGCTCATTTATCAATACAGCAACTTGTCCATCATGGGGAGTGCCAATTGATCAGATGTTTTTAATCAGCCTTCTAAACTGTTTATAAAATTGTTCCAATTCAAGAATGCACGTATGTTAGCCAAGCTGCATCTCTAGAATCCAATCTCAGAAATCCGTATGGGGGCCAATGCTCAGAATTAGTAAGAGTTAACATTGAAAGCAGAGCATCAAACTTGAGTAATGTTTTCTCGATTGCAAATTGCTTGGCTATTGCAACTGCCACAGTAGCTAGTTGACTTGAATATTCAGATATCTCTGTTTTCACAGGCATTTTGTCCAACAAAAATTTCATCAATATCATAGCCAGTTGAGTGATGGAGAATCAGTAGATGAATGGCTAACATGATTAGCAAGTGTATCTAGGGCCCTTGCTTCGTACAGTGCTATAAATCCCTTTTCAAAGGTTATTGCAATCTCCAGTAAGCACTCACAACATTCCGTGGAAACAGATTATTCTGGCCAATAAAACCCATGTCAGTTACTCTGGTCGGTATTGCCAGGAGGCTGGTCATAAAGAAAGAGAGCTCAACAAAACTAAGCACACATACCAAAGGAAATCCAACCATCGTTTCCCTACAGAAGTCAAAGTATTTTATCAGGTTTGTGCCCTATTCCTAGCTAAGCACACATACCAAAGGAAACCCAACCATCGTTTCTCTCTTCAATTGAAATATCACTGTCCTTATGTAAAGTGCAGCCAAATTTCCAGAGTGGGACCAAAATTTTATGAGTTATGGCATTCAACAATCACTAGAAGATCTCAAGATATCTCCTTTCATAAATTGTACAGTCTAGATTGTTGTTGCCATGAAGAAGTGTGTCGCATCTTCACCTGTCAAAAGATGAAAATTAGCCACGTAGAACCTGCGCTTAAGTTATGCATAGTCCCTCAAAATCCTCCAGCTTCATCCAACATGACATGCTCAGCAATAGATCAGCAAAGTGCTGGTTTCAAGCCAAAATTGGAGGACCTTTCAATGCAACAACAGAAAGCCTAAGTTCCTTTACTGCGACGTCCCCTAAACTCCTGGGAAAGAGCTTTCAACGTGGATTTTAGAGACTTAACAAAGTGAAGCTTCCTTTTGCCTCTTCTTTCTCGCTGCCTAAAATTTGTGGAAAATAATGTTTCTTTTGATAACCTCATCCATGATCTCTTAAGAACTTAAATCCAAAATTACAAGAGTATATTGGATATTTAAATTTTAATCCAGGGTGCGACAAATTCCAATAACAGGACCATTTTCTGGTTCACCTGAGACAAATTTTGAACTGTTTTTTAATTTTTTTAATTTTTTAAACTTTATTATAAATCAAGTTAGGGCATTGACATCTGAGTAAAAAAAAAATTGCTTTGAGACTAAAATTTATTTAGCTTGAGATGTTATTTTGTCTGAATTTTTTATCGTATAACAGGACTGATTTTGGAAACCAACAAAATTTGCAGAGATAGAAGAATGCTTACTCAATATAAGAGAGGGCAGAAACCAGGTTACTGAAACTTAAAGCTCTGAAAATGGGAGCATGTTGAACGCATTGCTAGAGATGGCGTAGCTTCTGGAAGACTGCAATGGTTCAGGCCAGATATGTAGATAGTATAAAGCAGGCATTTAGCAAATACCTGCTTATGCTATGTATGCTACATCTAAATCCTCATTTCTTTTTGTGATTACATGTATGATACAAAGATAATAAAGTTCCTCATTGCAAATTGAATATACAACGTCCAACAAATAGGTGAATGAATCTTGCTAAAAGTGGAGTGAATTTTAAAATATATTAAAACTTATCATAAAACAAAATAAATTTTTTTGTGAACTTTTTTTATATATTTTTAATAGTAATGTTAATATACAATTTTGTGTTGCATTTAAATTGATATTAACAGTTTGATTGTTGAAGTTAGATTCACTTCAGTGACTTAATGAATGTTTAGAAAGTTCTGTTTACATCACATTCTATTGTGTTAGTTTTTTTTGGTCTATCATTCGATGTTTTTTGTTTCTTTTTTTGTTGCTTTGATTCTATTTTTGTTTGGCATGGCCATGCCTCCTCTGTTTTTATTGTCTGAGTTCTATTTTCATATTTTTGGTATGTATTTTTCTTTTGTATTTTTATGCGTAGATTGTTTTTAAAAAAGGTTTTATTGGTATTTTGTATGTCTTTTTTTGTGAGTGATGATATTTCAGGTAGTAGTGATGATGATGAAGAAGAGAAAAGAAGCAAAACTACATATCACAAGCACCAGGAAATACAACAGGTACCAACATTTGAATTTGTGTATCACAAGCACTACATTTGAATTTGTATTTGATTATAAATTTAGATTTTGCCGTCCTTTTGTTTATTTAGATATACTCAAAAAATTGAATTTAAAAAATCTAAAATCTAATGTTTTATTTACTCTAATTAACATAGTTCTTTTACCCATTGTATGATCCTAGAGGGCAACCTTGCTCACCATGTCATGTTTAAATTTTTAGATTTGAGTCACTACATTTGAATTTGTATTTGATTATAAATTTAGATTTTGCCATCCTTTTGTTTATTTAGTTATATACTCAAAAAATTGAATTTAAAAAATTTAAAATCTAATGTTTTATTTACTCTAATTAACATAGTTCTTTTACCCATTGTATGATCCTGGAGGTCATCATGATTAAATTTTTTAGATCTGATTATCTTACAGAACATATATATCAAGTTTGTAGTCTTGTAATTTATAATCCAGACTTGAGACTGCATTTAATTATAATTCATTCACAATCACATATCTACAATTTAATGAAGTTTGAAATATATATATTTCTTGAACCAAAAGGTCCATATGAATTTTGCTTCACCAAATGTTTCAAATTTACTTTAAATCTATGGAACAATTTTAATATGGATTTTGGATTTCAAACCTCTGATTATCATATACACTTAACTTCTCATGGATGCATATTCTATGTAAAGTCTTTTCAATCCTGAACCAGAATATCAATTTTGATTGATTGCAGAACTCAAGTCCACATATTTGGATTTATGGATGCAACATAATTTTTCTCTAACGTGTAGAAACATCATTTCCATGTAACTGAGTAATGTTTATAGTTTCTTGCATTTTATTTTTGTCCCGTTTTTATTTATGTGGCATAAATATAAGGGTTAAAGTTTTAAACATCGCCTTTGCAACACTATACGGCCCTTGTAGCATAATGTGCTTATTGATCACGTGCAATCCCCCTTGTCTTTTCCTTTAATCAAACAAGATTTCACTTTACTTGGTGCTTGCAAAGTTGCCACCCATTGGTAGTTGTACTAAAATTAGTTTTTACTAATAAATCATAACCCAATACATTTACTTTATGATTTCAGGAGAGCAGCCACATATTGATATTGTCCGGATCTGGCATTATTTGATTACTATATTCATAAAATATTTGCCATGTCTGTAGACTGACACCTAGAGTGTAGAGTGGTCTGTAGACTGACACACAGAGTGCAGAGTATCTCAATTGATATTGGAGCCAAGCAGAGCAAATTTTATTTTTTACTGTTTCATTCTTGAATCAGCTGCTTAAATTGGTCAACTTATTTGTAAACTGGTATGTATATAGATTTGTTGCTTAATAAAAGAAATTATTTAGGAGGGGTTGAATTGGCCCCCTCCTCAAGGCTGCAGGGAATGGTCATTTGTCATGGTCATTTTTCGAGCCTGCCGTTTCTGTGTTGATTTTTATATTATTTTTTGTTGCAGAAAATATATTTTTTAATTTTTATTTCATCATATTGAATTATTAATTATATAACATTTTTGATGTACTGTAATTATTTTTCTATGGAATTGTGAATCTAGATTTTGGGTTCGAACTCCTTAATAAACTTTGTGGAACTTTGGCGAACTAGGTCTTAACTTTGATCATCGTTGGGAATGCTCCCAGTTGGATGGAGAACATTTTATAGGGCAAAGTGCTGTTTGAGAAGATTAGGGCAATTGTGATGCTTAAAATTCCTTTGCTTTCTTTTGGGTAGGATAATCAGTGATTTTACTTGAGTTCTTATGTTTTATTTGAGAAGATTAGGTCGATTGTTACACCCCAAATGCGTTTGCGTATTCTTTTGGGCAGGGAATGTAGTCAGTAAAAAATATGTATTGTTTTGAGTGGATTAGGGCAGTTGTGTTACTCATGCATTTGGTTGAGTCTCTGTTTGGGTAGCTAAGTATGCATCGTATGAGTGGACCACGACAATGGATTACTTAACAGCCTTTGGATCAGGGTTTGCCTGGGCAGGAGTAAGACAAATAGGTGAATTCCCCAAGTTTTTAACTACTCTACAAACTATAAATATGTATTGTATGAGTGGCTTAGAGTAATGGTTTACTCAACAGCCATTGGAACCTTTGGAACAGTGCTAACCCGTTCTATAGGCTCAATATATATTGTTTGGTAAACTTAATTTACAAGAAGAGCAACCTTTAAGAGATGAAACACCATGTTCCATAGTTAGTACTCTATAGCTTTAAGCATAGTTATATTTCATTAAACTTGAATTTGTCTTTTTAACTGCATAAATTTTTTAACTATTAATGTTGTGTTATTAACAAGTTGTAGTTATTAACTGCATAATTTTTTTAACTATTAATGTTGTGTTATTAACTGCTTAATTTTTTTAACTATTAATGTTCAGTGTTTTATTTTGGGAAATCATTTATACTTTGTATGATATTGAAGTGTGGGTTTGAGTTTTGGAATTCATCAGTTTACATTTATTGTTTATATGAAGTGTGTGTTTGAGTTTTGACACAAATTAATGGTTTATTTGAAGTGATTTGAACAAACTTGTTTGTTTAGTGTTTTTTAGCACCCACTAGTTGTGAAATGTGTGTTTGAATATTGATTTACTTAGTGTTTATATGAAGTGTGTGTTTGAGTTTTGACACAAATGAATTGTTTGTTTGAAGTGACTTGAACAAACTTATCTGTTTAGTGTGTTTTGGCACCCACTTGTTGTGAAATATGTGTTTGAATATTGGTTTATATGAAGGTGTGTTTGAGTTTTGACACAAATGAATTGTTTGTTTATATGAAGTGTGTGTTTGAGTTTTGACACAAATTAATTGTTTGTTTGAAGTGAATTGAACAAACTTGTTTTTTTAGTGTGTTTTGGCATCCACTAGTTGTGAAATGTGTGTTTGAATATTGATTTACTTATATTGGATCTATTTTGATATTTAATTTGCATGTTTGAATTTTATCTCTTTTAAATTCACTTTGTTTGCATTTATTATTATATGATCTTTGGTATTCAATTTGTGTGCATGTTTTGAATTTTCGCATCCTCTTATTACATTTTTAAACCGTGTGAAGTGTGTGGGTGAAATTTGGCATTCATTATGTGAGTGTGTGTGTGTGTGTGTGTGTGTGAGAGAGAGAGAGAGAGAGAGAGAGAGAGAGAGAGAGAGAGATCCATTCACTTACATTTGAGAGTGTGTGAACTTTTACATTGCCTTATATTATTTGTTGGCATTCATTTTGTGAGAGTGTGTGAATTTGACATTGTCTTGTATTATTTGTTGGCATTCATTTTGTGAGAGTGTGTGAATTTGACATTGCCTTATATTATTTGTTGGCATTCATTATGTGTGTGTGTGTGTGTGTGTGTGTGTGTGTGTGAGAGAGAGAGAGAGAGAGAGAGAGAGAGAGAGAGAGAGATCCATTCACTTATATTTGAGTGTGTGAACTTTGACATTGCCTTATATTATTTGTTGGCATTCATTATGTGAGAGTGTATTAACTTTGAAATTCACTTATGTTTTATCTTTAAACTTTATATTTCATATTTTTTGTATTTGTACTTTGACATGTTTGAACAAAATCCATGTACTTTGTTTCCATGTGTGTGTTGAAAGGTAATTTTGACATTACCTTTGTGTGGTATTTGTATTTTAACTATCTTTGGAATACATTTTGTGTGATGTGCCTTTGACTTAACTTTGACTTTCACTTTTGTGTGGTGCGTTTTAACTTCTTCGTGTTTGAGAAGATTCCACGTGCAACATTTTATATAATTTTGCGCGAATATAATTGAAATTAACTTTTTGTGTGAAATTTAATTTTTGTGGTGTTTGTTTTAACTTTGGCATTCATTGTGTGAACGTGTGGATGAATGCATATGCGCATGTGCATTATTGCATTCATTGTATGCATTGTATGTATGTGCATTTGCATTTGCATTTGCATTTGTATGTATGAAAGTTAAATGTGTGGTATATTGTGTTTTTGAACTAACTTTGATGTCCACAACACTAACTTTGATGTTCACTTTGTTTTGGTGTTTGAACTAAATTTGACATTCATTTTGTGTCATGTTTGAATGGACTTCAACATTGAATTTTTGTGTGTGTATTTTGGTATGTTTGAGCTAATGCGTATTTCGTGCGTGATTGTACTTGGGGTGTGTGTGTGTGTGGTGCGTGCGAGGATGTGTATGTGCATGTGTGGGCATGTGGGCGTGTGTGCACGTGCAAGTGTGTGCATGCACGTGTGTGGTTGTGCATGAATACAAACACCTCATTTCTATTTAAAAAATATGCATAAATAGTTGAGAGGTGTATTATACTCACTACGGATGTTAAAATGTGTTAATAAAAATAAAGACATTGATTTGATGTGCTTGTGAGTAAATTAAATAAAATAAAATAACTAAAGTAAAATGAAATGAAATTAAATAATTTAAATTATTGTCCTCTAAACTCAAGTTGAAATATAAAGACCCCAAGTTTGTTGATTTCATAGTTTAAAATGAATATCATAGTTTTATTTTTAAGAGAAAAAATGAACTAATTAAAAATTTAAGAATTAAAAAATAAAATAAAAAATAAAAACTAAATAAGTAATTTAAATTCGATCATGTGTCGCCCGTTATTCTGTCTGTTGCTCTGAATGTTTTTTCATGATTGCACTATCTTCTTGAGTCTATGGCTGCAGTTGTGTCCATCCCAAGCATGGCGGTGCCTTTGCAGGTGAATTGCTCCTGACGATCAAGATGCAATTAATTATGTGGCTTCGTCTCCTCTAGATGTAGGACCCAGTGATTGGTTTCTTCATCCTTGAAGGCTTTATTGCTTGGATTTTCTGACTCCATTTTGCAGAAGCTTGTTGTATATGGCCCCAGATCATTTTGTATTGGTTGGGTTTTGTTTATTATATCTGGGTTTGGGATTGGGTGAATTTTTTGTCTGGTTGGTGGGGCTTGGGGTTGAATCATATACTCTCCTTGTACTTTCATGCTAATATCTTTGGGGATTGTATAGTTTTTAAGGATTTTATGAGCTAGATTGGAGGTTTACTTTGCTTGGTTCTTTTTTATCGGTGCTCTTTGAACCAGGACTGTAAATTTTTTATAATTAATAATATTTAGTGGTTTCTACCACTTTTATCAAAAAATAAAAATAAAAATAAAAATAAAAATTGTTTTAATTAAATAAAAAATGAATTAATTTAAATAAGTAAAATTAAATAATATTAATAGCTAAAATATTGGACATTTAAATTCAAGTTGATAAGTATGTTGATTTCATGGTTTATATGATTTAAATATCATAATTTTATTTTTAATATAGAATTAAGAGAAAAAATAAGTTGATTGAAATTTAGGAATTAAAAAATAAATAAAATAGCCTACTTAATAAAAATTTAAATAAAATTAAATAATTTAAATGAATTAAATTAAATAACAAAAATATTGATCCTTTAAAAGTTTATTGATTCATTAAAAGGAATATCATTATTTTTTTTTTGATCGATATTGAATATATTAAACTTAAAATACCTGTATACATATCTAACCAGTTCATAAAAAAAGGGATACTAAATATCCACCATTAAAGGCCAAACAAATTTCTTGCTTGGTTTTCAAATTCTGGCTAAGATCAAACCCCCAACCCTCTTTAATGCCAGTCTCCATCATCTTGCCATAGTCCTACTTCTTTGCCTCATGAGCCTTGTCCCTTTCAATCTTTGCAGAGTGATTGTATACCAATAGATCCTCCCACGCCTCATGAGCCTGATCAGTTCTTGCCACACGATCTGTAGCATCCTACCAAAGCATGGACGATTGATATTCCACATGCACTTGGCCGAGCGTTTTTCCCTCCCCAAACAGATGTCTCAAACCTTGCGCTAGAATTGCTCTCCCCAGTAGAGAAACCAAACCACACAATGAATGAGCCGAGACACACACTTTAACCATCCATTCAACTTCTGCTTTAGTCTCAAAAGAAAGACCCCAAGCCACCAACATTGACACAATGTCCATGTTTGTTCTGTACCGAAACTCAGACACCAAATATTCACGACCCAACAGTTGCTTGATAATGTTCATAAATTCCTCCTCATCATAGAGAAAAAATGAAGTTGGCCTCCATCTCCAACCTGAGAAGCTGATATTAACAATTCCACCACCATACCTCACCCTCTCCAAAATCCTCAAAGGTAAACAATGTTTGTCGAAAATCTAGAATTTTTTGATTTGAAGACTAAGCTAACCCATTCACACGATGTAATATGTGCCACCCTGCAAACATCCAATCACACAAAAATTGTCATAATAATAAATCTAGGCAGTGGCTCAAAATTGATGATGAGGAAGTAAGATCAACACGAAGAACAAAAGTTGAGGAGTGAAATTAATGAACTGTACATCCCATGCCACATCGACCTTTGAGTTGTCCCACCGTCGAATCCTTTGAGGGTCCAACTCACATCCCAGGTTGTTCAAAAATGTGAAAATTTGTATGCAGTTTCTAGATTAGTTGGTTAAAAATTGCGCACACAAGATTTGAATGGATTGTGGAAATTTGATAGCTTTGAATGTGTGAAATTTTAAAATCTTGAAAATAATCCAATTTTGTGCAAATAATAGAAATAAATTTATTTATTCGCCAACATTGGGAGGATCCACTAGAAATTGCATCTATAACTATCTTAGAATCCCCTTCAAGATGGAGTTTTGGTATTTTGAGTTTGTTGATTTCATGATTTGATACTTTAAAAGGAATATCATAATTTTATTTTTAATATAGAATTAAGAGAAAAAGTAAGTTAATTAAAATTTAAGAATTAAAAAATTAAATAAAATATACTAACTTAAACTAAATTAAATTAAATAACTTGAATTAAATCAAATAACTTAAATGAATTAAATTAATTTTTTTAAAATAAATAAATATTTTGAAAACATACATTTTCACTAGCTCATAACACTACCTAATTTTTCTTTAGCTTCCAAAATCTTGAGAGACATCAATACTAACTCTCCAAAATGGGATACAAAATCTCGCGAGACATCAAAACTAACTTTCCAAAATGAGATACAAAATCTCGAGAGACATCAAAACTAACTCTCTTGCTTCCCCTCATCGCCTGGAAGAGGAGGTGGGGGATGCGGTACTGGTACATCATCTTGCCTCGACGCCCTAGCTCCCTCAGATCTCGCCATATAGTGTGAATAGGGTACCACTTGCCTATCCCCTGGCACCGCTGCACTATAAGCTGTGACATAGTAAGCCGTCTTGCTCGTCTGATGCGTCACCTCACGCTGGAGGCTATCACGCTCTGCTCTCATGCTATGCTGTTGCTGATCTCTCTCCGCTCTCTGTTCTTGTGATACTGTCGACTGTGTCTCCACACCCCTAAGTCTCCCTCTCAACACACAATGACATCCTGTGGCGTCTGCCTTCTAGGTATATCACCCCCGCCGGTTGGCTTGTCCATCCGTTGCCTAACCTGTCGAGTTGCCTTCTCATCATCAGGGCCTGCTCCCTCACCCATCTCCAAATCACCCCTAGCCTCCGCTCCGGTATCACCACCTGGATCACCTCCCACTTCTCCAAGTGATCCTCCCTCTCTCTGTCTCTGTTATCGTCCTATAACGGGTGCTCTGCTCGAGCTAGCACCGGGGTCTCCTCCTTCTCTCCTGGGTGTTGCATCTCATTGCGCACGCGCTGGAGCATCACTACTCTCATCTATCCGAGGTGCCTGCTTTGTGCCGATGCGGAAAACCCTGCTTTCTGATGCCGATGCCTCATAGGTAAAACGAAAATCCTTAGACGGCCTCACATTAGCCGTGGTGATGGACCAAAAAGGACAAGGATGTGATGGACCTGCAAAGGTGGGCGGAACATAGCTAGATAAGTGCGGGGGGCCACCACGGGGATTCTTCACACCACCCTGGGGGGGGTGGCCAATAGTTAAAGTTAGCCAGTGAGTAAGGGTGTTCGACGTTGGCTACCATTATAGATAGCTCTTTTCGGACAACTTTACTAATACAAATAACCAGTTTGATGGATACGTTTCCGTGGCCAGAACGCAAAGAACTATAACTAGAATTGTTTCTGGGACCCGAACCCCGAACAATTCTAGTTTAGTTATAGTTGTGGCTTACTCATTATGTGGTTGCAAATGAGTACGGATTATTGGAGACCCACCAGACACTAGCCTCTACTGCCTAGCTAGTCTTATGCCGATCCACAACTACTCTTATCCACGGCCAGGGGCTTCTACTGCTACTTCTTGACAAAAGGTCCTCATCCCTGCAGAGGAATTGAAACCGGAATTCTACAAAACCATTGATCAGTCAGAGAAAATGGGATAAGCTCCCCCAGCTAGGATTTGATTGTAGCCAGCACTACCATCTATAGGGCCATCCAACACGGAAAGCATTTAGAATCCTGTGACCTTTTGGAAGGAAGCCCATGCTGGGTAAAGCATAATTGTGCTTAAGAGATGCTATGCTGAGATTCCTTAAGTCTACGGGTGGGTGGGAAACTAGAGTTCCGATAGTTTTTCTCGATTCTATACGTAATATTAATTAACATTAATTCCCCCTACCAACACTTAATCTACCTCCCCCTACTATTTGAAGGGCTAGCAGGCTCCTCGAATTAAACCCCCCCCCCCCTCGCTTAATTCGGCTGGGCTCAACTAGATTCGAGCCCTTCCCCTCCCAATTCGGCTGGGGTGTATATTAATGGCAGAGGTAGCTCGATTGTAGGGGGCTAGAGTAACAATTCTAGTTGGGGGGCTTGCATTGGGGCTCGATAAGTGACGTTTAGCTGTTTTGCTGCTGCCCCTTAGAATAGTAGGGGCCTCCCACCCACCCTCGCTGCTCCCTACCAGGGGCCCTCTCTGCAAGCATCAATTGAGTGGTTCACTACGAGTTCTAGTTATAGGGCCCTTTTATTTTCCGAGCGGCGGTCGAGGAGACCACCCCCTCTAGATATATGACTCGACTGACTGTGCAGTCCATCCCACTTTAATGCAGTACTAGTGCTAGTGATGCAGTCTATACTATGTACGTAACATGAGTGGCCAATGCAGAGTGGTTAATGCAGGCCATGCCATACTCTATATGGGATGGTAAGGAAGTGGGGAGATCTCAGTATTTCTGGTTTCGCCTTACTATCTCATATATGGTTCGCATTCTCATACCAGTAGTTCTGGTTCGAATTCTCATACCAGGAATAGAGGTTGATCTCCACTCCGTCTCCACTCCTATTGACTGGTCCGCTCTACCCCATACGAAACAGAGGCCCCTACTATTTCTATGGCTCCACTCCGTATAGAATAGAGTGATTGATATCTAATCCGCTATTATATATGCCGCCGCAATACAACATATAGTTGATGTTAATCAGATTTGCGCATCACTTGCACATCACTGAGTATAGATAGGGGCACCCCCCTATATAGAGAATGATCGTACCGGTAGTCCGAACTAGAATCATATATCTAGATTACATACGTCCCTATCTATATCTGGTGAATGGAATGATCCATTCGATAATGCGCACATCACTTCGGCATGAGTATAGATAGCCCCATCGATTCTATCGAGAAGACATGAATTCCAAGTTGATCCATCGCATGATGGATTATAGACGTAACAGGCCCACTCAATAGATAGAGATAAAAGTGCCTCCATCCCATCGCAGACTAGACTATAGTTGCGTGTCACTTCGGCATGAGTATAGATAGGGGCACCCCATTGATTATAGATGGGGGAGGGCATGAATGCCATATCTATATATAGGGAAGTTGCTGCGTATATGCCAGAGGAAGGTTTAGTCATACTACACAATACGATGTCGACTCTGATGCATCATCCATCAATCACACATCATCTATCCATTATAGTAGCTATGATAAAGCAGACTGATGACTTAGACACAGTCTCTAGGCCCGTCGACCCCCCTCCCCTATCTATAAGTAGCCCTTTGGGGAGCAACCCGTGCATAGGATAGGCTATATATATAGAGAGAGTTTCGTCCCTAGACCTATCGCAACAATGATAGGAAAGGCTCGCCCTCCCCTTGATTGATTTCTAAATCGAGCTCCTAAAGGACCTCATCCTCCAGATATATAGATAGGGCGGGCGAGTGCCTAAAGGCCCTCTATATGGATGGGATATGGGAGATGGGCCCGCCAATTGGAACTGGAACTAGATATAGCCGGGTGGGTAGATATAGTCGGGCCTCCTCCGTCGGGGGAGTGCCAACTAGAACCAGAGATAGCCGCCCTGACTATAGAGAGTCTCCTCCCCCTCCCGAATGGTTTCTGATTCACCCATACCATCTACAGATTCTCATTATATGGGGTCGAGGTGCATATAGTCGATAGTCTCTGCACATGAAGGAAGACCAACACTGAACGAGATGGGAACCTTTCATCGGTCGGCTGGGGAGATAGATGGCTGCGCATGAAGACCGACTATATACACTATCTATATAGAGGATTCTCTTAGAGAGCGTAGGGAACCATAGATGGTATGGGCAGATAGATGGGCAAAGAGATCTAGATGGGGGGCCATCTTATAATCCATATAGAGGGTTGGGTCCCTGGGGGGACGAGGGATTGTAACAATCTCTGCCAATTACATTTCCCTAGGGTTTTTAAGGCCCCTACTATTCGCCAGGGTAGTGCAGGGTGGGAAACTCTAGTTTCGGGGTTGGGTGGGAGGAGGAGACGCTAGGGCCCTACTATTTTCAAGGGGGCATGTTACGTATAGAATCTGCCCCTCCCTACCTTCCCTTCGCGTTTATTGAAACATAGGCCAATAGAAAGGCCCTACTATTCTAGATGAAAAAGATTTGAATCAATTGCGATCGCCCCCGCGTTCAGGCTAAGCATCAATTTATGGACCCTAGAATAGTAGGCCCCTTAGACAACTATACTAGCAACTGGGGGATGCTGCAAAATTTTTCCTTACCTTATAATAGTAGGGGTAGGGGGTGGGCAGGCTAGTGGGTGGGATTCCGATAGCCCTACTATTCGCCCTATTATTCTATTATTGCTCGATTCTATACGTAACATGCCTGGTTGCGCCATATAGTTCTAATCTACCTCTGCATGCATAACTCTATTCAAGGATCCAATCCATAGATAATAGAATAGTAGGGCCGATGCATGCACAAGAAGGAGATCCAGCCTTCGCACAAACCCAATTCAGAAGAACAGTAATCAGAATAGTAGGGGATAGTAGCCGAGTGAAGCATCTCAAAGAACCAGGTGCCAAGGTATACTCGTAGGTCTTCCGCAGCAGGAATGTTAGGTGGGAGTTCCCATCAACCCAACCCAACCCAACCTAATCGATCCTACCAACCCGCTATCAAATTTGAGGGCCCAACTGATCCTCCCAACCTAATCCATATCGGGGACCAGCCAGTTTGTAGGGATACGTGGAATTCATCAGGAACCAGCACCCAGATAGAGTAGATAGGGCCAACCCAATTGCGCATGCATGCAGGGGATAGTTTCGGGAAGTGCGAACCATCATGCTACAAAGAAGGAGGTGCGAAGTATCTTAGGTTTGCGCACGGATGTTACGTACTAATCTCGATTAATAATTGCCAGCTAGCAGCCGCTAATCAAGCGGCCCCCTATCAATTATATTTTCTCATAGCGGCCCCTACCCCTACCCCCTACTATTGTGCCCGCAGGGGAAGGGAAGAGGGCAGCGGCCCCTACTATTAAAGAGGGCAGCGGATAATTAAAGCTAACACCCCCCAGTGCATGCATGCAGAGGTAGTTTATTGTAGGGCGGCCCATCGGGGCCATAGAATTGTAGGGCCCATCCTGCTAGATGGCTGGTGTTGGCATGTTACGTATAGAATCGAGACCTATTATTCTATTATGAAACTATAGTCCCACCTCGACTATGCCAACTATAGTTTCCGTCACTCTAGCAACTATTCAACTATTCTTTGGGGGGCTGGGGGGAATTATATGGGCCCTACTAGATTAATAAAGAGGGTATGTAGATTTTCATTCTAGCAGGCTAATTAATTAGAGGGCTACTCTTGATATTGGTGGGAGGATATAGGAGAAGTCCGGGTTGGGTGGGGCTCGATAGTTCAAACCTGGGTGCTGCCAACTAGATCTTCCCACCCATCGCCTCTGCGGGAGCTAATCCACCAACGACCTGCACTCCACTGTTAAGTTAAGGGGAGAGGAGCTTAAGAGGATAGATGCTCCCCGGCTTGCAAGAAGGAATAGGAGTGATGGAGGCCACCTCATTACCAATAGTCTTGAATGCCTTGATTGAATCCCTAGATCGCATTGGTGAACCTCACCATATTTGTTAGTTCAGTTCAAAAGAATAGAATGGAACAACAGAACCCCTTAGAATAGTAGGGGCCTCCCACCCACCCCAGCTAATCCCTAAACTCTGTTCCCTACCTTTGAATGAACTCCATCTGCCGAATCAAGACAGTATAGGGGCCTAGCCTTGCCAATCCGGATAGAGGAGTATTTTCATGCCCAGATGCTCCTCTCCTTCCAGATGTATTCCCTACCCAGATGCCCTACCTTGGATTCAAAAGCAAGAGATAGGAGTATGCCCCTGGAGCCTAAAATATTCTATGGGCCCCTATTATTCGGCAAGGGATAGCAAGCTCCCTACTATGGCAATAGGCCATCAAAATTGTAGGGGGAGGAGGATCTCCTATCAAAACCAGGCAGAGGTGTGGTGGCCCCTACCTTTCATTCATTACGAAAATGTTGGTTGCTCCATTACACCCTTCCATCCAATAAAATGTATTAAAATGCCTCTTAATGGCATCAACCCCTAGAAATTGTAGGGCAAGCCATTCATTAATGACATGCCCTACTATTCTATGGATGGGCTTGCACTCGACCTACAATTCTATGGGGCTAGAATCGCCCCATAGCCCCTCGACATTTTATGGTAGGGGAATAAGCTAGCCATAGAACAATAATCCTCCCCCCCACCTCCCTATTATAGTTATTGTAGGGGAGCCCCCCATAGCCCCTCGACATTTTATGGTAGGGGAACCCTTTTGTGAGATTTTGCCAAGATCAAGGGCACAATGAAAAGTACTAAAATAGAGACAAAAGAATGACAAGAACAAACTATATTCTCATCAATATGAAAATGATCAACTGGATTCATCAATACAATGAATATAGGCCTGCTTATATAGGCAAGGCCATATGGATGTACGAGCACACAATTATGACATGTGGCTCAATGAGAAACAAGGGTAGGTAAGAAATACTAGGGGTAGGTAGGAGAAATAATATAATATTCTACAAGAGGTGGATGACCCACCGAATGTGGAGTGTAACAACAAAACAAGACCACAAAAGGTGGAATTTCTCCTACAAGCTCTATCCCTATGTGCACACTTCCCTAAGTGTCTCAAATCCAAACTACGAAGAGATGCATTATCCTCAGTTAACTTAAGTAAAGTGTAATAATATCCATAATGAATATTTATTTACACCAACACCCCCCCTTAAGTGCAACTTAGGGGAATGAAGACTCAAGTCAACAATGCAAGATGGGTCCCGACAACTAGGCCATGATAGGTACCCATGTACAATATGCAAATGCAAGAAAAACTATGCAATACAATCTCTCACAAACGGAGAAAGGGAGAAAACCCAGAGGGAAAAAACTCCCCCCCAAAAGAGAGATGAAAGTACAAAAGACTCTCAAAGAAGAAGGACAAAATCTTAAAGAGGAAAAAGTCCCCCCCATAAGAGAGGAAGGAGAAGTCAACTGACCCCCACTAATGACACATCCCGCACCCCCAAGAGAGCTCGCAATTGCTGGAACTTACTCTCGGTGAAAGGTTTGGTGAATATGTCAGCAACTTGCTCTGCTATAGGACAATACTGCAAACCAATGACCTACTCCTGAATGAGCTCTCGGATATAGTGCATATGAATCTCGATGTGTTTGGTCTGCTAGTGCTGGACCGGGTTCTTCGAGATTGCAATAGCACTCTGATTGTCGCAATGTAGAACTGTCGGCCGTGGAGTGGTGAATCCCAACTCTGTGAGAATTTGCTGGAGCCAAATGGTCTCAGTCGCTGCGTTAACAACGCCTCGATACTTAGCCTCAGTTGAAGAGAGAGCAATAGCATGCTGCTTCTTGCTCTGCCAACAAATGGGGCCTGGACCAAGGTGAAAACTGTAACCGGAAGTAGACTTACGATCATCAAGATCGCCAGCCCAATCGGAGTCTGTGTAACCAACCAAGCGAAGTCCTGTGTCTGTTGCATAGTGAATCCCATAGTGATGTGTACCCTGGATGTAATGAAGGATGCGTTTGGCGGCTTTCCAATGAAGCTCATGTGGTTCCTGCATGAAGCAGGAAACCATGCCAACTGCAAATGAAATATCAGGGCATGTATGGGTCAAGTAGATGAGACTACCCACAAGCTGACGATACAAAGTGGCATCAACTGGTGGAGAAGAACACTGAGCCTCAAGCTTGACTCCTGAAAGAAAGGGAGTCAGGGCAGACTTACAATCAACCATATGAAAGCGTGCAAGTAGATCAAGAGCATACTTGGACTGCGATAGTGTAATCCCAGAAGGTGACTATGAAATCTCTATCCTGAGAAAGTAGTGCAAAAGACCCAAGTCAGTCATAGCAAATCTGTCATGCAAAGCAGATTTGACTCTGGTAATGATGGATGTGGTACTCCCTGTAATGATCAAGTCATCAACATAGAGCACAAGTATCAAGTGAGAGTCATCCTGTCGCAAAATGTAGACATTCGGATCGGAATGACCCTTGGTGAACCCTGCTGAGAGAAGAAAGGAATCCATCTTGGCATACCAAGCCCTGGGGGCCTGCTTAAGGCCATAGAGAGATTTCCTTAGTCTGCAAACCAAAGAAGTATCCTGGATGAAACCCTATGGCTGCTCCATATAAATCTCCTCATCAAGATCACCATGAAGAAAAGCACTCTTCACATCCATCTGATGTACAACCCAACCATGAGCTGCATCAATAGCAAGTGTCAAGCGAATGGAGTTCATCTTCGCTACGGGTGCAAAGGTCTCAATATAGTCAACACCTGCAACCTGAGAGAAACCTTTCGCAACAAGTCGAGCCTTATACTTATCCACACTACCATCCGTTGCAAACTTGGTCCGATAGATCCACTTACATCGAACCATCTTTCTCCCCTTAGGGAGATGTACTAAATCCCATGTGTTGTTCCTCATCAAGGAACTATACTCTTCCTCCATAGCTTGGTCCCACTCAGGAACCCCTGATGCTTCCCTAAATGTCTGTGGATCGGAAGCAGTAGCAATGAATGCATGCGGTAGATCCTGATGTTGTGATCGAGTTCTCCGTGTATCTAAAGGATCCCCAACAAGAGAACCCACGGACTCAAGTGTCTGTCAAGCCCAACAAGGTCTAGGTGGAGGTGGAGAACGAGGCTCCTCAACTGCAAGTGGGCCTTGCGGAGGTATAACCTTGCGAGTCGGAGTTGAAGGAGTCTCATCATCTGAATCACTAGCATCACTATCCATAATGGAGGAAGGTGGAGGAGGTAGAGAGGCTAAGCTAGGAGAGCTTTCCTCAAAGTGAACACTCCTCTCAATGAACACCTCATGTGTCTCAAGATCCATCAATCTATATGCCTTAACACCTCAGGATATCCAACAAATATGCAAGGTCGACTTTGTGGTTCCAATGCCTTGCGTTTCTGCGGAGGTATGCGAGCCCATGCTGGACACCCAAAGACTCTGAAATGTCTCACAATCGGTTTCCTACCAGCCCAAGCTTCAAAAGGAGTAATACCTTGCAAAGCTTTGTGAGGAACCCGATTTTGGATGTGTGTGGCACAATTGATAGCCTCTGCCCAAAAGGCAGGATCAAGAGAACGTGCATGTATCATACAACTAGCCATTTCTTTGAGAGTTCTATTCTTGCGTTCTGCAACTCCGTTCTGCTGTGGAGTGTATGCTATAGAATGCTGAAGATCAATCCCCTCAAATGTACAAAAATCCTCAAGTCTCTTGTTCACATATTCCCTTCCATTATTTGTGCGAAGAATCTTCACCACTTTCCCGGATTGCTTCTCCACACGATTCTTGAAGTCCTGAAATCTGTCAAATACTTAACTCTTATGAATGAGAAAGTAGACCCAAGTGAAGCGGGAGTAGTCATCAATGGAGGTAAGGACATAGTGGGCCTTGCTAAATGAAGGTGCTGGAAATGGACTTGCTACATCGCTGTGAACAAGTTGAAGAACTTCCAAATCTCTCCAAGCTTTCCCTTGATCAAACTTCTCCTCGAGATGATTGCCCATGGAACAACCTAAACATACACCCTCTGAAAAACTGATTCGAGGTAGACCTATGACCATGTCTTTAGTGCTGAGCTGCTGAAGATAGCGGTAGTTGAGGTGACCAAACCGCTCATGCCATAGCTTACTTTTGAAATTTGAATGAGTAAGCAAGGCCCTAGAAGGTGAATTTGGCACAAAGTGGGAGAATGAATAAAGCCTTGAGTTGTCATTGACTTGTCTCATTGCTACCAAGCATCATCATCAAGTTCCTTTACCACAACTGAATCTAGTGTAAACTCAACCTTTTTCCCATTCCCATAGTGAGTGATTTGGTAGATAGAGAGAAGGTTGGTAGACAAGTTAGGAACATAGAGAATATTCTCAAATGTTCCATCATCCATGTCAACTGAACCTTTCCCTTCAACCTCTACTTGTGTATCATCACCTATGTAAATGTGAGGTACCTTAGATGGCTCCAATGAAGAAAACTGCTCCTTTGTAGAACCCATGTGACATGAGGCACCCGAGTCAAGTATCCACTGTTGTGAAGAACCTGTTGTAGCCACAAATGCTTGCCCTTTTCCCTTAGACTGCGAGGAAGAGGAAGGAGATGAATCCTTCTTTGTGTAGGTGGATGGCAAGTTGATGTTGTTTTTCTTAAGAAGATTAGTTAACTCATCAACTTGTTTTGTGTGGCATCGATGCTCATCATGACCATACTTCTTGCAATATGCACAAATTGGTTTATCCTTCTTAGGTGGTGTCCCCTTCTTGGAAGAGGATGAAAAATCACCTTGTGATGGAGAGGATGATTGTCCTTTTTCCTATTGTGGCTTAGACTTGGATTGCTTCTTCTTCTTCTTGGAATCTTTGCCTTGACTTCCTTGATTCCCTTGATTAGCCACCAAAGCCTTGGACTTTGAAGACTTGAGAAACCCCATGTTCAACAACTTAGATTGTTCCAATATCAACATTTCTGTGAAAGCATCAAATGAAGGCATAACATAGGAACTCCCCACTGTCAAACGATGAGTTTGGAAGCTAGACACAAATGCTGCATATTCTGGTGCAAGCTTGTCCAACAAGTTGAATATCAACTGAGCATCCTTTTTGTCAATTCCACAATCCTTAAGCTTTGCTCTTAGCTCATTTGCTTTGGTGACATAATCTTGGATTGTATCAAAACTCTTGGGATCCAAGTTGGTGAGCTCATTGTCAATCTTATAACCTCTGATTTCATCAACTTGACCATACAATTTTCGAAACATATCCCAAGCATCTTTGATTGTAGTACACTTTTCAATATGAAAGATGAGGTCATCTGATACATACTTGCGCAAAGTTCCAAGAGCCATGCAATTCTTAGTGAGCCATTCTAACCGAGCATTAAGATCAGCCTTAGGATCAGGTGGTGCTACTATTGTTCCATCTATGTAATGCGTGAGACCTTTTTCCATTAATTTGCTCCATACTTTAATTTTTCATGATGCATAAGGTGGAAATTTATGAGGACTCATTGCAACAAAAAATGAAAGAGCACAAGGAAAGAGAGGTACAATCACACAAGACACCCCCCAAATTCACTCAATCAAAGAACCCCCCCAAAAGTGATGATTTGACACTTTATACTTAGTGCATGTACAATGGGCCACTTGCAAAAAATGGCAAAGTGGACTTCTGATTTCAATTTCACAACTGCCTCAATAAGGCCAAAAGAGACTCAAACTAATAATGCAAGAGATCTAAACTAAGATCCAAACAATTTACAAGTACCAACTAGGCCAAATAAGACCAATATCTGAAAGTACAATTTCTACTTAAAATCTCTGAAATTTGATCATAGATTATGAAATTAGATGAAAAACATGCACTTTCAAAGAAAATGACACCTAAAAAGGGGGTTGTATGAGCTCAAACGAGGCCTTTGAAGTTGCAGAATTGAGGATTGGATAGGTACAACTGAGAGAATTCAAAAATTCTGAAACACCTTTGCACCCAAACTAGAAAATAACCACACCACTGTGAAGAGCACGAAAAATTAGCCCAAATAAAAAAAAACTGCACCCAAAAAGGAGCAAAATTGAGCAAGTTATGGGCCTCCAAAGTTGACCCAAAAATCCAAACTGCTCAATAGAGAGGGGTCTAAAAATTTCCAAAAAAAATGTTGATTGGGCACTGACTGGGTGCTGCTGACTGGGCAGAAGGTACGGATCCCAAAAAAATTTCGAATTTTTTAATTTTTTATTTTCAAATTTAAAAAAAAAAAAAAAAAATCCGAAAATTCTATACCATACCACCCGAATTGGGTAGAAAATTTCTTCCACACCCAAAAATCGATTTTCTCCAAAATAGGTTGAATTTATACTCAATTTTTATAGAAATGGCCTCCAGGACGCAATGGTGAGGTTGAAAACGCTCCAAGATGCCTCCAAAAAGAGCAGTTCCTTAGATCCGAAAATAGAAGCCTTCAACGATGTTTCCAAAAACCAATCAATGAAGCCCCAATGGCTCTGATACCATGCGAGATTTTGCCAATATCAAGGGCACAATGAAAAGTATTAAAATAGAGACAAAAGAATGACAAGAACAAACTATATTCTCATCAATATGAAAATGATCAACTGGATTCATCCATACAATTAATATAGGCCTACTTATATAGGCAAGGCCATATGGATGTACAAGCACACAATTATGACATGTGGCTCAATGAGAAACAAGGGTAGGTAGGAGAAATAATATAATATTCCACAAGAGGTGGATGACCCACCGAATGTGGAGTGTAACAACAAAACAAGAGCACAAAAGGTGGAATTTCTCCTACAAGCTCTATCCCTATGTGCACACTTCCCTAAGTGTCTCAAATCCAAACTATGAAGAGATGCATTATCCTCAGTTAACTTAAGTAAAGTGTAATAATATCCATAATGAATATTTATTTACACCAACACCTTTCCCTTTCCCCTTTTCAATAGTAGGGGTAGGGGTAGGGGTGGGGAGGTGCTAGAGTAACAATTCCCCCTACTTCTATGGGGGGGTTGTTTCCCAATGAGTAAGCTCCCGCCTCGAGAACAAGGCGGGGCTGATGCATATGTAGGAGCTACTAGTCCTTTTTGGTTACGTTTCCCAATACAATACAATCTAGTCGTCCAAGAAGATTGGATAAGGAAGGGTTTTCGCCCGAGGCAGATCTTCGGCTCATCCAACTCCTCTGATTTTCGCGGTGCAAATTTCTATGATGCCATACCAAAGTGGATCGACGCTGCACTACACTATATGGATATAGCAGTGGTACACAAGACTATTAACTGAGTTATACATCTGAGGAAGGAGGTGGTTATCTGCTTGGTTACACATAATACTATAATGATGGATGGTAGGCACGACCTATTCCTCTCTGTGCCCACAGTGCATAAGCATGATCCGCCTTACTCAACTATTCCAGATCGACACAATAAAATAGTCTCTTTTGAGATTTGACTTGGAGATGTTACTTCAAGGTGGATCGGAGAACCCACTTAACTATTCTCTATCCCTAGTTTTAGGCTCTGCTACTGTTGGTGGTACTGGGGCTATCGCTGAATCAACTGCTTAACCTGGATTTGTAATTGCATTATATGGACCTTTAGTAACCCAATTAATTGTAAGGGCTGCAACTTTTTCTTCTCTATAAACAATGGAATTGACTCTTGCTCCTTCGACTGAGTCAACTAGTACCCTGCTAATGGGGGTTATGAATCAATATTAGATGCTACTGCCTCTCCAACTCCCCCAATTAATTAGCCTGCTAGAGTAAGGCAACAGGGTAGGAATAGTAAAGTGGAGGAGTGGTTTGGCCAAGTTGAACCCAACATCTTAGAGTGGAGAGGGAGAGAGGAGAGGTTGTTGCGGCCGTACGGGGTGGGTGGGAGGACATTAGGGGCAAGTTGATTCCCTTCAAATAGTAGGGGGGGGTGGGAATGGCTGGAGGAGGCTATGGGGCTGCAGTCAAGCCCTACCCCTATAATTGGGCGGGCCCCTACCATTCGTAAAGGGCTAGCAGGGGTACATTAATTGACTGGAGTGGGAGGGAATATTTATGGTGGACCCCTACTATTCGCCAGGTGGAGAATATATAGTTGGGGGGGGGGATGGCATGTTACGTAGATAATCTGGCCCACCTCCAATCAACACTCGATAGTTGGCGCCCCCCCCTAAAATTATATGGCCCGTACTATTTGCTTGACTAGGGGGTGGGCCCCTACTATTATATGGCAGGAGAAGATGTTCTCAGGCGTCGCCCCTACTACTATTCGGCAAGAAGGTTCAGTCGGTTCAATGCCTACTGTATCGGAAAGAATCATAGCCCACTTCAAACAAGCCACTATTTTATGGACTGATTAATTACAGGTTTATTTATTAATGCTGGCAGTGGGAGGCCCTTTATTCCCACCCATCTCTTGCCAGGGGCTGAATTTATATATCCCCCTACCATAGAATAGTAGGGGCCCACCCCTAGATGTCATTGTTATTGTGGGGGGTTCAATTCGCCCTCCCACCCGAATTATAGTGGTTGGAGGTGGAGTGTTGTGGGGTTGGGTGGGTGGACATAATTATGTGGGGTTGGGCCCATGGGTAGGTAGGGACTCGATAGGTCCTTATTAATCAGCCTGCTAAATAAGGAAGCAGGGTGGGACTAGAGTTTCGGAGGCCCGTAGGGGGAAGCCGAAAAGACCAGACGACATTCTAGATGTGGCGGTTGATCATCCGAAATCCTCTCGGTGTCCTCCATCCCGGTGAGAGTGGTCGATCATCCAAAGCCATTTTGGCTCATGAATTGACTGTTGCAGCTATTGATTCGGACGCTGCGAGGTGCCCGGGGGGCCTTGTCCGTATCGATTATTCACCAGTGTTGCACATACGGGTATGGTAAAACGACCGCCATATATATCTATAGGCAACTACTTTGACTCATGTAGCGAGATAGCCGCCTTGCCTTTACCGAGATAAGGGATAGGGGCTCTTGCCCCCCCCCCCCCCTCTCTTATATATGGGGGATAGAGGGGGGCTCAACCATCCACTGGCATCATGTCTGTGTGGCTACGAGTTGTTGTCCCGTTCATAGGATCAGGCACCAATTCGACGTTGAAAGGGAGTCCTGGTACTTACTAGACTATCGCCCTATCCTGCTTCCCTACTATTCTAAAGGGGTCGCGGTCTTCATCGGGGTGGATGGACAACTACATCCATTCATTCATTCATAGATCATTGGCGGGGCGACAAGACCAATCATAGGAGGTGGACCGATTACCGCCATTACCGATTACGACATTGCGAAGGTGGCATGCCGGCTAATCCACGGGCGGATCGCCAAAACAGAGGCTTCCTTCATTCCGTAATCGTTATCATGCCCTTCTGACAACATCATTCCCTTTTGACAACATCATTGAACCTCAACCTCTCATTCCCAACGGCCTCGGGAGATAGTACCACTGAAGCTGGGGCTCACCGCCCGGGGAAACGGAGACTTTTTTCAATTCAACCCCTCTCACAAATACAAACTCACTCCAATCAAGTTTAACGCCAGGGGAGGAGAGCTCGAGAAGTGGGATAGAACATTGAATCTGCTGGTGAACAATGCAATCGATCAACAACTATCAACGGGAGGGGGTTTATAGTGGTGGATTGGGCCAATACGACTCGGCTTTTGCCATTCCACACAGATCAATGGGAGTGTCGCCGGGTGATATGAGGGACTCGGGCCTTTCCAGTCTATTGTTGCCCCTTTCTGGCCTATTTTCGGATTTCATTGTTCGGGTTCGGCCCTATACATAGTTCCATTGTTTGGGTTCCAATCATGGTCCCTACTCTATATACCCCATTGTTCACCTATCTCTATATTAGGGGAATCTCATGCGGGCGAAATCGATTGGTAGTTATGGTAGGTCGATGGGATGCATGCAAAATATTATTCCATTCTATCCGTAGTGATCCGACGACCATCTCTATCCCCAGGCGGACCCATATAGATATACGGCTGAAGACTTTTGCCATAGAATAGTAGGGGAGCGCCCAACAATTAATCTACCTCTAATTAATTAGCCTACTAGAATGACAATATACATACCCTCCCCCCTACTATTTGAAGGGCTAGCCCCCTACTATCTAAAGGGCTAGCAAGTGTCATTAATCTACTGATCCCTTCCCCGCCCAATTCGGTTAGGGGTAGGGGGGAGGGGGCATGTTACGTATAGAATCGCGGTAGGGGAGAGGGCCTTGGGATAGGCTCAACTATAGTTGGGTTAATTAATAAGCTTGCTAGAATAATTCCATTATAGGGAGCCTCATTATAGAGTAGGGTGTATGCTCTTCTATCCTTTCTATTAGGGAGAGGAATCAATCCACAACCCCTACTCTATAATGGGCCCAGGCCCTACTTGACTTCCTGGGGTAGGGCCGCCTATACCTGCGGCAAGTTGATTCCCTTCAAATAGTAGGGGGGGTGGGTGGGGATAGTAATTGACTCAACCAAGCTCCTTCAGTAACTCTTCGGTACTGTGATCGCAATCTGCTACCCCATTGATGATAGGTAACCCCCCAACCATTCTAACCTCCTCCCAAGGCAGTGTCAAAATAGTTCCCACCCACTCGACGCACTATCTCCTCCCACCCACCCCTATCAAGCCTTGCCCGCCTATCAAGGCTAATAACTACCGGTAACGCCCACAGTAATAGATGGCCACTATAGATGGCTATTTCTAGTTGGGAGTCGGAACCATACATAGAACATTTCGTTTCCACCTGGCCTACTTTCGTCACTATCGGTCTCGATGCGGTGATTTATTAAGCCTTTCTCGAGGATCTGGAATGCTACCAACATCCATGTTATGTAATAGAAGGGGGGAATCAAACCTATGAGAAAGATGTACCAATTCATGGAACCATTAGCCGTTATTCTAGCTCGATTCTAGCAACTATCGAGTGCTCGATTCTATAATTTAGCGGGCTTCAGTCAAGCCCTACCCCCATAGAATTGTAGGGGGTTGGGTACCATAGAATTTGAGGGAATGCGTCCCATAGCCTCCTCCTCCCACCCATCCCTAGGGTGAGAAAATTGCACTCGATAGTTGCTAGAAAACTTCGAGCTCGCCCTACTATTCGACTGGGGGTGGGTGGGAGGCCACCCTTATTGCCACCCACCCACCAGTCAAGCCCCACACACGCCTTAAAATAGTGACATTCATTAATGTTCCCCATAGCCTCTTCCCACCCACCCCTAGGGAATCCACCTACTAGTCTCGCCCTTTAGCATAGAATTGGGGGCTAAAATAAGCTAGCCCTACAATTATAGTTGCTAGAATCGACCTAGAATAAGAAATAGATTGTTCACCCGAAGTGCCTTCCCTTGATGTTGTTGTTCCGTCTTCCACTCCGTGATGTGGGACCCTTTACAAAGTCGCTTTTGTCCTGTCTTCCCAATAGAATTGTAGGGCAAACATTTCAACATTGCTAACACAATCTCTCTCTATATATCGGTATCGGCTATCAACAAAGACTAGTGATGAGCAAATCATCCACGTGTAGAAGAATAATAACAATATTGTCCATCTTCCATTTTGTTTTTAGAGGGCGATGAACAAATCATTATCACAAGAGCATTTCATGGGATTCGGGGAATGAAAGAAAGAAGTAATTGTTCCATAGCATGCTCGTGGTGCTTGTTCAAGCCCATATAATGATTTCTGAAGCTTGCACACGGGTCTCTCTATCAATGTGAAAAGCAGGGGCCGTATAGATTTATTCCTTTGACTCGCCGGAAGGCATTCTTAGCATCCATCTGATGTACCTCCCAACCCATAGCCAAAGCACAAATAAACCCGATGGAAGGCAAGCCACAAGAGCGAAAGTCTCATCATAATCAATACCGATACGAGTGAACCCCCTAGCCACAAGTCTAGCTTCATACTCATGAACACTTTCGGGCCCCTACAATTCTAAGGCAGGTGGGGATTATGTTGCTTTGTTTCAAACAACCATTTACAGCTAACAACATTCCTTTTAGCTGGTGCAATAACTAATTTCCAAGTATCATTTATGATCAAAGCATCATACTCATTTTGCATAGCCTTTACCCATCTAGGATCCTATCCTGTGCAGCCTCATTATGAGGAGATGGCTCATTCGCACATAATGATGTAGTATAGGCTTCTCGACTCCTTGTCCCCTTAGTGAGGTCATTCATCTCATCAGTAAGACAACCACCCCACCTTGACGAATAGTAAGGCCAAGTAGACTAGTTCAATGCTTTTGTAGGAGACCTGTTCAAAACGTAAACACTAGTATTCTCCCACCCCCACCCCAACATAGAATTCTTTCTTCCTCCCCCAACCCCATTAATATTAATGCCCCATTGATAATTTTGGTTCAAAATGCTTTGAAAATGAGAGGGGGGCTTCTATATTGAGGGTAGGGCTATATTTATTCTCCCTACCCCTAGGAATCGTAGATTAATGAGGGGGTGCAGTTGGGAATAAAATGAGGGGGGGGGGGGGGGGAACCGCCTGACACTACCCACCCAAACATTATATCTTGATGGCCATTCTCTCTTGATGGTAAGGAGGCCCTTCCCCCACCCCCAACTTATACATGGTAGAGAAAAAGACCAACTTATACTTCGTGGTTTGCCACTTCTCTCTTAGTTGTTTCCCTTTGATGAAGACCCTCCAGGAACCAATTAGTTGTTCCCGACTTTAATTAGCTGCTTTATTGATGTATGTGATGTATGTTAATTTCACTCTCTCTTGGCCTATCTAAACTATATAGAGTAGGGGGTTAGTAGGTCCTCCTTGTAGTTCATTATAGACATAACATGTCTCGGATTCAAGCTATTGATTGGTTACGAAAGAGAAAGAAGGGTGGAAAGACCTAATTAGGCTAGGCCTTCATACCTGGATGGAAAGCAATGGAATGATATGCCTTCAAAAGCACAAATATTATGTATAGAGATTAGTTGGTTGCCCCTACTATTCGTGAAGGGAAGCCCTACTATTCTAAAGGAGATCCGGTAAACTGGCTAGGGATATGAATTTGGATTTGCTCGAACTAAATCTAAAACGGGGCTCCAACTCCTTCCAAGTCTCTTAATGGGCATGCCCCTACCTCCGTCCCTGATGTTGCTTCCCCTGCTCTTTACTGAGATGCTTCTGGTTTTTCAACCGAATCATCTGCCCCTTTAGAATAGTAGGGATCTCGCTCTCTAGCATGAGAATCTTCCTTAGGCCATAGCTCGTTCCAAATCCAATTGATCTAGGACCCGTGAATGATCCAATAGAGGCAGGGAAGGGGTATGTTTACAAATCAATAGACCCCGCAATATAAGAGGTTAGAGAAGCTAAGGTAGGAGCCATTAGCGATTTACCTGGTTCCACCATCATTGGCAAAGGCTGGAGTTCTGGTTCGTTCAGTTTCATATCGAGATTTTGTTGCCCTTTAGAATAGTAGGGGATGAAAGCAACATAAAAGCCAAAAGCAAAGGCAAGGACAAGGGCAGCAAGAAAGTAAACAACAGATCCTCTAGTTGCATTTTACCAAGTTGATCTACCTAAAGCACTAGTAGCACTTGTTTAAGTTTACCGAGCAACTTTATATCCATATTCGAAGCCAGTAGACTAGTCAAGCTTACCCCAAACTAGTAAATGATCCCCTTTATAATAGTAGGCCATTTTTAGAGTAAGCATCACTACCAATGCCATTTTGATAACCAGCAACATAGCAAGTATAAGCAGAGGCTATGGCAATTCCATATCCATTCATTAGAGATCCATATCTATATCCTGTAGCGGAGTCTCCCTTAGAATAGTAGGGGCCTCCCACAAATAAAGATACAGAGATAGAGGTGGAGGTACATTATTGAGATCCCGCGTCAATTGAGCTTGTTTCAGCTTCCCCAGTCTCGCAGGCCCGGGTTCAGTCGTTTCAGTTGCATATTTAGTAAGAGATTGAACAGATTCACCCGCAAAACCTATTGATTTAGTCCCACTAGCGCAAGCACCCCTTCTTGTCCTAGCTTCCCTTAGTTTGGTTTCGTAAGCAGATACAGATAAAAAGCGTACACATTCTCACCACCCCTTTCTCCCATTTTAGTTACAGTGAGAGGGGCAAAACACGCATCTCTTGATATAGGGGCAGAGGTAGCTGAAGATCTTCTAGTTGCAAAGCCCATTGATCGATTGACAAAGTCATAAGCCCATTGATCTATTTACAAAGTCATAACCAGGGGCAGAGGCAAGAATACATACCCACGTAGGATGCAGCTTATTCCATTGGTTGTATCCAATTCAGAAAGGAATGACTAGTTCACGATAAAGCTAAGGTGGGCGGCACATATCACTATACGATCGATTATCGTAGCACCTTCCGGACCACTCTTTGTTCTAGCATTGTTACAGGCAGGGCACGGAGCATGTGGCTCGAACGAACATAGGCTCTAGTTAGGGTGGGATGGGTTATAATAGTTAGTGGGCCTCAGCCTTGGGACCCTCCTCCTTATTCTAGCAGGCTGATTAATTAAGGGGGAGGGGTTCGAACGTGTCGGGGCGGTGAGGCAAGGGTCCTTACCGATTCAGTAGGCCATTAATCATTGGCGGTGTCCATTAATGATGAATATGGGGTAGGGATATTACCTATAGATGTGAAACGATAGCTGGATCACCAACCCGGGACCACGAAACGTCGATCGGGAATAGCTTAAAAGCAGGAGCTAGAATTCCCACCCTGCTATATCTCCCACCAATCTCGATTAATTGGAATGAGCCGGAGTGATCTGGAATACTTAGCTACCTCTGTAGCTCTGTGTTATTACCGTCGGAAAAATGTTTATGGGCAGGCAGTACTATTTGCTCTTAACTAACTGCATAAAGAGCGTAACTAACTCTTTGTGAGTCCTCGGTTGAGCAGAGAGGGTTGCGCTTTCTGCGGGTGAGAATCCCGAGCAGGGAGGAGCTACTACGGCTAGCTTCCATAAAAAGTCTTTGGTATCGTGTACCATTTCCTGGTGGATTACTGATGCTGAGATGATGCTGACCACCCCATCAGGGTGGGACCTTATCTGTTCCCTGAGAGGTGAGACAATCAGGGAGGAGTTGTTCTCGAGCTAGGAAGCATTCATTGTTGTATATAGAGAGAGTTCTAAACAAGAACCTGTGGTGGCACAGAGGCCATCACAGAGTCTCCAGTAGGTGGCATTGTTGTTCCGTCCATAGTGTACTAAGCGACACTTCAACCTTTTGTGGATGAAGAGAGGGGCTAGTCCCCGTGGCGAGCGTCATCTAGGGATTTCTTGAGTAGGGTCTGCATGCCCAACGTTAGGTCTAGTTGGTTTCGCCGAATGGGCATCCACCCATCTATATTAACTGTGGGGTATTGCCCATCCCAACCCAGGGGAGGATGGAGGACAAAACTTGCCCCCAAATGAAGAGCCTATAGGTTCTAAAGTGAGGTTGGGGTGCAGGTCCTTGCCCTGATCCCTTTGGCGTCTACTGGGGTGGTGTGGGTAGGGCCTCCATCACTCCCAACGGCTATCTTCCTGACGTTCCCACCCTACATTTAGGATAGTTTCTAGCTTAACACTGTGTTGATCGACCCCTACTATCTAAAAGCTGACTCCGGCATTCCAGTCAAGGTTTCGGCTGAGTTGAACCCCATAAAATCACATCAAGGTCCCCTTGTTATGCGAGCACCGACTATACGCCCTACTATTCTAAAGGCTTGATTCTATACGTAACATGCCCAGGGTAGGAGGAAGAGAGCTCCCGGATTCTAGCGAGCCCTAGGGCCGCCTTTTAATTCTTCACTCGGTTCCTCTTGTGGCCCCTATCAAGAGTTAGTTAATTGCTGCCCAGCTACCTAGAGTGCCTGTCGACCCTCTCACAAGGTCCAACTAGACAGGCCGGTCGCATAAATGATGCATGTCCGCCCCCACTATAGATAGGGTGGATAGGGGTCGATCGATGGTTTCAATATTCTTCGAACAGAAGGCCTATTTCCTCCCACCCACCCCGGTCAAGTTGGTTTAGTGGCTCTTTAACCAACCAAGTGCCTAAGCTAAAAGCCATCAAGCGCATCTCTATCTCTATTTCTTTATCCCTGTGGGTGCCCCGCTAGTATAGTCCTTTGCAGTCATCAACTTTGCGGTCATCCCGGGGTTTGAGGGGGGGGGGAGCTACTCTAGTTTTGGTGGCTCTCCTTTCCTGATAATTGGTTTCCGGTTCCTTCCCGGTTCATCTTCTAACTAACGAACCATCGAATGGAGTCATCTAGCACTATCCTAATAGACCTGAACCCCGAAAACAACGATTGGGCCCAACCATGAAGCCAAGCCCAACCCTCCGAACATAGGGAGTAGGTCGAAATCTGAATCTGAGTTCTCAATCTCTCTTGCCCGCCCCCTACTATAGATAGGTAGAGGTAGGGCGCCATCTTACAAGGCCATCTTATCACAAGGCCGTATCACCCTCTTATCACAACAAGGCCATCTTCTGAGGCCCGGGGCGAAAGGTCGCATATCTTCCAAGGCCCAGCCCCCCTACCTATATAACTGTCGCATAAAATCCTAGCAACTATAGTTCATCAATCGATAGCGGGCCCAATAAAGCCGTTATCAATCCGGGCCAGGGGAAGCATCTTTGATACCTATCTTTCTTCCGGCAAGGGGGAAAGAAGACATACAGAAAGGGTAAGAAGGCATGAGAAATGTGCCTGGGGGGCCGCGGGCACAAATGAATGATTCGGTATAAATTCCCTTGACCTCCTAGAGTCAGCTGAGCGCCTGAATGAAGTCCCTTTATTTCCCCGATGAGAAAGTCGCTAGCTAATATTGGAATTGCTCCCTCGGTGTTGGAATGATAACGAGAAACCCCATATCTAGTATAATCACTTCCATTTGTCTATTCCGACATTGATGAGTCTTTTCCATCACCTTAGGAGAATAATTGCCGAAGGCAACTCGAGGGGATTGGGTCTCTTCGATGGTACAGAGGCTCACTAAGAGCACTCAAACGGTTGTTGGGGGGTTGGGCCCCTACTATTCTATGGCGTTCAACGCCTGTCGGAGTGGGAATGGCAAGGTGGATTCTATACGTAACATGCCCTAAGATTCAATTGATTCAATAAATAAGAAAGAAGTTGCCCACCGATGACGATGCATCGTATATGATGGCTTGCCATCGACTGTGTTGGGCCCTACAACTTGGGTGGCAAGCCCCCGTGGCGTGGGATAGTTTTCGATTCAACACATCTTCCCGATCCAAATTGAGTCACATTCTTGATTTATGCCTACTAGGAACTGCGACATCGATCTGATACGATCGATCATATATTGAAATGAATAGAATCAAATCAAAGAGAAGAGAATACCCACCCCCCAAAACACCCATCACTAGCACGGAGAAGCCAGAGAGAGTTCAATCACTTTATAGGAAATCAATTTGTCGAAATATCATATTAAATAGAAGTTATCCTACCGATTTAAATACCAACAATACCAATCTGTACCAAGCGGTCTTCTCCTCTGATTCAGTCACAAACACTCACACTAACACTCAGATAGATAAAATAGCCATAAATCCCAAAAATATTGATAAATGTGGAGCCAGATAGCCGCTGCCCAATAGAGACAAGAATGCGCAAATCCATAATTCCAGTAGCCAAGATGGTTAGATACCATGATACCCTCTACCAGAGACCGTGATACCATTTCCCATCCTCTTTATCTATGATTAAGTTACCTGTTACCTCAGCATATGGCTAGATTCTAGGATAGAGAATGCCTTAATTCCGTTGAAGGCTCCCGGTTCGGGTTTGCCCGTGGAATGCCCCTCAGCCTGTAATGTGCAGTGGGAAGTATCTACCTTATCCCTATCTGTATCTTTGTTTATGTATCCCTCTCCTTTCTAGTAGCCGATATGCCCCAATCTGTATGCTATGTGGAGAAATACCAGAAATATCAATAAATTAAGCCACTATCGGATACCCTCAAGTGTTTCTAAGTTATTTTCACAAACTATATTGCCAACTCTTTTTTTTTCCTACCCATGCCAACCGATCAATAAAGTAATAGTTTGTTTCAAAGGGATGCTTTCTATCTAGACTTATTATTGAACTCGAAGGATGAATCCCATCTCGCTTGGCTTGTGGTATCTCGTTTACTTGATGGCGATATCTTTCTTTACTTGATGGTGGAATGGGGGGGTCGGGTGAAAAATAGCAGGCATAGCAAGGCCTCCCATTCATTCCTCAATTAAGAGACTTGGGGCCGATTTTCGATTAGGTCACTTGGGCCGAACGGGGTGTTTAGGATTCAAACTAATTGAGGGCTCAGCACCACACCCACACTAAGAACAGAACTGGGTCTGGAGCTCTACTCCACTCTACTCTACTATATCTAATCAATCTAATATAACAGAGATTTTGACCCAAGAAGCACAAAATTGCTTTTGGAGTTGGGTGGGAGAGGGGCCTATCACTCATTCGAGCTAGCAGCAACAAGTGGAACGACGGGTTTACACCTAAAATGCAGTAGACGGGTTGTGAAGCCCAAACTCTTGCTTTATGAAATGGTACTCATATTTTTATTTGATTAGACTCCATCCATGATCCAATTCTGTGCTTTTTCGGTCTAACCGAATTCGAGAATGTGTCCATCATTCCCCATACTGGGTCCGAAAACCATCATTTCACCCACCCATAGACAAGCAAGCAATAAAGGGAAAACTCTGCTTTTTATTATTCTAATAGATTAGATTGAATCGGAACAAGGAAACTTGACTTACTTTTAAACGAGGGAGGCATAGGAATTGAGTGATTCCACCCCACCCACGAGCGGAGGCTAATTGATTAGCTGGCTTAAATATAGTTCCCCACGCACGCAAGCACGATGAAATAAGGAAGAATCAATAATAAGGGTGGTTTTTTGAAGGATAAGGCTGACAATTCTCGCTTGACCGAAAGGGGTTTTCTGAGACCGGAGCTTATAATAGGTCAATTGCATCATGGGGGGGCAGGTGGCTCAATTGAACCCTTGCACATGATACTTTTTTTTCCTGCCTGGAGTTCCTAGGTAGCACTCACTGTACCCGCCCCTGTACTTATCTCTGGACTAGTAAATGTACCCCTACCTCCTACCTATGATTCGGAAGGGGAGCATCTCTTTCCCAACCAGTGCTATGCTTAATATACCGCAATTCTTTCGGTAACATAAGGATACCTCTATTCGTTCGTCCACTTATCTGGTTCAGTTAATCCCTCACATTTGCTGGGTACCATGTAATCCATGCCTTTGGCTTTGGTCAGTCACTGGCCTATTTCCTCTTCACGTAACTATTCTCCGATTGATCCCTGCCTTTTGTCGGCATGAACCCGTATCCGTATACCTTGTCATAGTTGGGTCACAGTCAATACTTGCCTTTTTATGTTCGTTTAACGCATGTAGAGGAACAAGCCAAATAGCAACACGCACGAGGTGCGGTATGACCACAAGTGGCTAGTGAGGATGCCCCTCACCTTCCTCCCTCACTAGTTCGAGTAAGCTGGTATGGGGCAGTTTGGGCTTACTTGTTGGGTAAACTCTCACCCAGTAGTGACAAGCAATGGCTGCTCTAGACAGGCAGGAGGACCCGTTAGGTTTTTAAATGGTGTTGAGAAGGAAGGATAGATCTCTCCTCCTTCCTTATTAGCTAAAAAAAACTCTGGTTGCCAAAAGCCAATTCCAGCTGGTGGGCACCCACTACCAGCCAGAAGGGTAGGCGAGACTCAGAGCTAATGAAGAAGGCCCTACTCTACTGGTCCTGGAAGAAAGGTCTTACCTTACCTGAGATAGCTCTTCTTTCTTTCCTTGGCCACTTCTTTCTTTCTAGGGCATATCAAATACCTAGGTGGCTAATACCAATAGAAAGGCAGGGTGGAAGGACCAAAGACAAAGCTTATTGCATAGCCTGTTCATGAGATAGATTCTAACCCTAGTTATAGGGAGGAAGAGCCCGACCTTCGTGAGCATGATCCAACACCAACAGTATATCCAGCTCATCCAACTTATCTAGTACCTCGCTTAGCATTCCTTCCAAATCAAGCAGAGTCAGTTGTTTCTTTTGCTGTCAATGAAGTAGTTGTTGGTTCAGTAGATTATGTTGTTGATTAGTAGCACCCACCACCAGGTCAAGATCCAAATCCACCAGCATAGGCATTATAGGACACAGAGGCACAAGCAAGAGCAGAGCCAGGTGCTAGTTACCCGGTCCCAGAAGCAGAGACAAAGGTAGGAGAGGCAAAGGTAGCTGGAGCAAGGTAAGCAGCACCAGTCGTAGGAGAAGCAAAGGTAGTAGCTAGAGAAGCAAGGGAGGCAGCTAGAGCAGAGCCAAGAGAGACAATTGTTTCTGTTGGTTCAGTCATTTCAGCACCACCATCCATCTCTTGACCAGCATCCCTTCTAGTTAGAGATATAACCCCAGTAGTATAGGTTTAAGATTAGGCTGTTGCTTCTATTGATCCTGTTGAAGAATCATAAGTCGCAGTTGAACCAGTTGATTCGGCCCTACTATTCTACAAGGATCCAGCATAAACAACAGTTCCAGGTACAGATATATAAGATCGAGACCCAACACCAAAACAAGCAGGAGTATACAGGGCGAAGGCGTAGGCATTAATAGTAGCAGCTATTGACTCATACCCATACGATAAACACGAGTAGCAACACCAACTATAACATATATTTAAGCATATGTTGAAGAAATCTGGACCATATCGAGAGCTTGAAGCAGCACTACCAGTGGTTTACCTTGAACCCTCAGCAACATCCAAGCTGCGTATATGTATATTATTCAGTTTACTCAGTCGATCCAGTCGATGAAGCAGCCGTCGGTGAAGCACCAATAGTTGTAGTGGTTGATCCTGTTTATTAAGCAATTAGTTAAGCCCCTCCATCTATATGGGATTCAGTTGCCCCTTCAAATTCTATGGGAAGCTTATCTAAGAACATATCCAACAACTGAGTAAGCAGATGGGTGGTTAAGTCGATTATCCATATCCAGGAGCACTAGTAGCTCCAGTAGCAGCATATCTTGTTCCAGATATAGATACAAATCCAGAAGCATAAGAAGCAGGAGCATCACCATAAGCATATCCAGTAGCTGAAGCAACTATTCATGTTGGATCAACTGGATATGGTCCTGGTTCCTAATCTACTAGCTTAGGGACTGGATCTGGACCTGGAGTTGCTACTCGTACTGGTGGTATGGGTACTTATGCTATTGGTGCTTCTACTGGTTTTACTGTTGCTATTGCTAGATCAAGGTAGCTAGCTGGTTCAATGGCCACTATTGCTTCTACTTGTTCTACCTCCACCTGTACTTGTGTGGGTTCTGGTCCGGATGGATCTGGTTCTGTAGGGTATGGTCCTGCTACTGGATCTACTACTGCACCTGCATTTGCTTATGGATATGCACCTGCCCTTGCTTATGGATATGCTTATATGCTTACCCTGTTGCAGGTAGTGCTTCTTTCACTGGCGTTGGCCCAATAGGTGTTGTTGCTTTCACTGAATAACCTGCATAATCATAAGAATCAACTGCTTAAACAACAGGATAACCCGCTGCTAAATGAGCATATACAGTTTTGACATAAGGGACCAAGCGAAGGGAAGTTGGGATAGGATCTGAACCTTAAACTACTTGCTCCAAATCTATATATGCTACATATGCTATGGGTGGATCGACTCGGTCAATTGGTTTTGGTTATTCATTCAATAGGCTCTAATGCCCTTGCCTTCGCTTCTGATGATGGGTGATCAACCGCCTTTGCTAGTGGTGGGTGGGCTCTCTACCTAGGCTCTCTTCATATAGGGGTGGGCTCTTCCATATGTTCTACCCCTAGTGGGCTCTTTCTATACCATAGTGGGCTCTAACCTAGCGGGTCCTACCATAGTGGGCTATCTTACTATATTGCATAATCTATAGCTACATCTCCTTACGCTGAGCCAACATAATCACATGTTTTCATATCTGATTAAATGCGATTTAATGTGTGAGGGGAAATGGGGTCACTAAATCCATTGATTTATTCCCGCTCTAACCTGCTCTTTTAAGGCAAGCATAATTACATATAGAATGATCTATCTCTTTGTAGACGATATTTTTATATTAGGGTACGATAGATGATTCGAACCTAAGGCGTAATTACATATGTAATAGCAACATTATCGAAGGATTGACTTTCCCAGAAAAGCCAACTCTGAACACAGTGAGAGAAACTAATCTCATATCTGTGAGATAAGGAAGGGGGAAAAGCACTTAAGGGTAAGATAGTTGACCTTGAAGGATACTACTATTTTATTCTTTCAATCCGTACCAATTTCTACTTTCTCAAAAAGGGCGCTCTGGAGAGCCTATTGAGATTACATGGGATTCAAACCCATACTTCCACAAGGAAGGTGATACCTCACTAATCTTATACGTAACATGAGTGGTGTTTCGGTATCCGGTTTAGGGGCTAGGGCAGGTTTTGAGGCAAGATCGATCAGTCATCAATCTTCTTGTTTTGCAAGATCATTCATCAATCAAATTAGTCCCAAACCAAACCTGCATTTCTAGTCCCTTTCCCTTGCTGCATTTCTAGTCCAAAACCTCCAAAGATTTATAGTCCCTTTCTTTCCTTCCTTCCATCCTTCCATCCTTCCTTCCACTTGATTTGGGTTTTTGTTGTTCTTTGGGCCCCGTCGCTAATTAGTCAGTCTGCCAGATATAGGAGTAGGGGTTATCTAGTTCATATCAATGAATGTGATGCCTTTTTCATAGTCGTTTTAAGCAGCAAAGGCTTTCCGTTATTAATAAATGAATCCCCTACTAGGAATTTCGATTATTTAAGTCGAGTGAAGTGGATTGCCAACGAAAGGAAGGAAGCAGGAGATGGGGGTTTCCTTATTATAAGAGTAGGGGGATTGAGACGTAGATGGTGATTGAAAAACCACCTTTCCCTCGAGTGGATGAATACTGGGAGAGATGAACCCTTTCTCGCCTATAGTGAGCAGTCATAAAATGCTAAACTATCTGCATTGATTAAAAAAAGCTGGTCTAGATTACCACACACACACACACACACACACACAGATATATATATATATATATATAAAGGGTCAGAGTAATTCGGCCCACTATCTAGCAGGGAGGGAAACTTTGATGATTGGACCAACAACCAAAATTTTGACTCTATAGATTGGTGTTGAAAAAAGACAGGACTCGACTGCTTGCTCGACTCACCCAACCTACACTGTAGTTGAATCTACATTACTGGAAAGCACAGGCCATTATTCATTTCATGAAAAAGTTTCACGAGGAAACAAACCATCATCTTCATGAAATGAAGGTTACGGAAACCCCTCATCTTAATTAAATGAAGGTTAGTGATTTACTGATGCTTCCCCATGGGATAATAGTTGGTTGAACCAACAAATAGATTGATTGAGCAAATCATATACCTTCTTCCAGCCGATACAAATTCTTCCCAACACTCGGACTTCCATCACTCGACATTGAGATCACCCGGAGAAGTGAACCACTCAAATATCCTTTTACCGTGGAGCCTCTCCCCGCTCTCCCCAACTCTTCTATCGGGTCTTGGTGTAATACGTGAACTAATAGACTCGATCTGACTCGACCTTCGACTTATTGGGAGAGAGCAAGCACTCGACCGAAATCTATAACTCGATTGAGAGTCAATCCCAAAAAGTTCTTTTCACATACATAACAAACTCGACCTTGATTCATTCCAGAGTAGGAGGGGAGAGTGCAAGCATCTAATCTATCTCTCGTATGTATTTCGGAAAGTGACCTTCTATTCCATTAGTGGGTTGCCAGGTTCGATCTGGTTCCCCTCTCCCTCAACTCACAGAGGGTGGAATAAATGACCATGTGAGATTGAGCGTTCTCCCTCTCCCTACATCGAGTGCATAAATGCTATCTTCCTTTTTACCCTTTAATGAATTGAGAGTGTTATTACATATGTAATAACACGTCTAAGTCGAGTGCATAAATGCTCTCTCCTTGATAATTGATCGATCTGCCTTTCAAAGTGGGTTGGTGGTGAAGGTCGAATGCAGGGGAGAGGAGGTGGAAGTTGCTTCAAGGTTGGTCCTTCTTGCGCTCGCAATTGAGATTGGTTGGTCTTTCTCGATCCATTGATTGACCATCGAGGGAAGCATTCTTCTAATTGCTCATTGTTTAGCCTATATAATAAGAGGGTGAGCGAAGCCAATCTTCTAATTGATGTGAAGCTTGGCACTTGGAAAACATGACTTGAATCAATGATTTTGTAAGCATCTGAACTCGCCTATTAATAATGGAGGATGTGATCCTCATCTTAGTCCCACTTTCCAACATCTCTATTGGAATAGGCATCCATGAGAACGTCTTTCTTGGGGTAACCCAACAACTTTGTAGCCGGACTTGACGAGGGACTGAGATCCAACTCATTCGGGTCCACTTCCTCACTTCTCCATCTGGGGCAATAGATAGCACTGAAATCGTATCGTTAAACCATCTCCCTAGACACCATTCCCTTTTCTATAGAATTCACAACAAACAAGGTATTAGTGCGGTCATAGAAACGCGGATCGATCAACCTTGAATCAAGAGAGATTTCAGTGGTTTTAGATCGGGAGAAGGAGGCATAGGTCGAGCTTGTTTCAATAAATACGTCCGATCTAGAAATAAATGAGTTGATGTGTGTAAGAGCTAGCATTTTCTCACCCGTGTTCTGAAAGATGAAGATCAAGTGGGGCATGACCTTTCACTTTTAAATAGTAAGCATCAACATTTGCAAGTTCGGTAGCTGCTCCGGTTAAAATACCTGTCATTATTCTATAAAGGGAAGGTGATAGGACATGTGTTGAGCAGATGGGAATGGGGGCAGTGGGACACGCGTCTGCCCGATCTCCATGCTAGGCCTAAGCGCAATGGGGGCAAGTCGACCGAATGGAGTGGGCGGGGAGCTGGTGAAAGGGAGGACTATGGGGAAGGACTAAAACCAATATCTGATCTATTAGGGATTCTTATTATGAAGTCTGTAAATAGAAATAAGAATCTAGTTGAAATTAAACTCTGTGTGAATGGAAAAACCCAAATTACCAATCGATATGAGTGGACCTGATTCCTACCTGCAGGAGTCTTTTCTGAAAAAAAAAGTAGTTTGGTTCGGAGAGAGCTTGCTGTATGCCACTATTCCAATGCAAACAACCCCCGAGATATCGTGTCATACACCTCGCTTGGACTCCGGTTAGAATAGGGAAGTGACAAAGTGTCAGCATATCCTTGACCCCTCCGCACTTGACTTTCAGATTAATGAGCTGTTATTCATTGCGCGTGGACGTTCTGTTTTTCGGGACCACCGATATTGGGATCGAGGACCCCAGGCGAGCATGTTTCTTTAGCCCAATTCTTCTGTTCCATTTTACCTTTTTTTATTAAGTAAGTAGGGGGGTGCGGGTGAATGGCGCCTCTGTGTGGGGTTGGTATCTGGTGGCATAGTGTGGGCCTTGGGGAACCCGCCACTTGGCTCATCGAAGAAATATCATTTTGAGAATTCCTTTGATTGCGATCATAGGATTGTGAGATAGCTACAACACTTATTTCTCCCAACTGAACGAACCCCTTATTAATTAATACCTCCTGCACTTAATAAGTCTAATGTTTGGAACCATAGATAGCAGATCCAAGTGTCTTTACTACTACCATTTCGTAGATCTATGAGGCTTGGAAGTCATGGCGGAATAAGTGAAAGGATTATTCCCGACCGGATGATTTATAGCGGGGCTTTTTTGCTCCGTCATACCACTTCCATTGCGGTAGATAGCATAGCAACTCTAGCTACTGGATGTCCATACCCCTCACCTACCTTTTTCCCAAACCAAGGCATTTCCAATAAAAGTGAATGAAGGATACAAATTCCACCTTGCTGCCAACTTCTTTTATCCCACCCGCGGAAAGGCCGGAATGAATCAAAGCCTTTAGTGGATAGATGGGAATTGGACCATGCTCATTCCTTATGATAGCCCACAGGCTCATTCTGCACATCCAGTCAAGAGGGTCGGTACTATGGATCAACACACTTCCCATGTTCATCCTTTTCCCGCCAGCCCCAATGATGCTAGAAATCTCAGGGCGTGGAGAGTGTTTAATACGTCTATAAGACGAGTTGTTTCTATAATCCCACCCACCATTAGCTCAAATTTCTCAAAGGTCCACCACTCAATACTTCTTCGTCGCATTGCCTTCCAAACAAAGTCCACCCCTGCCTAAGCCGCTCCTATTTCTCCCCCACTCATATCATTCCTTTCTTTGAATCACTTTTTCGTGCATGCGAGGGGTCTGACTATTCCGCGCCGCCAAGAGGGAATCATTCTATGGAGTCCATTGGGTGATATCGAATTCTATGGATATGCAAGTTGCTATTCCATTTACTAAGAACTAGTGGAAACTGCTTTAATATATGTCTAATTAGTTATCCTAGCTTATTAATCAAACCTTGCTCGTCGAGAGATGTGGCAAGGGTTCGGATTCGTGCTCACGGATGGGTTACCAGTTTTCCAGAATAAGGAATAGGTTATGTTCGGTCCACTTCTCAACCATTATTATATATAAAAGGGGGACCGGATCTAGCATCTCATTGGGAATAGATTCCCTCCTACCTTCCTCGAGCAAGGTTTTGACTGTTACTGGAGCTAGTCCGAAACCATATCAACTGGACCTGTCTATTTACATGTGAAAGAAAGGGATGGATAGTGTTTGTTCCTTTTCAATAAGGACGGGCATAAGGAGGGAGACATGTTCACTATATCCAAATCAAGAGCTAGAAGGTTCTCTAAGCCCATATAGCTCAGTTGTTTTGGAACTATATAAATACATTTTTTTTCTGGAGTAAGCCAATAAGCCCTCATCATCTAAGTAAGGTACGCTAGGCTATAGTGGTTTCACCAGCCTTCCTGCTGCCTTTTAACCTTTCCCTCGACGTTGGATATTTGGTAATCAACCTAATTGAGGAAACCCCATAATCGTCGATTAAATGAAGGTGAGTGAATGAGTGAAAGAGGAAGCTAGAGCAGATGGCTAGGTCTCAATCTGGAAAGGCATAATCGAGATGAACATGAGCTAAACCTGGAAGGGGTGCTAAGCATGGTGGTGGCTATACAGGTTATGCTGGTCCTGCATCTTGAACTGGACTAGGAACTGCTACTACTGGGTATGGAACTACTCCACCTAGGTATGCTTATAGGTATGCTTACTTTTGTGCTTCTAGCTATGGATCTCGATCACGAAGATCTGAATCAGGATCACAATCATTTGAAGGAACAACTGCATCATGATTACGATCATAAGGACCTTATGAAACAGGCACTGCATATGGGTCATCTGAAACTTTGTCATGATCACGATCTGAATTTGATGCTTCAACTGGATCTACTAGGTTAGAGTCAACAACATATTAAACTACTGCTGTAGGCTATGGGGTATGGGTCTATTGGATCTTGAACTCAACAAAGTGAATCTAGAATAGAAATATGTGCTACAGGTGATTGCTCTATAGCTAGAACTGGAACTTGAAATGGAACTAGGTAGCGTGTGCAAAAAGCTGGAACAGGATAAAATGTGCAAAATATCGTAATGAGCTAGGGAGGCGTGGGTCAATCCAATACAATACAACGATATGTCCATTATAGACGACGCACCCCCGGGTGGTTTAATTCCATTACTGGTTTGAAATCCTTAAATGCAGCTTGAACTTAAACTAGATAATATGGTGCTACTGATGGTGCTTACTTAGATGCTACTGGTGGCTCTAGATCTGGACCTGTATCTATAAGCTCTGGGACAGGCTCTGCTGCCGGTGCTTTGACAATATCTACCTAAGTAACCCTTGCCTTTGCTGCCTTTATTGCTGCTTATTAAGAATCCACTTCTTTCGATAAAAAGAAATCTAGATATATGTGTATAGATAGACATGACGTGGATGGATTGAAATGCGGCTTAAAAGGGCAGGCATTTGTGGGTGTTCTATGACCACTTTTGACCCTTAAGATACTTCGTATATATTGGCATGCTCTGTTGATTGCTTGATGGGATATAGAATGATTTCTTAAATAGCCCAATGGTGAATGGAAACAGGGGTGAAACAATGGCGAATACGTCTCCGGTAGAGCCCATGCCTGTTACAATTGCAAATACGTCTCCTATGGAATCTGGGCACATAACGTCTCCTACGAAGTTGTCTCAGCATGAGCGTGAGCTATCGACTTGCCTATGAAAAATAGGAAGCCGATCTAGCCCATAGGTCAGATCTCTGCCTACCTTATATATAAGTCTTTATCCCAATCTCAAAGAAGAACCAGGCTGGCTAACGGGATCACCTCGCCTAAACAAATAAGTACTAGAATAATCGATCTAACCCGAAGGTATTGTCTCGGTCTCTTAGTCTCATGAGAAGCTTACCTAACTAAAAAGGCAGGAATTGGGAAGCTAATGGGACTCGCCTAATAAGATCAGTACTCAATTACCCGGATCTAGTCCATGGGTTATGCCTCGAATCTCCCTAATAACACTAGTTGTGTTAAAATAACTGCCTACATAGTGTGGTTGATATAACGGCCTACATAGTGTGTTCTAACGCCTATAGGGTGTGTTCAGATCTCGACTTTCTATATGTAATAAACCCAAGCTACAGGAAGAACTAGGTTGGTTAATGGTATAACCTCGCCTCGCAGCTCCTCTTCACTCGCCTATCGGCTCCTATTCACTCGTATTGAGTCTTCTCTTGGATAGAATACCAAGAAAGCACCAAACCGTATCTGGGTGTTTCCTCTTGCACCTTGCCTTACTTCTTGACTAGGTATTTTTGACTATTGGAGATGTTCTTTTAAGGAGGAATCCTAACCTAGCCCGAAGGTCTTATTTCGGTCTTACCTATTGAGTATGGAATAAGGAAGCCGAGAGGTGCCAGAGGTCATGGTTCGGTCTTCTCTATTGAGTGGAAGGAGGAATTTGAGAGGTGCTAGAGGTCATAATTTGGTATGTGAAGCTGACCTAGTTCAAGGAAGGAACTGGGCTGGTTAACGATCTTACCTCGTAGTAAAGGTACCTCTTCTAGATGTTTAAGGCACCTCTTCAATAAGGGGAATAAAGCAGTCTTACTGGAGGAAAGCGATATTACTAGGAAGAAAAGGGAAGTTGATCTCAACCATAGGTTGTGATTTGGGATGTGAAGCCCACTAAACGACATGCAGGAGAGGGACTGTTAACAGTGTGATCTCGTAGTAAAGGCACCTAACTCTGCTTAACGCTAGGTGCTATCTCCTCTTTCATGCCTTATTATCTCTTATGAACGATGCTCTCCCAATGGCAGGAATTAGAGTGATTTCCCAACCTATTTTCCTAAATAATAGCCTCTAAACTGCTCTACCCCAATGGCAAGAATTTGGGTCTTCTAAAGTTGGCATAGTGTTTCTCATAGTTGATGTCGCGTAAGCGTATATCAAAGTTGGCATAACATTTCCACTGGTTGGTATTGTATTTCTACTGGTTGGCATGGCGGTTGCTACTGGCTGACATATCATGTTCGAGGAAGCCAATCGAAGTACGAGAGATCATAGCTCGGTCTCCCCAATCACATTAAAAAGACCATTATTCTTCCACACTTAGATCAAAGCGTCTAGGGGGTGGAGTACTCGCCTTGACAACCTCCAAACCTGTATCAATGACTTGACTGTTGAGCAGAAACCCTAGCTTCTCCTCCTCAAGCGCCATCTTCCAAGGACGAACCTCATCTATATAGTTGCTATCTCTTCCTTATTCTGATTGCTGCCCCAGTATCCAAATGATATCAATCAGTTCAAAGACTCTCTATATATAAAGGGGTTGGCCAAACATAAAGTGAAGTGGAAGGGGGCTCATCATCTATGGACCAAAAAAGTCGACATCTATTCATTTTTTGGATGACGCCAATTTATCAGGGTGTGACATAAAGAAATGCTTAGGTGTTTTTATGATTTATCTATAGGGTGACAATCCACACAAGAATCCCTGGGTTGTGAAGCCTCTGAGTTGTGAAGTCCTAGTAATCCCACCGAGGCCCTCAGCTCCTTTGCCAGTAAATGTTCCAGTTGGTTTTACAGTTTGGTGTTCGAGTCGCTTGCACATAGAAGCAAGCAATGCTTTCTTCATCTAATTGGCTCACTTTGCAAATAAAAGAGGTTTTTCTTCTGTTGAGGAGCCCTTACAAGAGTTTCATGAATTTGAGGAGCTACAAGGTCCTATTGTTACTTTGGTCCAAATAGAAGATGACGCTCCCGATGTTGTTGTGGACATTCCGGGTGTCCCAATTGAACACAAGGTACAACATGCTTGGGTTTCATACCACCATCAGGAGAAATCATGACCATCAGAATATGCCAAAAATACCTCACCATCAGATTGAAAACACAGTGCCCCTAGCGATATTGAAGAAATACATGCATGTGGTGGAATGGATGGATTTGGTGAATGTTAATATATAGACCTTCGGGACAAATGAAATGTTTGATTGCTACACCACCACAGGATGGAGATATCATCATGTAAGAGGTTGTAGCCAATGAGACACAGATCACTTCTCCTCCGAGAGAGCCTCTGACTATCCCGACACTAGCATCTCCTCTAGAGCACTTCTCATTAATGGCACAGATTGAGCAGTTTACATAGGATCCTCCATCTTTTTCAGCCATGTTGCAGATCTATTAGAAGCATATTTATGTTAGACCATTTTTCACAAATGCCATGCAAGATAGGGTCCTTCAATGATTCATCAGATTATAATCTATTCCAGTTTTTGAAGCCGATACACCCTCATGGTCTTCGCACTCTATTGATAGTGGGTTACCATTGAACTGGTTCCCACCTGGAGGATCTCAGCATGGGTAGTAAGGACAAACAATTTATCGATTTTCTTTGAAAAAGTTTTTTGAGGATGGCTCAACTCATTACTGAAGAAGTCGTCCAGAGAGTGACTCAGGTGGTTAAGACTCACGAAGACCTCTAGCAGGCCCATCAATAGTTATGCATTCAATTTGCAGAGAACACATTTTATATAGACTTGTAGGTACAAGCAAGGCAACATGTAAAGAATGAGCTAGAGATGGGTAGGGTTCATCTGGAGAATCTTTAGCCTTAATTGAAGTAGGTTGATTTAGAGCTAGCAGATTTTTCCCATGCTTGTCTACCTACCACAACATTAGACACCATCTACTTGGGTTGGAGATAGCTGCACTAGCATGCCATTTCATAGAAATTAGACTTGGATTCGGGGTGCAATCAGGAAGAGAAACATCTAAAGGAGCTCATGGATAATGTCCATGTTGTCCTGGTTCAAGGTCGAGATGTTCGAGTATGATTGAAGAAGGCTATGGAGGAGAGTCCACTAATCTATACTATGGTCTAGGATTAGATGGGGCTTCTGAATAAGTGCGAGTGACCAATTAAAGAGTGGTGGGATAAGATTAAACAAATTACTGTTGAGGCACGTGTAATCTCCAACCCTCTTGATCGGATAAGTTGAATGAGATCCTAGTTGCAGATGATAAGCTTGCTGCTATGCATGATGAGACACTCATGGATAAAATGACCTTCAAGCACTTTCAACCTACTAAAGAAAATCATATTTTGAGTTCATGTAGTTGGAATATTTTGCAGATGCGGAATGGTAATTAGTATCAAAATGTAGCCCCCCAAACCAGACAATGATCAGGCACAAACCTTCCTTTCCTAGGCATCAATTTTTTGAGGGAAATGGACTAAGGAGCTTTACACCTTCAGTCAATTCAACACTCATGCATTGGTGTTAGTTCTAGATTTGGCCTCTTCATTTTTGGGGTAGGAAGAGAGAAAAATGCTACAAAGTAGCGGAGTTTACTCGAAGGTGAGCCAACAGGTATGGTCGGGGCTTGTTGGCCCCTTCATTTTTGGGATTACGCATAAGAAGGATGATAACACGACACATGGATAGCCTTAGCTTTGCAATGTGGATCCTAAGGGCACAACAAAGTGGAAGAAAACTCTATTTTTGCTAAGTTGGCTAGTTATTTATTATATGTAATGCTTTATCATTATGGCACCGACTAGGTTAGTTAGGGTTTTTAGAAAGTCAAAAATGAAAAAACACAAATTGTATAATGATGAAATTGAGGCTACAAGTAGAAGTCGTTGCTACTTGGTTGAATGTATGGTTATTGTTGTTGCTATTGTTGGTCTTATTGCTATGGTTATCCTTTGTTTGTAGTGCTAATGTTGTTACGACCAACCCGTATTCTTGTTGTGGGTTAAAGAATGTATTGGATCTATGTATTGGAAAGGTGTTTCAAAACTAACTGTAAGATAATAACCATGTACTAGATTCTATAGTCTTGCTTCTTCTATTTCTGTAATGCCATGCTTTCTGCCTGCTCTTATCCACTGTTTGATTAAAGCAATAATGTGAACTTCTTCTAACTCCATGAATTAATTCAACCTTGCTTCTAGGGACTATTCATCATACATTTTTGTAGCAACAACAATTAGAAGACTAGGGACTAGAAACTCCATGGGCATCATAACTTCTTTTCCAAAAAGCTTGAAGGGTGTATGCTTTGTTAATTTTTTGCATGTAGTCATGTATGCCTAGATAACTGCAAGAATTCTCTCATCCCAATCGTCGCACTCCACATTGCATATCTTAGTCAGCGCATGTTCCAATATCTTATTAACAGATTAAACAATGTCGTTGGCTTGTGGATGATATGGTGTGCTTTTCTGATGATGTATCATCAACTCTTGATTTAATGCATGGATAGTCTAATTTCTCAAATGATAACTCTGGTCACTCATCAATACTCTCGAGCAACCAAATCTGGTCACAATGTGTAAAAAAAGAAAGTGCGCAGTAGTATCTCCAGTGCAATCCTTTACTGACACAGCTTTTGTCCATCTCGTCAAATACTCTGTTGCAGCGATAATCTAGCGCGCACCGGTTCTTCACACCGGGGGATTGATTGGATCCCAAAAAGCAATTTCCTACTTTGAAAATGGTTCTAGTGCAACTATAGGAAACAACGACATTTCATTCCGCCTTTGATAGACGTCAAAGCACTTCACATACTCCTTGACATCTTGAAAGAGGGATGGCCACCAGAGTCCTGCACGCAACACCTTCTACACAGCCTTTTGACCTGCATAGTGTCCTCCAAAAAACTTCATTCAAACCATGTCAATTTGTTTAATTTTCATGTACCAACACACATATGCACAAAATGTTATCATCTCCTAGCTTGTATAATTGCCTACAATGAACTGGTAATCTGTTGTTCTGGTTAGCAATTTCCTCCTCTACATGCAAATATATGCTTCAAGTGCCTTACCAGATGCCAAAAACTCTGCAATATCTATGAAATGATCTGATACTACTTCAACCCGAAATAGGTATGTGATGCTCTGCAAAAAGGATTAGAAAATCTGTTTGATGGCAACACACACAAGAGCACAAGAAACAAACGTTAGTGTTAGCAACAAAAGATTATCCTAAACAGGCATATCAAGAGAGATATTAAGCATGAAATAGAAAGCATATAAACATAGAATAAAATAGCTAATCAAGATGCTCATAGTTGCTCCTCCCTTGTTCCTCTCCTCTCCAAGTCCCAAATGAGTGTAGCTCTCAGCTTTTAGCAGTAGCCATGGATGCCATATGGAGATTCAAGATGGTTGAATATGATAAGCAAATGCTATGCAAGTGTAGATAGTGATGCTATGAGAAAGCTCTATGCTAATGCCAGTATAACAACAATACTCTAATGCTTCCTTCTTTGCTTGAGGAGAAGGGTTCTATTTATAGAAGAAATGGGGAAATGAAGGGTTAAGATTGAGTAATCTTAACAAGGGTTAGGATTGAAAGATAGGGATCCATGTGCACAATTGGCACCAATAAAATGGTGACAAGTGTCAACATAGGATTGGGTTGAGAGAAGAGGTTGGAGGCATTAAAGGCCTGAGAAGACCTCATGGTTATCTAGAGGCTAACGGTCAAGTCCAAATTAAGATTACCCACTGGATTAAGAGTTAATCCAAGGACAAACCTTTGTGCAAATGTTTAAGAGATAATCATGGTCAAAGCATTAATGGCCTGATGAGACCTTTGGGTTAGGTAGAGGTTGAGTCAAAACAAATGTTTTAACCATGTGGGAGGGTTTGAGGTAACCATTAATGGTTATTGGAGACTTTGGGGATTAAGTGGTTGAAGGTTGAAAGCCTTCAATGGTTATCAAAGACTTTGAGCCATTTAGTGGTTGAAGGTTGAAAGCCTTTAATGGTTATCAAAGACTTTGAGGGTTTGAGAAGTGACTTCCCTTTTGCTTAGGAATGTGACAAAGTTTAGAGAAGGGGTTAGGTTATTTAGAAGTGATTAAAAAATTCTAGAAGGGGTTTAGGCATGCAAGTGGATTTTGTAGGAAAATGCAAGTGGGAGAAATTTTGGTATTTTCAATTAAAATAAAATCATTTATTTCAATTAAATGGTGTAATTTGCATTTGGATAAATATTCAAATAAATATTAATTTATTTAAATGAGAAAAATGAAGATAAAGCATTAAAATGCTTGAAGACTTTGAGGGAAACCATTAAAGGCTTGAAGACTTTGAGGGAAACCATTAAAGGCTTGAAGACTTTAAGGAAAACCATTAAAGTCTTAAGAAGACTATAGAAGGAAGCCATCAAGTTTGAAGACTTTAAAGCCATCAAGTTTGAATACTTTAAGGGAAACCATTAAAGGTTTCAAGTGGGTGAGGATAAATAAGATTTTAAATAAATAATTTATTTAAATAATTTATTTAAAATAGTTGTGCAACTTGCTTTTGTAGGAAAATACAAGTGGGTGGAGGATAAAGGTGATTTAAATAAATTATTTATTTAAAATAATTGTGCAACTTGCATTTGTAGGAAAATACAAGTGGGTGGAGGATAAAGGTGACTTAAACAAATTATTTATTTAAAATAATTGTGCAACTTGCTTTTGTAGGAAAATACAAGTGGGTAGAGGATAAAGGTGATTTAAATAAATGTTAATTTATTTAAATGTGAGAGGTGGGATTTTGGGGGATTTAAATAAATATTAATTTATTTAAATGTGAGAGAAGATTTAATTAAACAAATATGATTTATTTATTTAATTAATGGTCTGAATTTGGTTAAGTGAATTAAATCAAATAAATTGAATAATTTATTTAATTAATAGGAGAAGAGGGTTAAGATGAATTAATTAAATATTAATTTAATTAATTCATTAATTGATGGTTAAATAATCAAATAAATACTAAGTATTCATTTAATTAAGTGGACAGATTTATGTGACTACAGTATGCATCTGGAAACTCCTCATTCAAGCTCCCTCCATTTTCTCCTGAGTCCACCCTAGAGAAATGGTCTGATCCTACGTTGTGTTTGTTAGGCTTTGCCACAATAAAATTGAACTCCCAGAAAATAGGTAACTAGCGACAGATCCTCCCCACCTAACAGAGGCGTGTTACCAGGGATTTGAACACTGAGTGGTCCGTGTAGAATTTGATCAATGGCTTTTATTTTTATGGTGTATAAACTATGGTAAAGTGTAGACCATAGACAACCCTTCATGGTCTATAGTAGTATAGTTACGCTCTACATAAGACAATTTGAATCTAGCAGAGGAAATGGGATGGTCTATGTTCCCCTCACCAGGATGTGCAAGTATTGCGCCAACTGCTATGGAAGAGGCATCAACATTAACATTAAACAACTAGTTCCAATCTAGGAATATGAGAATAGGCACAATCACCATATTTTCCTTCAACACATCAAAGGCTTTCTGATAGTCTTGTGTCCATATAAAATTTGCATCTTTATTGAGTAGTTTCTCCATTGGCATAGTGATCTTAGCATAATGGAAAAGGAATTGACGGTAATAATATCCTGTATGTCCTAGCGTTGTGTGCAATGTCTTTACTAAAGTAGGAGGGGGCATATCAACAATCACTACTATCTTTGCTTGGTCTACTAACAATCCTTCCTTGCACACTACATGCCCTAACAAGAATCCAAAGGGTGTACAGAACACACACTTATTTAGATTGAACAAAATTGATAGTTTTCTACATCTATCCAGCATTAGTCTAAGTACCTAAATATGCTCCTTCAGTAGGCTGAACATGGTCCAGTTATTGAGGTATACTTCAAGGAACTTGTGCATGAATTCCTTCCCCTCCCGGGCGGCTTTGCTCCTTCCCCCAATGATAAATAAGCTAAACACACCTTGAAAGTAGAAAATACAAGTAGAAAAAAAGGGTTTTTTTCATCGAAATGGCATTACATTATATGCAAATCCTCCTCATTCTATTGCAAAGGTGGTCTTTTTTTTCTCTTATTCAACAATCCTAAGCTAGTGATATCCCGAGAAGCCATCGGTGAATTAGTATGCCTCCTTCCCTCCCACATTTTGAAGCACCTCATCAATTAAAGGGGTGGGGAAAGTATCATTTACACAAGCTGCATTCCACCCCCTGAGGTCTACACGGATCTTTATATCACTTGTCTTCTTGGGCTAAATCACCATAGGGCTAATTCATTTAGATTATTCAATTGGGAAAAGAATTCCTACTTTTATAATTCTATCTATATCCTGTTTGACTTTTTCATTGTACATAGGATGAATTCTATATGGTCTCTTCTTCAGAGGGTGTGCATCAGATTTGAGTTGAATTTTCATTTTTCCCAAGGATCCTACAATTCCTTGTCCTCAGAAGGAAAAGACCTCCGACCCTCTAATTTATGACAAATTCTTAGGAAATAGGTTCTCATATTCCCTCAGCAATTCCACCACCTTTTCACAGTCTATTCATGCCAATAAGCTACAATACTAACTATTTTAGGGTATTCTTCAGAGCCTATGTTCCATTTCATTGGTGTCAAGGGCTCCCTGAAATAAGGTCTACTGCTACCTGGATCTTTTCCTCTGACTTCTCTCTCTCCAACAATTTCATAAATTTTAATATTCCAGAGCTCTTCTTCCTCTATAGGATATTCTCGGTCCATCTTCTAGCAATACACTGACTTGTTCAACTTTTCCTTTCATATATGACACACACATACCATTCTCTGCGCTTGGCCTGTAGGTTTTGCTTCATCATTGCTGAAGATGATATGTGTTATATACTTCAAAATACCAGACAATGCGAGATCTTCTATTGTCAATCTGAATGTCGCACAAAATTGTTGAGAAATCGTATCCCAATCTCTAGTCTGTCTGCTAGTAACCTCTTGGACATACCAACTCCTAGGTACAATGTCTAAGGTGTGAATGAACTTGTGAGTCCATTCCTACTGAGTCAATTTATTCTCAGTCCATCTCATCTGGAAGAACCAAAGGCGTTCTTATAGATCCGCCATGCCCTTATACCCGTTCAACAATTATCACTCTTTAGATGCATTAAATCAGAGAATCATATAGTTCACCACTTGTGTCAAATCTTCCATATAATTTCTATGAGTCGCCCACCACCGCATAGGGTTTCCTTTTACTGCTGCATCTAGTACTTGTCATCTTTGGCTCTCTAGTACACAAGCTTCCATCTACTCCACAAATGTCGTAACAGACTTAGTCCCATCTAATCTCGGAAGGTCGTGAAGCTCTGTTCCAATCCAATGCATCTCTTTTTCAATAGATGTGCACCTCCGTAACCTTCATTTCATGAAGATGAGGGTTTCACTCACCTTCATTTCATGAAGATGAGGGGTTTCCTTGTTGAGATATCGTATTCTCTTGTCTGCCACATATCCAACACCTCCTCTGAGTCAGTATCCAATGGAATAGATGCTTCTCTAGCTCAACTCTTCATCTACAGTGGGATTCACATAGTCTTCTTTTCATGTAATAATGTTGTCATGTTTTGATTTCACTCAACTTTTGACCTCATCATTGATAGGTTAATTGAACCTTTCTCCTTCATTTGGATCTAAGGGAGCCACTATGGGAAATTTATCTGTTTAAAACGTCATCTCTGCTTTCGATTCAGAATTGTGTTATTGTAAGATGCCCAGTCTATCCCCATCGGATAGATAGGGGTCCTTCTCATCCATGATTTCTATCACTTCGAAGTCAGTTGTGGTCTTTACTACATTAATCTCTACTTATACATTCTTTACTCGACCAATAGGATCAATATTATTATACCAATTGGCCAATCTCAACTGGATGGGTGACCAAACCAACATTGGTCTGCCCATCGATTCTCGTGACTTTCTTGGAATCCTTGGAAGGATGTTGACATCAGAGCCAAGGTCCAGCTACTACCTTAGATACTTGGCTTTCCTTCGGGTCCCTGCTAGTCCGTGCAGCGAACTGGAAATAATTACTAATGGCTCACAAAAAAACAAATAGTTAAGGCACCTGCGGCCCTCCCCGAATGGATGGTGGTTCAGTAGCCAGGGCATCTTCATTACTTTCGTCTACCCTTCCCCTTGATTCAATCCTTCCTTAGAAAGGCTTCCCCGATTCACTCTGGCTGGACTGACTCTCATTTCCTTCAGCTTTACCCCATGCATGTTCGGAATAACTCACTGTCTGTTTTGACCGGGGGAATAGAGAGGGAGGGGAGTGGACCCCTTTCTCGCAAAAGGAACCAGAGAGGAGCTCGAAAGTGTCATTATCTACGTAATATGATTGGCTTTCCCAAGCCCTCGATCACTCACTATTACTCTTACTATCTTTATTTGTATAGGCATATTACACTGTCTGTTTTGACCGGGGGAATAGAGAGGGAGGGGAGTGGACCCCTTTCTTGCGAAAGGAACCGGAGAGGAGCTCGAAAGTGTCATTATCTACGTAATATGATTGGCTTTCCCAAGCCCTTGATCACTCACTATTACTCTTACTATCTTTATTTGTATAGGCATATTACAGTAACGTGTTGATATATATATATATATATATATATATATATATATATATATATATATATATATATATATATATACGCATTAACCAATTCGCTGCTGCTCATTGTACAAGCAAGTATGAATGGAGGGAGGGGAATGCTCCGAGCTAAGGACTCTAATAGGGTTGAGCAGCACCTCTGTGTCGGTGTTGGTAGCATTCAGCAACAGAACTTATACTTCTAGAAGGAAGCAACACTCGCCGCTTTTTTGCCATTTGTGATCGCCATAATGTTCCGATAGGCCACTATTCTTCATAAGTTATTCTCCATAAGTTATTCTTTTAGATATTCATTATATAAGGAGCCAAAACCCAATCAGTGGGTCACAACTCATTGAAATAGTCTTTTCAAGCTAGAAGGGAGAATAAAGAAGCTAGCTCCTTGAAAAATAGGGAATAAATAGAGAGGTTTTATAGTCTTTGTTCCCCTCTCCATAATCATTCGACGACTGCTTACTTTCTTTATTTAAGCATGGGAACTGCCAACATACACACAAATTCAAAATCTAGGCCAAGTTGGCAGTAAGCAATCCTCCATTATAGATAGTGACCAAGGTAGTACGCTCACTGTAGTATCGCTCAGGGATGAACCAACGCCAACGTAAATGTATTCGCCCTTCAACACTCTAATTACAGCTATGCGCCCTCATGTTACTGATAATAGTAAAAAAAAACTCTTCCTTCTCCCACCCATATAGACGGGAAGCCCCGCATCGAACTAGCTAGAAAGTAGTGAAGACTTCTGAAGACTATGAGATGATGAATAGTATTGCTTGTCAAAAACCCACATCGCAGATACCACTTATATGTTGCTCTCCATAATAGTTGAAGTAGCTGCAACGATTATGAATTATTTGCATTGGTGGGCCAAAATGAACCTTTTTGACTAGTCTAAGGGCGGATAATAGAAATCACAACAGGCCTTCCTTCCTAAAGAAGGAATTTGAAATTGTACCTAACAATCGTTGAGGTATAGGATATATTAGTGGCATGCATGCATAAAAATATGCATGTACTTTTCAGACTTCCGGGAACTAACTAGATGGATGGGACGGACTGGTTACCGTAGTCAGGTTACCAACCCATTGCAACCCTTATGTGGCTAGGGAAGTAAGATCGACTATGAAAAGCTGGTCATAATTACAGGTCCAATTCATAGGTTTGACTCCCTTCTCAAATTATAGTGGTACTATAGAAGGTTATTCCCTACATATCAAAGTAAAGTAATCAAGACTAGGTCAAGATGCTCTTGACAGTACACAATAACAGGTGGGCTTATCAGGGCATTTTCAGACCGCCACTGAAGCCCACTTCGTGATAGATGGGTTATTTTGGCTCTTGCCAGACCTTTTTGATCTACAGACTATGGGGTGTTGGTGGATTCCCTCAGGTAAGGTCTTGTTATCTGACCGAGAAAGGAATTAGAAGCTCCTGTGAGAAAACCTCTATTTCCAGTAGAAGAGTGCCTGGCTGGCCTAAAGAAAGAAGAATATTCCATAGGCAGGGAGATAAGGGTACTCATCCATTAAGCTTAGTAGAGAAGGTAGAGTAGGAAAGCCTTCATCCTACCTCATACTCATTCATCTCGCAAAAGCAAGGAAGGTAAGAAAGATAGGAGCAACAATAATGTAGGTAGGCAAGCAAGCAAGTATGGCCGGATCTAGTTGTACCCGTCAAGAATAAAGTCGGATCAACAAGAAGAGGAAAGGAAGACAAAAATGGAAGGAAAAGGAAGGATAAGGGGCATAAGAGAGAAAATGACAAACGATATCAATAAAGACTTGTAATGGAGCGAAGAATAGAAGGGTAAGAGGGTGGGTGCCATCTCGAAGCATGAGAGATATAAGTGCCTGCTGAGATGATGTACGGAAAATAAGGGAGGGAAGGGATACCTGAGTGAAGGGAGGGCAGGGCATCAGTGGGGTGTGTGTTGTCTTCTCTGTGATGATTAGATATGATGTATGCAATAGGTGAGTACCTATCGGAGAGCTGCTATAGCAAGCAGCCTGGGATACTTCGATATATAGATCCTCGTAGGGAAAGATGGGGAGAGTGCTTGATTCCTACGGTTAGGATGTGCATTTTGACAGTGCTTTGATTCGTTAATTCCATACCCCTCTCTTTCTCTGCGATCACATCCATTGAACTGTCAGTCACAAAGTAAGGTCGGAATGTGAGAAAGTAGACTAGTCTGTTCAGGCAGTCACAGGCTAGCTAAAGATAAAAATGAAACTTAGCTTCTCACTTACTACATCAGAAGCTAACTCCTAAACTTAAAATACAATGCAAGCTGGGACGGGGTTTCCTTAGCTACTATGGTGTACATATGCAAGGAATCGCACCATAGCCGAAGTCGATCAAGGATAGGAATCCTACCTTGGGGCATAGCCAGATCTTTATGTATAAAGGAGCTCTAAAGCTGAGGTGAAGAAGGAAGCTTACGATTCTGTTGGTGTGAAGTGAGCTTTAACAATCCATGCAGCTAAAGGAGCCTGCTTTGGTGGCCCATTAAAGTCAGCTTCAAGCCTCCGACAACCGCTTATCCCAAGGTAGGTGGGTAACTTGTTGCGGATGGAACTAAATATTGAACATTGATAGGCTTCGAAGGATGTAGATTTGGAAAATGATTACTTGGAAAATTATGACTCTTCTTCAAGTGTAGATGAGGCTTATGGGGAAGATGAGGCAAGGGCTGACGCTTAAGCATCGGCTAGTGGAACCAATCTTGTCCTTCTTTCGTATCCAAGGTGGGCTCTTTACACACATGATATGGAAGTCTAGTACGGTAAACAAGTAAGGTAGGGGCTCTTCGATTAGGCAAACCAGTCCAACTAGGCCAAAAGAAAACCGTCCACTCCTTTTCACAGCTTTAGCAAAGCTTAGGTCCCCGGGTCCAAAACATCGGTTTTTCAGGGTAGAGGGGAACTTTTTGCAGAAGATGAAGCTACTGGTGAGGCTTTAGTTTCAATTGCAAATCCAACATCATATGAATAAGCAAGTGAGGATACATTTTCTCTTGGTGAATGGAAGGCCTTTCCAAAGAAGGTTGGTTAAAGTACTTGCTTCGTACTTAGCCTGGAACTCCTCAGAACACCAAGCAGCGGAAGCAGCGAAAGAAGAAGAAGCCCTCTTGTGCAGAGGGGTGGGATGCTTAGTAAGGGCCTGCCATAAGCAAGCACAACAAAAAAGAAGGCAATCAAGAGAAGCAACGAAGAAAGAGCTCGTGCATAACTAGCAAAACAAAGCACTCAACCATAGGATAGCAACTAAACTAAAGGAAGATGGTTGTATATAAGGACAGGTCCTGGAATCAGTCAGTCAATAGTGGAAAGGATAAATTGCTTGGCTTTCCCCAGTCCCTTAGGGTTAAACAGGTTTGAGCAACCAGGGAACGAAACCTTTCGCGGTAATAGTACCTCTTTCGAATGAGCTAACTCCTCCCTTTTAGCGCTCTCTCTACACGTGATCCGGGAATACCACCTATCTCTATCTATGGAAGGAACTTCTTGGCACCTTGCCACTTCTATTCTGGCCTAGCCCTATTTGCTTTTAAGCTTGGAACATTTCAAGAAGTTGCCTAAACTGGAATTGAAAGAAGTGGCCTAAACTAAGTGTACAAAGGGGCATAAAGTGATTCTTTTCGAGGTTGGCTTTGACAAAAGGAAGTGCATGGAAAGCCTCATTTTTGGCTCAAAAAGTGTCAAAACCAGGTGCACGAGTAGATTAAAACTTATGAAAAACAGATTGAAATGAGTGTGCTAGTGCGCTTATGTCAGGTTGCTTTCGTTAGCGTGGTATAGGGTAATTTATTACAGCGTGTCATTGAGGGTTGTGGGGCATGTAGCTTCTTTTGGAGGGCATGCGGTGAAGAGCGCTTCCTTGCCCACTACTTTTAGCTTAGCTGCGTTAGCCTGCCATTCCTTTCTGCCTTTGGTCTTGGGTTGGTAAAAGCTTAATCTACTGGTTCAGGTATTGCAAATCCATGGGGAACAAAAATGAAGTGCCAGGAAGGGAAATTGATTTGCACTCCATTCCAGCTGGGCTTGGGTCGAAAGGCTTTCCGCAAATTTAGGTTTATTTCTTTCTTTATTCCGTTCCGACCCATAGAAGAAAGAGAAATGAAAGGAGAAACCCCTCTCCCATGTCCTCGTCTAGGCCTTTGTGGCTACTTATGAATATCGAAATGAATCTGCTCTTGCCCCTCTCGCAGCTCGCTCTGTTGTTAGGGGCTACATAATTGGAAAGGATACATCTTTCCCGCTTAACATTCTGCCTTGCAGATTTAGCAGCAGAACTTGAAGGATTTCTTGATTGGTCAAATGGTTGCTTTTGCTTATGAAGAAAGTAGATCAATGAATAAAATCGCAAAGGTTGATGCAGGTAGGTTCCGATCTCGATCGATGAAATCTACTGCGGGGGCTATGTTACTTAGAATCAGGCGAAGGCTGTGCTAGGTGGGGGCTATGGTCCCCGAACTGGGTTTCGATCCATCAATGGTGGGAATGCTTACTCGAATGTCGCCTATACCCAGGCTTTTGCCTCTCCCCACTTTGAAACCCCTACTTTAACTTCTTCCACCCCTTATATAAAGAAAGAAGTTATTGGGTCGCACCACGCTACGAAGGTGTTGGTTTTGGACAGATCGAGTGGCATCCTTCGTACATCCAAGCTCCATCGGACCGTATGCATATCCTATTCCATTTGTAGAATAACGAGCAACAACGCTACCTGCAAGAGTGTTAGTAGCAGTATCGGAGCCGGAAGCAGGGATGGAAGTTTTTGACCAAAGTCATAGACAGAGATTGACTAGTTATGGATCAAAGTACGGAATGTGTTTACCAAAGTGTACAGAGAAAGTCTCATAGGAGAGTGTATGTATAGTCGATCAGCCGCTAAGAAATATGGATCAGGGTTAGGTGTTGCCTTTGAGACTATCTCCATTGCGTCTGGTGGTCAAACCCTCTTTCTGTATCCACCATTGGTTAAACTGCTTCTTCTTTCTCGTTATTCAGTCTTCATAGCACTGATAACATGGCATAATTATGACAACGTAGCACATGTATTTCCGATAACATGCACATTTGGGGGAACTTTAACTAATGATCAAGCGAATAGCACACCTAGAGCTGTCTAAATTCATAGTGGAATATTTGCTTTCTAAGGCTGTCGCAGCTAAGCAAGCATTGGGCTTTTCATACTAAATTGAAGCATAAAATAATGTTCTCCCGGTTCTCCTTCCCCCGTGCTACTCGAGGGGATCGTTTTGTCGAGCCCTCTAAAGTGAACCTTTATCGCCATCAAGGGCTCGTGTAGTATACGTAGCAAGGTCAAATTTTGTCATGGCGTCTACAGGAGCAAGCCTTTGCTGCTTGCGATCACCGAGATAAATAATGGGGGAAACCAAAACTAAGCCAACAAAGCTTTCATCATCGACCGACACTAAAGTGCTTTTCATAGGGACCAAGGAGCAGAGCCCTGGTAATATGAGACCCCACTTTCACCTGAATAGGTAAAGGCTAGGACGGAGCCAGTGTTAACGGTGGATGCAATTCCATATGCAGAGTCCCTAGTAGTAGATCCCCTTCAAATAGTAGGGCCAGTGCCTAGAGAGCCATAATCTGTTCCAGAGCCGCCATAACCTACAGAGGCAAAACCCATTGCAGATTCACCAGTGGCAGGGATAACGTATAAGGTGGAAATAGCAGAGGAAGCAAGGGTGGCCCCAGAACCACCAATAGCAGCGTCTGAGTAAGCGTCTGAGCTCCCATACCTTCCAGTCCTAGCTTCCTTCCTTCCTTCATTTGGATCCATATCGCATAAATAATAGTATGTAAGTTTATCTGATTTCAGAACCTGTTGATCCAACAGTTGACCCATCATATAAAGAAGTCTTATCATCAGTGCCATACACAAATTCAGTTGCCCGAGTCTCACCAACAAGTCCACCAACAACAGAGGTAGAAGCAGCGGTTTCAGGACCATGAGTTGAACCACCGACATGAAATGTTTACCGAGCAAGAAGCATCCGAGCAAGCAACCATGGTAGAGCAAGTGGTAGAGGTGGATAGGAGCAGAAGTCATAGAGGCAAAGGTAATTGACCCAGCATCCGAGTCAGACCGATAGCTAGTTCCATATTCAATTGGTAGAGGTCCCCATAGAATTGATAGGGGGCCCTTTAGAATGGTAGGGGCAGCAATTGGATATTCAGAGCCTCTTGATGATCCAGATCCAATTTACCAAGTGCTAGGAGCATATCTAGATACACCTATTTGACGGTTTATAGCCAACATCTCAGACACCAGTTCCAACCTCTCCACCCCTTACAATTCATCTACCTCCAACTAGCCCTATAATTATATGGGGTTACTCTAGCAAGCTTATTCCCTACAATTCTATGGGGTTGACTGAGCTAGGCTAATTAATTAAGGGAGCCTCCCACAATTTGAGATACCCTGAGAGAATTATAGGGCTCGAATCAACAACTATAATAGTCGGGGGGGCCGTAGGGCCTCGCTCAGTCCCATATTCATAAGAGCTCTAAGTAACAGCCCCATGACTGTTTCTAGAGGCATTTGATTGAGATCAGGACCCCGTAGTTTCTTCTCTCACCCTATAGGCGTGCAAAGTAGGGAAAAGCAGGATTTTCACCAGCGTTTAGAGGCATGGGCAGTATACCACTAAATTAATCAGCTTGCTAGCCTATAGAATGGTAGGGGGCATGCATGCCCAGTTTAAAAACCAAAAGCACACCGCAGAGACAAAAGTAGTAGAGATGGCATTCCTTCCAATCCCTTAACTAGTAGCGGATTCAACAACAGCTAAGGTGGTAATTGACCCAACACCTCCACCCAGCATTTGCATTTTTACCTATAACCAGTAACAGAGTCAGTGAATGGACCGATTCCATTGCTAAAGTGATAGTTCGTTTCAAATTTGGCTCCATTCTTTTAAGATCCAATCATCCTTATAAAACTATAGAAAGGGGGGGGGGGGATACTATTCTAAAGGGCTCTCGATCAAACCACCATGAATTAATGCTACCATTCGACCTTCACTATAAGAAGTACACCTCGCACCACATGAAGCTACTGGTGCTATCGAAATTGGTGCTACTGAAGCTACCTATACCTTTGCATCATACATTCGCTCATCTGCTAGCCCCTCCCCTATCTTCTTAACCATCTTTCTCTAGCCCGGAGTGACCGCCATTTGTTTTCGGGCTATTAGAGGAGGTTCTGGTTGATTAAGTCTCCTACCCCTTCCCTATTTGGTTGTTCGCTTGGTTACCTCCATAGATAGCTAGGTGCTCTATCTGTCATAAACATAAATGTAATGTGGGATGGATTTAATAGTAAGGTTTAGGTTCTCAGATGCAATGATGATATTAAAAAGGCAGCCTCGCCCCTATAAGTCAATGGGTAGCGGGACACAAGGCGTGACATCTGTTTCAATGGATGGTAGCCTCCTATGTGCTTAGGTAAAGATGGGTACGGGTTCGTGTCTCTGCTATGGGGGGGGGGCTATAATTCTATGGTAGCGGGGTGGGAACGACTGGAGGACAAAAGGGGTTCCCCCCCACCCACCCATGCAGGGTGGAAGTAAGAGAGTGGCGGGTGCTTATTCGGTTGGTAGGATTCTCTCGAGATTTAGCTAGGCCTGAGCGGAGTTATTGCATTCTTTGATCCCTGGGGTTCAAATGCAAGCTGCTCCTCTCTGGGTTTGGTTCTATGCTTTTTGGATAGGTGTAAGGCTGGCTCCTAAGGGGGTTCACCCTTTCCATTACAGCCACAAGACATCAGTGCCCTACTATTTAAAGGGTTCTGATGATGTTGTCAAAAGGGCATTTCAACAGCTTAAACCTAAAGCGTGAACCCTTGCCCAATGGTGTATGGCATCAACCTCAGGGAGCGGCTATCCTTTGACCGAGAGAATACAGGGAAAGCCTATAGAATAGTAAGGCAATCGCTTAGCCCTTAACCAGTAGATACAGGGGTGATGTTGAGCTTAACCAAATGCAAACACAACAGGACGTAGTTCCTAATGGTTAATGGCATGAGGCGGTTCGACGGCTTGGAGTAGACAATGACCTTTATATGGGGTGGGGTGGGGGGGAGTCACCACTAACTTTCCAAGCTCCCCCACTATTCTAAGGGGCCCCTACACTAGTCAAGCTTCTTGTTCAGCGTCGAGGTTTCACCCCTTGTTATACTAGGCATGCGGTTATTATAGTGTGCATGCACAACTGGTCGAACCAATATGAAAGGTCTAGTGTTTGAGGGCTAAACCCCCGGGCAGTTGCCCTAACTACTTGAGTGAAAGCTTATAGGAAGCAATTTTGAAGGTGGGGATTTTGGACTATATACGCCATTCCCCAATAAAGTCGTTATTTCTTTATGAATGTGAGGCACTTTTGTCAGTTAATTCCTTCCCTTACTCTAGCAGGCTAATTAATTAAGGGCGCCCCTACCCTAGACCTATTACTTACTCCAAATATCTCCCAATACAATACGAGCCATAATTGACAGGCACCCTTTCAGTTCTTTTCTTAGTGAGCTTTAGCTGGTAGTACACCGGGAATCAGAATAAGAATCATAATCACGAGCCCTATAGAAACCATGGCATAACTCCCATAGAATTGTAGGGGCTTTTATCGATCCATAAGTTGAAGTTGCACATCGATTTGGGGCTCGGAAGTGGACTTTTCTAGGGCTTGCTTTTTCAGTAGCTGAAGCTACGGAAGCAAATCAGACTCTAACTGAATCCGATTAATCTCGAATTAACGTCCATAGGATCTTGATGAACTAAGAAATATCCCCCTTAAAATAGTAGGGGCCCACTACTAATCTAAGGGGCGGGGACAAGAATTATGCTAGAATCTTAGCCCAGAAATGTGGGCGGCGGAAAGAAACAACAACAAAATTGTCTTTGGCTAACAAAGCTGGACCAGTGTGACCAGGAGAGAGAGACAATGTGGGAACAACGATACCCTTTAGAATAGAGGGGTGGATGAATTTAGGCATCAAAAGAACGGGCATCAGGAAGGCACAAACTTTTCAGAAGGGAAAGGGCGTTGTTCATCTGCAGGGATGAAAGGCATCAAAAGGATATGTTTTCTAATTGGCTGTCAAGCAAAGTGGCCTCCGGAGAACACCCAGTCTGGGTTATATCTAAGTGGTTGTACTACTGGTTGGCGATATCATTGCTATACCACAGGTGACTAAAGCACTAAAGTGGCTACGGTACTAGAAATCACTATTTGTTTGTTAGCTGTGTTGCTTTATTTGAAGTGAGTGCAACACCCAAGTTTCGTTTTTTTATGCATAGAGAATAAGCCTACCATTCTATAGGGATTCACACTACCATTCTATAGGGATTCTATTGGCAGGAGAATATCTTCTATAATATATGCTCTGATCCATACATCTTTTGTTCCATACTCCCATACCTCTCTATGGTTGGTGCCATACATCTCCGATTTCATTCTCTGGTCCCATACGCAATCATACTCTGGTTATAGTAGGGCCCAAGATTAATTCATTAGTGGACAAGAACTAGTTCGGAGACAAGGAAGAGACATAGGAGTTGCAACCAATAGATAGAAACTAGGTTCACTCATTAGGGACGTGGGAAGATCATGCATCAAAGTCAGTTGTTAGTACCCCTCAACAATCAATAGGGAAGAATAGGGAAACATAAACTAGTGAATAAAGAGAGTTTATTGCCCTCAATCCCCTATCAAGCCCCCCCCCCCCCCCCACCAATAATAATTGTAGATTATTGTAGGGGGCACATAATCTTTTAGAAGTTTATTTCTTAGTTGTTAGGTTTATTGATCAGTTGTTGGTTGTGGATAATCTATAACAAATATTCTTTACTGTCGAGCTTTAATAATAGTAGGGCTCACTATAGTACATGTAGCGTACCAAGAATAAATGCAACAAATTTAGTAATGGGAGAGAGACCTGGTCCGAATACCCAATCATCCGTGACCAACTTCCTGACTTTCGGTGACGTGGCACGTAGGGGATAGCAACACCAGTCAATTCCATCTCGCTTCCCTAGTGCCAGAGGGACACTCCATTTCGTCACTTCTGCTCGAATCAATCTGGTGCCCCCATACAGGACCCAACTCCCTAGATAGCAACTCCAGCCACTAGGATTTAATGTGATCACTAACACCTATGACCTAAATGCATGCATATGGGAAATATCGGACACCAGTAATGACAGGATGATCACCTGTAAGTTTTAGCACTGATGGACTCGAAACTCAGTAGACTTGGATTCATAAACACATAACTTATGAATGCCAGTCGACGATTCTAGCAACTATAATTGCAGGTTTCAATCAAGCCGTAAAATTCTATGGACTGATGCCATTATTCGCTTTATCTTACACCCACCCGCTAAAGGGTTCTTCTAGCTCGATTCTAGCAACGACACGAGTGCAAGTGCATCCATAGCCTCCGCCTCCCACCCACCCCTAGGGCACGACATTAATGAACTAATGCAATTAACTTATTCTAGCAGGTTTATTAATTCACTGCTTGACTCGATTCTAGCAAGTTTCTCGAATTTACAGCCCCTATGGTAGTTTACCAGTTTCTATATGTAATACACCGGTAATAAACTAGGTCATGAAATGGCTCAAATGCTAGAAAATTTGTTCTTGCGATCAGCTTAAAATACCGAACCACTACCCCTTTTGGCCTCCCACTATAAATGGGGGTTGTATTACGTATAATATTTGGTTTCCAAAATGGCTACCCTACAATTCAACTATTATTCCCAACCCACCCCCATTAGAATTGTCGAGGGAGTACCATCGAATTGTAGGGAATCAACTTGCTAGAATAATTAATAAGCTTACCCCTACAATTCTATGGGGTCAATGCCCCTAGAATGGTAGGGAACTTTCTAGAATAATTAATAAGCTTGTGGCAAGTATGGGGGCCCTCACAAATAGTAGGGGGAGGAGATAGTTGGGTGGGAGGTATAGCCCTATTGTTCCCTCCTGACTAATAGAATAGTAGGGCAAATAGTAGGGTCGTGGGCATGTTACATATAGAATCGAGTGCAACCTCTAGCTTTAGTATTCCCGTTCAAATCAAATAGTAGGGGAGATAGATTCTAGTGGAGGTATTTCACTCGAGTAGGTTCAGTTGGTTCCTAATGTATCACACAAGTGATTGGAAGGGCTGGTCCCCCTTTCGATCCCCTTTTATGCCCTGGCCGAGTTACTCCTTTGGATCAATCCAAGCATCAATCCCAGCCGTCATCCGCCGCCCCGAAACATAAAGAATCGCCAATGATCATCTCTATTCATAATCGGTTTGCGGTTGGCCTAAATCGCCCATTGCCTGGTGAAGGCGGTGGTTGGGACAGATCTTTTGATAGAGCCATTTTGAGCAGCATAGATAAGCCCGAATTGCGACACAACACACCCCTAGGTAAGTTAACACTCTTATTTGCAAGAAAAACCCACGAGTTTAGTCAAGGACAATTTAGGGAGGAGATGCCGCCTTCAACTACATGAGTTGGCCACGGTAATATGTGTCCAAAAATATTATTAATGCTATCACACAAAGAGAAGGGTGAGTGGGCTGGGGTTACGCCTTTGGATATAGTGAACTGTGTAGTGGAACTTTTTGAGTGCCAACGACTCGAGATTAGCGACGAGCTGCATAAGGATGGTGGGTCGCACTATCATGTGGGAATCTTAAATACCACTGCGACGCGATATAATGCTTTAAGGCTTCTACGTGACAGGATTTCGGAGTTTGGTGGAGGTTCACTCAACATATCCTTTCATAAATCGTGGGAGATGGTATTGCGTTCGTTATATTCGTAAAGGAAAAGTAGTGCTGAGCTGGGATTTGGTGCGGGGTCTAATTTCCAACCCGAATTATGAGGTTGATCTCGATATAAAGAGCAATGGTGGGTAGCTATCCAAAACCGAGGAATTGTACAAGCTATTGGCCTCAAAACAGAATTGGGAGGAAGTGGTGAAAGAACCCCGGCTACATTCAGCATTAATCGCCAGGTACTCTTCGACAAAGAAACTTTTTAGAGATCTCATACTCTCTAGATCGCCCGTGCTGGATAGATCGCAGGTCTATTTCTATCTCAAAGAAATTTCTAAGGGGGTGGAGCCTTATAAAATACCGACCAAATCTATCCCATCCCGAAGTGGGTGGGATCAGAGCTGAGTCAGTACCATAAGCCAGTTGGCAGCCCCCATTTATTTGTGCGGTGTGGAAGTAAGAACTCTAAAATCGGGAACCTGATATCGATGTTGGGCCAATTTTGTTGGCTTTACATGAAATGTGGCTTATCCCCTGTATTTTTTGGTGCCTATTCGTTGGCCGATTTCTGGGAGCTAGATCTCTGTGATACAGCTTTTGCCGAATCCCAGAGTATGCCACTACTACGTTTATTAGAAGGGGCCCCCATGCATCTAACTAACGGAGAAGGAAGCATATACGTTAGACGGAACATCCCAAAGATATTGATAGGCGACAGTGAGGAAGTGCTCCCGGAGCGCGCCAGGGAGTTCGTTACAGTGGTCGATGCCTGACTAATCTCTCTGAAGAGCGTGTCGCGGCCACCCTCAAGATGATCATGGAGATGTTGTTGTCAAGGAGCGGCGAAAAAGGGGCGCCTAAGTCTAATCCCTGCCCCCTCGAACCTTCTCCTCCTCGGCCTCTATCGCTTGGGGACTGGTTTCTCATCTCCCTCTTATCAGTGGGATTGGGCATAATCTTTCTATTTGGGAGCGAGATATCCTCGCTCCTATCGCCATATATTGGAGGATTACAAGGATCGGGGGCTGTCTAGCCAGGAACCGCCGAAATTATAGTAGGGGCCCAACTGGGGGAAGAACTGACAGCTCCACCTGGGTACCAGCCGCCCCTCAATAATGCCATATTAGTAGGGGCAGTGCTGCTAGTAATGGGGGTGTTTATGTGGGCCGCTATAAGTGTTGACTTTTTTCCTCTGAAATTCTAGCCGCCCCCAAACTCCACCATAGGACGGCCGCTGCGATATTTGAGTTAGTTAGTTAGTTAGTTCTAGTAGGGCCATCCATTATATACGTGATATGACCCACTCTATAAAGAAAGGGACTGGTTGTATCACTCACCACTCTATAAAGAAAGGGGCTGGTTGTATCACGTATAAAATAGAATATATGGTCTGGTGGATGGTGGTAGATGGTGGCATCACTATCTATGGTACGACATCACTCTTTCTCGGTAGTGAGCCCCTATCTATATCTCTGGTCGCCTGAACTAGAGTTCCTCCGGGCAGCAGGGTGGGAGGCTATAGATTTGTGGAGGGGGATTAGTTAATTAATTAGCTTGCTAGAATAAGGACTCGATAGCTATAGTGTCGAGAACTTTAGAACTATAATTCCCGTCCAACCCTTCTTATCCCCAACCCACCCTACAAGCAGGGTGTGCATGAGGGCGAATTGTTCTGCAGGGTGGGCCCTACTATTTTGTCGGAAGCAATAGTTCCAGGGTGTTCATAGGAAGGTAGTTGGGCCCTACTATTTGAAGGACCCCCTACTATTCTAAGGCCCCACCCAATTCTATGGGTGATTATAGAAACTATCGAGTGCAGGCGTGTGTGGGGTTGGTTGGGGGGTATAGTTATGAATGACTCGCCCTAGGGGTGGGAGGAGGCTATGGGACTGAGAAATGAAAAGCAATAGTTTTCATTTCTCAATGAATTAATCCAGAATTAATTAACCTGCTAGAGTAAGCTAGAATACGCTAGCCTTAGAATAGTAGGGGCCATTTATCACCCTGCTGCCATAATGGCAGTGTGCCTCAATAAGAGGAAGACCCTAAAGTCCTCCCACCTTGTTGCCCCAGTTCCTATGGTTCATAGGAAGGTGGGGGTGGGTCCATGCCCCCACCCAACCCCACACGCGGAGGATATAGGATTAGTCCTCCGATGCCATAGAATAGTAGGGGCCCACCCTGCATGGAACCCTACCCTACCTATAGAGTACTAGTAATCATTTCATTTGGGTAATCATTTGGTCGCGGGGCCTAGACGGATAACGAATAGCGAGTAACGAATGAATAATAGGTACCCCCAAATGTAGAGTGAGGCAGAGTTCATGAGCCATGTAATAGGCGACCATCTCATGCGGTTCGGAGGGCACTTGAGCCATAACGTGTTGACCCCCTATCCAATTCCTGAGCCAATCCCCCTTCTGTACCACCCAAAAATGAGATTCTCGTTGAATCCAAGCTTGTTGCTCCAACCATTACCGAACTAATACCCATTATGTTTAGTACTTTAGGTGCTTTCGTGGCGTATCATGTCAATCTCGTAGCAGATCGATTGCAATGAGCCTTTCAAACTAGTACTTCTGGTAATCAACTCTATTTCTCTTTAAATAAACATTGGTTCCCCGATCAAGTCTTTAATGACTTCATAGTCAGATCGTTCCCGCATTTCGGATACGAAGTCTCATTCAAAGCTTCAAACAAAGGTGCTATTGAGATATTGGGCCCTTATGGCATTTCGTACACATTCCGGCAACTGGCCAAGCAAATGGGTCAACTTCAAAGTGGATTCATCATGCGAGGAGTGCGTTACAACCTATGGCTGCCTGCCCCCTATTGAGCCCTACCCTTTATCAAGGTAGGGCTTGGCGGGGGGTGGCTCCTTCATTGTGGGTAAATGGTAAACCCAACTCTACGAACCTTCGGCCGGCGGTAGTGGGGGCGTTAAGATCGGAGCTTTCTAGTAGTGCCAGCATGCAAGCAGGAATGCAAGTGAATGAATCCCCCTCTTTCCATGAGGCTGGATGGACCCTCACCACCTTTATCTTCCTCTGTAACTATAGTCCCACCCAACCCCCCCTTTTTTGATATAGTTTTATAAGGTTATCAGGCTAATTAATAAGTGGGGGGCATGGCCTAAGGGTGGGTGGGAGAACTTGAGCCCCCCACCCTGCTGCCCCACACACGAGCTATTCCACCCACCCTGCATAGTTAATTCGAGCCCCCTACTATTCAAAAGGCCCCCCTACCCCCATAGAATTGTAGGGGGCTGGGGTGTATTCCCTCGACATTCTATGGACCCAGCCCCCTACAATAACAACTATGATGGGGGGGGGATGGGGGGTAGGGCTTGATTGAAGCCTGCCTCTTATAGTTGCTAGAATTGAGGTTGGGTGGGGCTCGATAGTTGGCGGGTGGTTAAGCTCGTCAGGTGAGTGTTTTCCTTAAAGAGCGGCTATCTAGCGGGAGTCGTTGCGGTAGTATGCCAGTCCCTATGGATGAGGGGACAGTCATCGTGGGCGCAGGCAGCCCTCCACCATCCCATTGCATTCTATTCCCTATTCCATGTCGGTGAAGAAGCCCCAGGTGATGCCCAACTATAGATACAGGGCCCTATCCTCTGTAGTGGGGGGTGGGGCCAGTTGGATTACAAGACCACCAATAATCGAGTCCCACCCTCCAACTAGAATTGTTACTCCCTCCCATCATAGTTGTTATTGGGTGGGCCCCTAGTATTCGGCTGGGGCTAGCAAGTTAATCCATAGAATAGTAGGGGACTAGTAGATTAATGCGTTCATTAATAAACTTGCACTCGATAGTTGCCCTACTATTCTAAGGTGGCCCCTACTATTCTATGCGCTCCCCTACAATAACAACTATAATGGGGGGCGGGGGGGGGAGGGCCCCGCCTAATTCGGCTGGGGCTTATTAATGGTAGCCCCTACTATTCTCTAGCAGCATCGGAGGACAATAAAGAAGGCCCTGCCGGTTTGCTAGGGCATCGCCATCATTCCATTCTATATCTCACTTGGATCTTTCTTTTCGTCAATGCATAGTCTAGGGAGCGTAATTGCCAAAGCACGGGGGATATAATGGATAGTAATGATTTCGGCAGGAGCAGCCAGACTGCTATAGCAAGCAACCTTTCCAAGTGAGCCTCTGGGATCTCCTATAAACCTCCCCATGATGTGGCAGAGGGGGGATATTGGGGGAAGAAGTGAGTGGAGATTCCCCTGCGGAGAGCCAGTTGAGGAGGGACCTTCACGTCCGGTCCGGAGGGCAGGGATATCCCGACCCTACTATCACTATGCCTTTGCAATGCCACTCGGTTTAACTCTCCCTATGACTTTTTTCTGTATGTGGGATCTTCTATCCCCTTGGGTAGATAATCGATTGTCTTTCATTTTGATAGTGAGTAGTTTCTTCCCATAGGAACCGAGTAGAGTCTATAAAGCAGGCCAACCCCCTACTGCCCCTATTCTGAAGTAGTTTGGTTTGTGTTCCTTCCTCTCCCTGATCTTCTCCAGTTCTTTCGAAGAGACTAAGGGTCATAACTAAACTATAGTTCGCTTGACCCATTGACTGGCCAGGAGGACGAAACCTTACAAAAGCAACTGAGAAGTGATTGCCATGAACACCCGCCATCATGCATGTGGAACGAAGAATGGTGACAGCGACCGTTGAATCAAATGCTCTTTTTATAATTTTTAGAAAGCTATTCTAGCAGGCTTATCCATAGAATTGTAGGGACCCAACCTTCTATAGTTGGGTTTTCCTGCAGAATCCATCCCCAATAGTAGGGCGGATATAAGGGCCCGTTTCCTTTGACTCAATCAATGGAACTACCAATGCTTATGTGCCGTGATGCAGAGACAACAAAATTGGCAAATTGAGTTTCTGATGGCACTTAAGGGGGTGGGCTTGGAAGTGGCCCTGCCACATAGCTTGATCCAAATGGACTAGGATTTGCCACTCTAGATTAGCAGCAAGAATGACATTGGCCCCCTACAAGTCTATGGGGCAATGTTGGCTAGGAATTCTGTTGTGCATTTGGGTTCGCCCCATATATAGATAGGGCTTTGAAATGCCATTTTATTAGAACAACGCCCAACTATGACCCAGACGGAGTAGTTTTTCTTGATAGGAACACGCCCGTTCGCATGGCTTCTCCTTCCAGCATCAGCCGGATTAAGAGGACAAGTTCTGCAACCCGCCGGATTATGAGTGGATCAGAAGAGTTAGAAACGAAGGGCCAGACCCTTCACTGTGCCATCCCAGACTTCGGGCCTTCCATCAAAGGGACCACCTGCAGGATGAAGAGGAGGTGTGTGTCTCTTGTATCAGAGCAGGAGTCTTTCTTGTGCTTTTACTCACGAACTCAGCTTTAACATCAACTATTCTCTCATTTCTGTCACTAGGGATAGCCTAAAGAGAAGACATAACTCCAAAGATCATTGACGAATGCTGGGCGGGCTTTAACTGTATAAAATTTGAGGATCTTTAGATGCCCGACCAACGGGTTTTTTTCCATCGAAGAGCTATTTGTCTGATTACAGCTATTCAATAAATTCTCCTCCCGAGATTCGCTGCCTTAGGCTGTTTATTCTCCAACAATGTCGATTCTCCGCATAAAAGATCATCACACCTATATATCACTGCATACAATACACCATAGTGGTGGAAAAAACAAAACCAACACCCACCCTCTGTTCTATGCTTTTCTGGGTGGGTGCACCCTCTATATACACGATACCAAGGTGCCACACCTACCTGCACGGAACTGTCGCCCACTGCGTAGTAATCACTCTACTGCACGGTAGACTACCTGTTCTATTCTTTTATGGGTGGGTCTATATTATATCTACTCCAATCTGCACTACTCCAATATCTAGATATATACTCCGGTTCCCCTCTCGTTCTTTCTATATGATATTTCCCTTCCTTGATCAAAGTATTTACCTGCTCCTTCACCGTACTATTCTAAAGGGCCCTCTTCTTATATTATATTAGGAGGTAGAGCCCTATACACACTTGGGACCCTTCAAGATCAGAAAGAAGGGGAGGATTTCTTCTTAAATGCCCTTTCTCGCCGCCTGAACCTTAAGTCATGACCCTGACCTGATTTGGAAAGACCTTTGCCCTCCCTCCCAAACTAATTGGAGATAGCTAGAATTCCCTAGTTAATCTACCGACTACCTGGCTTCTATATCCTCCCGCCATAGAATAGTAGGGGCCCACCCTTTCCTAGCCCATAGAATAGTAGGGGCCTTTAGAATAGTAGGGGCCCCTCTTACCCACCACCCACCAACTAGAATTGGAGGAGGACCCCCACCCAATTCCATGGTTGGCAAAACAACCTGAGAGGGTGAAGGCCCCGCCTACTATTATAAAGGTAAAGGGGGCATGTTACGTATATAATCTAAACCGAGTGGGCATGTTAGGTCTAGAATCTGCCATAGATAGATAGATAGTATTTCTTCCTCAATTCCCGCCCCCTACTATTCTATGGCTCCAAAGTGGGAGGAAGCAGAAATATTTCAAGTTCATTCAACCGATTCTATATGTAACTGTGTGAGGGAAAAAGCGAGACTAGGTTATCATGCCCTAATCCTACCTTTTGACACACATTATGGAATACGAAAGAGCCTAGAGGTATCGCACAATTGGCTACTTCTTTTTGGTGAAAGAGAGAGCCACGAGCTACCTATTAGGGTTTCTATTCCTTTGTTGTAATTGAAAGGTAAGATTATGCAAGTCCAATTCCTAACCCTAAAATGCAAGTATGAACTAATAACAAGATTGCAGAATTGAACTTAAACAATGGAAAGCTGTAAATACAAAGATAAGACAAGAATGCAAATGCATACCCGGAGTCAAAATCTGAGTGGAAATGTTCGGGACGGGGGCGCGGGCGCCACTGTCCTGATTCTGCACCTGAAACTGCACCTGAAATTGCTATTTTGCACTCTGGAAAACTATCTGAAATGCTGTCTGTCAGGAGGACCAGGGCGCCTAGAGCCTTTATCCCAGGGACCAAGGCGCCCAGCGCCCCTGTCCTGGCAGGACCAGGGCGCCCCATGCCCTTGTCCTGGTCTTTTGCCCTGCAATTTGGTGTGGGGTGCTGTCTCGACCTGCTTTTTCCGGATCTGCAACCTGCGGCGTCGTCCGAGTCTCGAAACCTGCACTTGTATCTGAAAAAGGTGTTTGGGCGGCTATATAGGGTTTTGCCTTAGTCAAACCCCCGCTTCGGTGATTTCCACCTCCACGAATAGCCAAGTTGTATTGTAAAAGTAATGTGTGTGCAGACCTTGTGTGTGTGCAAGATCTAAAATGCAAGTAAGCAAACTAGAGCAACCTAGAAAGTAAACCCTAATTGCTTGTTAATGATAATGTAAATGCTCTAAATCAAGATGCAAAGTGATCTAAAGCATGAATAAATGAGATATTGAAGCTTATGCAAAGACATGAAAACAACATGAAATCATACCCAACCCCCAAGGGAGAGGTACAAGACAATCTTCAGTCGGTAATCTCCTATTGTTCTTCAATGTCTTCCAAGCCCTAAATGGATGAATGGAATTGATAAATGCTTGATAGAGGGATGTTGAAAGTTTTTGAAGTCTTCAAAGATCTGCTCTTTCGCTGCATATGAGGTCCCTGAAAACAAAAATCGGATCCCTTCAAATGAAGAAAGAGAGCTCTTATGTATGAAACCCTAGGTCTTAATTCCAACTTTTGGCCGACCTAGAGATTGAATATCTCACCAATTTCTTGGGGTTAAGCTTTATTTTATGATTGGATCGCGCTCCTAAAATTTTGGGAAAAATGTCCGGGACCGTGTGCACTCCGGGCGCCACGGTCCCGACAACTTTTCACCAAATTTTCAGGGCCGTCAGATATGATGATTTTAGAGAGAATCCCGAAGTTACAGGTGATTTCGAGATGTTTTGACCCCCGAAATCAAGCCTCCAAGATCAGAATAGGGCCTAATTAGGGTTTTTGATTAAGTGATGTATTGGAGGAATAAAATGAAAGGGGCACACTTTAATGAAAGGGCCCGACTTTATGATGTGGAAAATGATGAAATAGAACCTTTAGACCTAATTAATTTGATTAATTAGGTGCTAAAGGGGAAATGTAATGCAAAATGCAACTGCGCCAAGGCGGGTGCTAAACTAGGTGTTAAATTGTACTGCTTTAGCAAGTGCGTACAATTTATGACGTTACAGTAACATGGCCACTAGAAAAGGTAGGGGGGGAGGAAGGATAGGTGGGGGAACTTAATCCGGGAAGGCGAGCCCACCCCGATTCAAAGGTGTCAGACATTACTGTGCCCTACTATTCTATGGGGGCCTTGATCAATTCCCTAGAAGATTCAATCGAAATCAAGGTTTTCGGTGTCAGACATGACTGTTCCCTACTATTCTATGGGGGCCTTGATCAATTCCCTTAAGGCGAAGATTCAATCTTCATCAGAATATTAATGGGGGGGGGGTGTCAGACATGATTGTGAAAGTGGCCTTGATCAATTCCCTTCCCGGGGTGGGATGAGGATGATCATTATCGCTCGGGGGGTTCTCCAAGGCCACCATCAGGCGGTGATAGAGTCATTCTCGTAACTCTATTGGCGAATCACTACCATAGAGGTTCCGCCATCGGGTAAGTTCGAGGGCCCAAAAAAGAAGCTTGTCCTGAGGCAGGGCAGTCGGTTCATTGTTTCCTGTTGGCTCCGACCTAATGGTCCCCTCCCGATCTGAAAGCAATGCCTCCTCTCGTGCTTGAAGCAGCTCTATGCGCCGGTCAAGATGTCCAACCATCAGGCGTACTTGGCACTGGATCTCCTCATATTGTGCCAGCTGCTCCGGCACATCTAGCCGGATCTGGTTAGTCTTGATTAAGAACTCTAGCCTACTAAGAGCTTCCATCGCAACGATCCATTTCTTCTTCTCTTCTTCCGAGATTTCAAATAGGGGTGGGGTTTCCGGGTTAGTGGCGACCTCCGATGGCTCCACAATGCCATTTACTATTTTTTGCACTATAGAAGGTTGGGGCCTCCGACAAAACTACTATAGTTGTGCTCGATTCTATACGTCCTATCAAATTGTAGGGGGCCCACCCCCCCAGCTGTTGTTATTGTAGGGCTAGCGAGTTGATGCCATTAACTATTATTATTGTAGGGCTATTCTATTGGTAGGGGTAGCCTTAATTAATGTACGCCAAATATAAATAATTGAGGTTGCCTATTCACTAGGGTTGGGTGGGAGGGAACTCTAGTTGGGTGCCTCGAATTGTGTAGGATTGGAGAAACTATATAGAGGGGGGGTGGGGGGAATTATAGTTTCCCATTTAGTGGGCTAATGAACAAGCAGACAGGCATGAATACAAGATTCATAAGGCCTACCCTTCCCTATTGTGTCCAGGCAGGCTATTCTTCTGCTGGCCAGAGGATGGGTCCTCCATTACATCGATCGCACGGTTCACTCCCAATATCTCTTTCATTAGCGGGGGAGGTGGCAACATCGGTTGGAGTAGCGATTTTAGTAGCAGGTGTTCTTCATGGCCATAGAAGAGAGTAGAGCATCACCGAGGGAGGGATCCTTTCATCAACTCCCGTGTCGGGATCTGGTAGGGTGAATGTTGGGGATAGAGGTGCAATAATCTAAATAAGGGGTGGATGCCAGTGGTGCTACATCGATAAGGGATGCATGGATAGGTTGACTATCCATTTTGGAATCAGGTGGCATCTATAGTTATTAATCAGTAATTAATTCGGCCCTACTATTTTATATGGATAAACTTGCTAGAGTAAGCTAGAATACGCTAGAATAAGGTGGGAGGGAATCATAGGGGCGAGTCGATTGTCTCAAACTGATCAAGGCACATTCATGACCAACTGGAATTAATCACCATCCACCCACATATCAAATTCTAGAAAAGGAGGGGATGGATCAGCCCCTACTATTTTAAGGGGATCTCGATTTGGTAATAGGTCATGGATTAGTGGACCAACCAACGGGTTATCCAACCATGAAGGCTGGAGCAACAAGGGAATCAGTGGAGGGGGGGACGTGGGGACGTATCAACCACTGAACGGTACCGGGGTGGGTGGGAGGCCCTAGGAATTCTAGCACGAGGGTAGATTAATTTATGGGAGGCCCGTACTATTCTAAGGGTTCCGAGGGCTAACAATGGGTTGTCAGTTGAGTTGAGATAAATGGATGGCAAACAACTCTCTTGGCATCACATGAATCATCTTACCAACATGAATAAGTGGGCTTGCTCGACAAGTGAAGTGTAGGAGCAAGTGTGGGAAGATTATGAACGTAATGTGATATCAACATTGTACGGTCATGATTCTCGTAACATGATCTAGTAATGTTGATGGGCTCAACGATACGAGTACGATGTTGGGTGGCCAATGCAGACTTGAAGGTGCATAGATGACAATGACCGTGGACGAGACCCGTGGACGACATGATCGGAACAATGACCTTCCCGCCCCTTCTAATAGTAGGGCCGGGGCAAGAGAAGGGAAAGAAGGTAGGTGGTCGAGCCCATCAATGTCGAATGAGACTCTAGCCGGAATGGTTGAGTGGTCACATTTATGCGGTTACAATTAGTTGTTACCGAATGGATTCACATGGTTATGAAGAGCTATCATGTTCCCAACACATTCAAGATGATGTTGGTAAGAGCCCACTTATTCATAGTTGTTACCGGATTCATGTTACAGCGAGATTCAGATTCGATTCATGTTATATCGATTATAGCTATAGTCATGGCATCCTGCTATATAGATATAGCGCGTCGGCTCGACTAGTATCATGGAGAGGGGAAGAGTATTAGAAAATAACTAACATGCCCTGTTGTCTTCCATATTGCCTCAGGACCCGACTGACAACAAATCGCTCTATGATCTCTGAGGATCTCTCAATTAGTGGTCGGGTCATGAACATGTCCATCCGCTACCTCCTCCAGTCATCCCATGGCTCTAAACCCTCGTACGGCCTCTAGACGACAACTATCAAATCATCTAACTGACATCTCCAATAGTCAGTCTTCCCCAAGTGGGGCTGCGACATGTAACCTGTGTATCTATAAATAAATGGTTGCCCATCCTGTCGGGTATCATCTGCAATAGGCTTGTACATTGGGATATACTCCCATGCCCATATCTGTAATACCGAAACCCCGACCGCCATACTCTTCGCTCCTCTATAGGTGATCTCGTGCATCTCATGGTACATGTGGACCAATAAACACAAACCCCATCCTAATCTCACAGGGTGAATAACTAGTCCCTCCAGCATCCTGCCCCATCCACAGAGGAATCCCTGCTGGCCCCTGTCCGACATCACAAAATAACGTATAATCTCAACCAACACACAAGCGAGAGGGAGATGTGCTACATATCTACTCATCATATCATCCCAGGTGATGGAACGATCCAAGATAGTATCATCTCGAAATACTTGCCTCAGCGGCATAATTCCTGACTGTGGAGTGACGTCATAATCCACCTTGTCTCCAGCGAATGGAATCCTCAAAATCTTGTATACATCCTCAGGAGTGATGGTCATCTCCCCAGTCAACAAGCGAAAAGTGCTATGCTCACTGTGAAACCTCTCAACCAAGGTTGTGAGTAATCCATGATTCACACGGATGTCAGGCATCTCCATTAGCCATATGAATCCACACAAACCAATATGACCCCTTTGTGCGTCTGTCAACTATCGAACTAATCTCATCGTGGAAGGATATGTACATCGGAACTAGATATCTGGCAACTGAACCTACAAATTGAACGAAATATCATCAGTTTGCAATCAACTTTGACCTAATAATGTGTCTAAAGTGATAAATACTCTAAATCAACAATAATTAAAATCAAAATTTGATGATTGGACCCTAAAAAATGCTCACTGTTTTCCATACAAGTACCCACAAAAAGATAGCAACTCATACGATAATTATTTACTGTCCATATGAGTAAACAGGCTCGTACGAGCAACTGTGCGATATCAGAGGACTAAAGAGTATTTCATGAATGTGGTCGTACGATTCAAGGGTAATAGCCAGACGACAAATGTAATTCGCCCATACGAGTAAAGAAGTTTTAGTAGTTTCTCATACAAAAAACCCTACTCTACCATATGACTAAAAGACCAAGGACAACCTAAAACAATGAAAAGTACAAAAAAATCATTCAAAATGCACAAAATTTGAATCATACGAGGCTTCAGATCGATGATTTACTGCTAGAGCGTAGTTTTTGGGTCGGTTGTGGCGTCTCTAGTGCTCGAATCAACGATTTTGCATTGAAATTGCCATTTTGCTTTCAACAAAGGTTTTTCGAACTTTTGAATTTGAGAGGTAAAAATGAATTGAAAATGACTCTTTCAACCCCTTATATAGGCAAACTCTAATTTTCAAACTTGCTTCGATTTACACGAAATTTGTACGTCTAGCTAAATTGACCATCCTGAGTCCATTTTCGGGATCGAAATCGAAATTTGAAATTATTTTTCTAGTCGAATTCTCACAACAATGACTACTTGGCACATTCAATTTTAGGTCAATCTTTGCATCACTCTGCGCTTAAATCATTTCCAATCAACTCAGAAGTCCTTTAATTTATCTCAAATCAATTCTTAAATCATTCTTCGTGCTCAAATTATCATCGCTAAATATTTTTATCACTCGAATTGCCTCAAATCACTGTGGTATCTTACCACCTTTCGATTTCACTCTCGAGAGGGCATACTTATTGCATCATCATTATCAGTGATTACATCATCAAAAGTCGAGATTTTTTTTTTCAAATCTTCATCAAAAGTCGAGCATCAAATCTGTTCAATCAAAGATTAATCGAACATCAATCAAATCTCATCAAACAAGACCTCATTGCTAGGGGCATCTCAAATTCATCGCATCATATCAAGTTGAGGTTCTTCAAATCAAATCAATCTCTAGGGGCATATCAGTTTCATCACACCAAATCAAGCTGATATTGTCTTCATCTAAAGCAGTCTCTTAACGATAATCAGTTTCATCGCACCTCATCAAGCTGATTATTCGTTTAAACCTAATCAAGGGTTTAAAGAGTCTTTTTGACAGTGATCACACGCTCAATCCAAATAGGTGTTCAGTTTCATCGCATCAAAGCAAGATGGACATTCTATTTCGCTAATCGGTTCTTGTTCAATCAAGTTCAGAATCGGTATTATCTCTTCACTCAACCGATTCTAGTTCAATGAAGTTCTAGATCGATACCCGCTTCTTGATCAATCAAGTTCAAGGTCGATATCTTCGCTCTTCATCGGTCCTAGTTCAATCAAGTTTAGGATTGGTATTGTTTTGATCAATCTGCTAAGTACTTTCATTGCTTCAAATCAAGCTGAATATCTCTGTTTTCATCCATTCGTGATCCAACAAGTTCAGAACCGATATCTCTTCAACATCAATTGTTCTTTGAATCAATGCGCTAATTGCACATTAATTCAAAGAGGGGCAAATGTAATACCCTAAAAATGGTCATCTAAACCATGGACCCCTAATCTCAACTACATCACCAAGGTCCCAACCAAAGGCAATTAAATCAATTTTGAGCGCCTAATTAATTAATTCCTAAATCATCAATGTCACATGACAAATTAATCTTTTCCATTAAATAAATCATCAAAATCTCTTTAATCAATTATCCTATTTATTTAATTAAATATCATAGCATATTTAATTAATAAATCAATTTGCCATTAACTCATAAAAAATGAATTAATTTGAAAAAAAAGGAATTCGTCATCAGAAAGGAATTAATCATCAAAAAAGAATTATTTTGAGATAATTTCAAAAGGAAATTTCAAAAAAGGAGGAAATTTGAATAAAAGGGAATAAATCAAATACATATTGCTTTAAGATAGGAAAATGGAATAAATCATTTTTTCTAATTTTATCTCAAATTTAGCTCAATCTTATCTCCTTCAAATCTTAAGAAAACAGCCAGAAAGAAGCCTATCACATCAAATCATCTGGATTGTGCTACTTCCGGGAGAATCTTGACCGCTCATCAACAATCAATCTTGATCGTCTTGCCAATATTGTATCTTAGCTTAATCATATTAGCTTAATCATGCTTGCATCTAGATTTCATATAGCTTAATCTTACATTCATATAGATTAAATCCTCTGTCTTGGTGTAGTCTAGTCACTGTTATTCCTTAGATAAATCTGAGAGAAAATCTATACTCACATCTTTTAGGAGGCAATAGGTCGATTTGTTATGGTTTTACATTCATTGATTTTGATCAACTAACCATGCATGCAATGACTTATTGATTGTTTGTGTTTTAGATATAGATTCTAAATTTCACACACATTTTTGGCGCCCACCGTGGGGCAAGAAACTCAATTTTTTTGGCCTCGCAGATCATCAAAATTTTACCTTTTGGATTTTGTACGTACATTCTCTGCAAAAACTCATACGACATTATATTCATTAAAGTACGATATTCTATCTTCTGTCGTACGGTCAGGTGAGAAAACTTGTATGAATTACTGTTTTCTTGTACGGTCAGGTGAGAAAACGCGTATGAATTATTGTTTTCTCGTATGAAAAACAGAGAGGTTTTTAGGGGTTTTCTGACATGAATTTTCTTATGCCGATGCTAACCTTGATTTGTTTTCTGTCTATCTAAGTGTTTTTCATAGCCTAACAAGTTTTTGTAGAACATTTGTCCAAGAATACGCTTGTATTGCTCAAAAACAATATGATTACTTATTCGTTGATTTTGCAGGTTGCCTAAGGAGATTCAAGCAAACTTTGTGTATTCTTAATTATTTTCTAGGCACCTAAATTGCGATGTGGTAAATAAACAAATCTATTTTTCATGTTTGAGAAAAGTCTAAAAGGGAGGAGAGTATGCTCTTGTCTGCATAGACAATCAGAAATCCAAACCCTTGAAGCTTTTATAGTTTGAGATTTGTGTTCCTTAGCAGGCCTGTCATAGTGGGAAAAAGTAATCACCCTGTGAGAACGACCCAAGTGAGTACAACTAGACCCAAGTATTCCGACTCACTATAATAAATAGGCCTCTTTGAGATTAAAGTCTCGAAGGACAGAGCTATTTGAGTTTTCTCTTTGAGGTTTCTCATATTGGGAATTTTGTAAGGCCTAGCAGTCTCAATCACAATTGTGTGACTATATCTTGCTTGGTACCTTGTCGGGCTATAGGCCTTAATCATGCTTGTGCGACTTCAAAGGGTAACTTCGAACGAAAACCCTTACTAAGAACTCTAGGACAAAAGCTACTCGGTTCACATCTGAAAGGGGGATAATCTTTGTGCAAGAGAGATAGTAACTATCACAAGATACTTTCTATATCATGCCCCCATTAGCATTTGGAGTTGAGAATCCATTGCGTGAGACTCAGTGGCCATATTCTGATTAGCTATTGGGTGTGTACCTATGTTTGCAAGCAAAGGTTTTCTCTCTCAGCCAACTTCGTTAGGATTAACGTGTTGTGCTTGAATTAATTTTACATCTTGCATGTTTGTTGTCTCTCTATCCTTGAACTATCTGAAACTATCATTGAACAATCTGAAACTGAAACTGGAAAACCTGGATAATCAACTGAAGCATCAAACTCAGTGGTCAAAACCCTGTTTCCTGTCAAAACTCAAATCTTCAACTTCAATAGGTTGTCTCCATACTCCTTCACTCAACTTCAGTTCTATATATTGCAGAAGTGGATGAATGGCTTGCCATTGAATGCAAACCCTAGCATGCATACTATATTATTTTACCTCCAGAGCTTCATCAACCATTAAAAACCCTCCAAGATTGTCGCCTATCAACTTTAGGGTTTCAGTATCCCAATACTCATGAGGGAGATTATAGAGTCATATCCACAGTGGAACAATATCAATCTCCTCCTCCTTGAGGTCAAAGTTCAGCCTCCATTCTTTAATAAAAAACCCTTTCCCCCCATGAGAAAAGGACCGCTATTTTATATTCATTCCTTATCTTTCTCACTTGGATTGATGACAAGGTAAAACCCATTTGGGAGGGTTTTCAACACGTAGGCCTCTCCCAAGTTAGTAACAACCCATGACCTAACTCTGGAGAAAGCAAGCCAGTCCCCATTCCATTTCATGTTCAAAAGGATCTACTTTTTAACATTTGAACTGAAATATTGCATTCGTAGTTATCTATAGAAACTACAATTGTGTTCTCTGGACTTTTGCATACCTTTTTTGTCTACGGCTCCAAGCTAGCCTTCTTTGGTCTCCAAAATTTCTTTTCGATCATTCTAAAATCCACCCGAGGTCTAGAATGAATAGATGAAAAACCCCATTTATTTATATCCCATTCCCTTCTTTGTGAATGAATCTTTTTCGATTTTTCACAACATGAAAGCATCGACTTTCTTGTCCCTTCCATGCTTGATACAATGGCTGCCACTCCCTATTTTGACAACCTTCGATTCCGTGACCTTTGTAGTTCCAAATCTGCCTCTAGCGTCCTTCTACAAAACCCTAGCTCCGTCATGCTTTTTTTGAACTAATATTGTTGTCAGAAAATAGAAATTGATTTAATTAAACAATAAAGACAATTTATCTAAAGTATGTGAAAGAGGATTAATTAAATAATATTATTTAATTAATTTAAAAAAAAATAAAAATTAAATAATAAAAAATATTTAATTATGAAGTTGAAGTGAAATTTGAATTTTGATTTTGAAGTGGAGAAATGAGGTTAAATTAGAAGAACAAAGTTAAATTAATTAAATAATTAAAATTATTTAATTCATAAAGAGAAATAAATTAATAAAATTAGCATTCGAGGCACGAGACAACTTTAGGTGTCTACAATGACCATAATTTTCAATTTTATCAAGAACTTGTGATAGTCTTAACATTATTCTCTGCAATAAATTACATGTTTTTGGGGTTTGAAATTTGAATTGTATATAATAGACACGTTGTCTAATTTTAAATCTATTTTTGATTTTACATTTTATCAAATTATTTTAAATTTGATTTTAAGTTTTGTGAAGAAATATTTTTCTAAATATTGATTTATAATTATGTCGAGAGGCATAACCTAAAGTGACAACATTGGGTGGAGTGAAATGGAGTGAGTGTGTTAAAAAAAATGTTAAATCGAACAAATAATAAGTCGACAAGATAAAATATTCAAAAGTGATAACTTTTCAAACAGTCACATTTTATTAAAAAAAACATAAATAGCAAGACAAAAATCAAGGTAAATGCATACCTTTAAAAATAATTATTTCGAAGAGCAGAACAACGAGGTGCAAAGAGGAGAGAATAAATTACCACAAGGTAAATTAAAATAAAGAGGAGAAAGGTTTACTCAGTGCATTAGAGATCAAATTATAGAGCATACAAATAAATTACTGGGTACAATTAAGTTATATTTTGTTACATAAAATAGTATTAGTTTTGATGGTTGTTTATTTATTTTTAAAATTTTAAAAATACCAATTGATCTATAATTATAGAATGTAAATTAAAAAATTATTAGGGAATAAAGTGGTCAAAATAAAATAGTAATTACTTACAAAATGTAAATACTAAATAAAATAGTTATTAGTGAAAGTTAACAATAAATAGGTATAGAATGTAAATTAAATAAATTTTTATTAAGGATCGAATAGGTTTTGAGGGGACTTGAAATCCCTTACGACAAGTTTTGAAGGGACCTAAAACCCTTAGATTTTAAATGGATTTGGAACCCAAAGAAGAACGTTGCCCTAAGATACAATATAGACATCCAATAGCCCATCCTCGACATAACAACAAAGTGTAATCACTGAAGAGCCATCTGAAAAAAGAAAAAAGCCGAAGTCGTACTCTAGAAAGCTTAGACCAACATAGCCGAGAGACAAGGCATCACCAGCCTCCCACCAACACCTCCCAACATCAACCGTAGCATCCAACTCCACCTCAATAGGATAAATTTTATCTCTAGCACCACCCATCTCCACCTCAAAAGAAGATAGGGCCACCTCTATAGGAACAAACAAAGAAAACCAAGGATGTTGAGATAGAAGAAAAAAGGCCAGCACTGAAGAAGCAAGAAGAGAGAAACCAACAATAGGGCCAACAAAGATAGAGACAACCATAATAGCCCATAGGGTAGACACATTAAACAATGCTAAGGGGATAAAAACACTTGACCATCCCCTCACAAACAACAAAATCAAAGAAGGGGTAAAGACATGATAACGACAAGAAAGAACTACACCCCCTAAGAATAAAGCAATAGCTTTGAGAGCCAAGAAATGAGGGCACACAAAGAGGCAGAAAAGGTTCCCAAAAGGCACAACAAAACAGACCCCAAAAAACGTTTTCCATAGAATCATCATGTCCAAAATCCAAAATAAAGAACATACCCTCAAAGGGCTAGGGAGACCCCCCCTAAGCTACCACAAAGGGACTCAACCCTAATAGGGCATGCACAAAAAGAGAGGGCCAAAGGATAAGAGAAAACCCCCAACAAAAGCATCAGCCCCCACAAAACAAAAAACCAAAGCAAAGCCCAAACCAGAGAAGAGGTCGTCCAAAGGATGAAACCAACAAAGACACGACTGGACTAGCGATGACAACCCTTTGTCAAAGCTTCAAAAATACACATAGAGCACAAAGAATACCAACTGTTCCCAAGATTTTGAGAAAAAATGAAGGACAACATGCTCAAATAGAGGCGACTCTAAGATGGGAGATCAACAAGGTCATAGAGAGAAGCAAAGCGAGCTTCCCAAACTGGGCACGAGACTTGACCGAGCAGGATGATCCACTAAACTTGGGCCAAGGTAAAACTATGCCCACCTGAGCCATCTACCTTCCCATCATTGTCTCGTTCGCTTAAATCATCCGCTTCCTCCGCGGAAACCGTAGATTTGTCTGCTTGCCTGCTCCTGCGCGCCATTTTGCTTGTTAGTAACCACAACACACTCCTATGTTATGATTGTTAAACACATCAGAATTTAAATTAAATAGTTATTACGTAATACATTGGTTAAAAAAGTGAATAAAATAGTAATTTGATAAAAATGTAAATAGTAAATAAGTTTTTTTTTGGTCGCTAATAGATTTTTGTATTAACTTGAAATATCAAACAATACATAGTTCATAAAATCATCATCCCAAAAAGCTTCTACAAAGAGCCACCCATCAATTCTAACACATCATAGTACCTTATAACATCTCAACAACCACTACAAAATATGGAAAGACAGTGTGTAATAGTATAAAGGGTACATTTTCTTCCCAGTAGATACCGAAAAACACTGCTAACAATACCTTTATCACTATCTAAAATGTTGCTAATCTAAACATATAACACTCAACTAATATCTATCATTAGCATGCTCCTTATTGAACCTATCCAAGGTTCTCATCGCCTCCTCTATATGTGCCCTCAGTATCAATTCTCGACCCATCTCCACCCTCGCCACTTCATGCACTGCATTTGTAGCCGCTTCAACCCGCATCAACCCTGCAAAAGTTTTAAAGACCTCCCAACCATGCCATGCCAACGCTCTGCACCTCACTTTCAAATCATCTTCCGACCAGCGAGCAAATGGGATATGGTTCGTATTTTCCTCCGTTCCTTTAGAAATAATAATGCCAACCCTTGGGACAACCCATTCAAGTATGGATTCCATACCACCCAAAAAATCTTCTGTGATTAATTCCTACAACACTGTTCTAATCTTATCCACTACATCTTCAAATTCTAAACCCCAAGCAACAATTAAAGAAAAAATCTCCATTTTAGTCCTATATATGTGACTAATATGCATAATGTCCTCACCTAGTAATAGCTTAACCACCTCCAAAAGCCTTTCATCCTTGTATAAAATGAGTCCTTGTATGTGCCTCTTTGAAACCTTCCCCACAAACGACACTAATTTCTTTGTCATTTTGAGGGTGAAGAAGGCTTCCATTTTCTACTTGCTATAGTGTCGTCACCTTTGAGTTCATTTTCCAACTCTCTGCAATTTGTTTTCAAAGAAACTGATATGAAAAAATGATATGCATAGCCATCAAATAACCATAAAACAAACAACACCTCATTCATTCCGCCTGACACCAACGTCCTACTTCGCCACCATAGGCCTGAATCATAAATGCACTATCGTAAAAAATCCATCCTCACTTTTCTTTACAGTTTGTCCACACGATCTGGCATTTACTCCACCTCTAACTCATGCCATTTATCATGTCCCTCAACTAATGATGTGTCCATCCACCATCCTTGGGGTTGTCATATTCATCATATCTTCATCCACGCCATCATTCTGCAGATTGTGAATATCTTCCAATTGATATTCATGCAGAACTTCGAACATGCTAGCCCATTTAGATAGAACATTAGGCTCTTTGTTTCCTTCTCTTCACACATGACTGACTTTAAAGTCATTAAAATAGTTCAAATCACATTTAATTTTATGAACAAACTTATTTAACATCCATGCTTGTATTTCCCCCTTAATGATTGCATTGATTATGATCAATAAATCTCCTCCAAATGTAATTTAATAAAACCAAAATTTGATCCCCACTCTATCACAAGAGTGCAGCTTCTACCTTGGCCTCATTGTTTGTGCCCCTCTCCAGACGTTTGGCACCCCATACAACAAGATTACCTTTCCAATCCCTGAACACCACCCCTGCACCAAATTCACCTAGATTTCCTTTTGATGCCCCATCAAAATTTGCCTTGATCCACCCTTCTTCTGGTGGTGTCCATTTACCATTTAAATGCACCTGAGCATCCCGTAGAAATGAATCATCCCGACTAGGCCCATGAATGGGCCTGCATTGTAAATAAAATTTATTTATATCTATGTCTATAATTTTATATTTATTATTTTTGTATTTAAGTTTGTCAAATAATTTTATTTCATAAAAGATATACTTTTATGTAATCTTGGTTTCCTTATGTTTGTAGGTAGTAACTTTATTTATTCTTTATGAACTTTTTGTTTGGACTATTCATGCTAATTTTATAAGAATAAATTTAGTAATAGCTGATTTGGAATCACAAATGATTTGTTTTAGTATTTGTTTTTTAGTATCTTTATCCTAGCAAGAATGCATTGCCAAATGATAAACTTTGAAAATGAAGAGCAACGAAGACAACATCGAAGAGAATATGGTCGAAATTATTTGAGACAACAACGTGAACAAATGGATAGTGCACAAAGAGAGGAAGTGGGAAGTCTTGAAAATGAAGAGCAATGAAGAGAATGACAAAGAGAATTTGCTCAAAATTATATGAGACAATGATGTGAACAAATAAATGATACACAAAGACAAGAAGAAAGAGATTGTTGATACCAAAATAATAAAGAAAGATGTGTTAAACGTAAGGTACATATGATAGTGGAATAAATTGAAGCATAAATGACACAACATGCAGATGAGATGATAACACATCGTACATGAACATCTCAAAATGATTAATACATATTGAGAAGAAGAATACAAAGAGTTATGCATTCAGATCAATTGAATGAGATAAAAAAACAACAAATATAAGTGTGCAAATGTGAATTGGTTCTAAGACACCATCAATCTCATGAGAATGCTAAGGTTAGTTTTGAAGGGATGAATTCTATTACAATAGATTGTATGTTACAAACACCAAATAATAGAGTACATGATGTAATAAATATTGAAATTGTTTTGAAGACTTTACAAACGATATTTTGACATAGACTAGATAAACTTGCTATACTAGTATGTACTACATTTGTCAAGAAGTTATCCTACAATAAAACTTGTTCGTTTACCTAAAGGCCCTATTTGTAATTGATATCGACAAGAGAAGAATGAACATCAATTTTCAGTATTAAACAACATGGATCTTGGTCCACAACCTTTAGAACTTACAAATTTAAAACAAATAAAGGAAATGTTGATATCATATGTTGACCCAATTCTTTAAGTTACACATGCAAGTAGAAGTAAGGACATACCATAAGTTTTCCACAAGAAGTAAAAGAAATAGCTAAAATCTTACTACTTCAAATATAAGATTTAGCCATCAACGTGGAACAAGTTATAATTTTGCCATCAATAGAGAGAGAGTATACAAAACACTTAAATATAAACTAGCTTAGATATCTTTAATACATCTATCTAAAATATGTCTAGAGATGTCAGTCTTTAGTCTGGAGATGCCTATATTTAAATTGTTATTGTGAATAAATAAGCACCTTGATATCTCTAAACGTATTCTAGATAGATGTATCAAAGATATCTAAGCAAATTATTTTAATTTTAAATATAATAGTATAGAATATACACACATATAAATTTTAATAATTTAACATCTAACTTACAAATTCATATTAATTTTTTAAATTTAACTATTGCTTTGAAAGAAAAGATAAGGTTTAATTTAGCTAGCCTATAGCTTTGAGAAAATAAGAGAGAAAACATACTAATTTAACAATCGCTGTTGGAAAAACAGAGAAAGCTCCGCTCCATTCTCGTTGAAAACAGAAGAGAAAGCTCCGCTCCGTGGCCGTTGGCTCTATAGCCATTGAAAAAAGCAGAGCCGTTGAGAGAAGCTTCATGGCCGATGGCCCCATAGCCGTTGATAAAAGCTTCATGGCCGTTGGCTCCATAGCCATTGAAAAAAGCTCCATGGCTTTCACTGCTTATATATATATGGCTGGGTGATCTGAGAAACCGGCAGACTGTTTGTTTAGTTTCCTGCAAGTTCCCTCGTCCGCGTGGAGAAGCCCTTCCAGTGGTGATGGCGATGGCGACTTCAACAGTGAGGGCTTGTACGAGAGAGTGATGGCGCCCATGCTTCATCATTTGTTTTTGTCGCCCATGCTTCAAGATTTCCTCACCAGAATGCGCAATATGACCTGTGCCCTGCATCCGCTCCAACGCCACAGGGCTCATCCGCATCGCCAATCATCTGCGGAGGAATGTTGTAAGTCCCAGCGCCTCCAAAGGAATTCTCGAGTGTGGTTACTTAAATTCATATGCTGTTTTTACCTCTCTTCTGTTTCATCTGGTTAATGGATATATGTTTTTGATAGGGTAATTTTCAATATCAAAGAACATAGAATTATATTTTATGACATGTAGAATGTAATCATATTTTATTGACAAGAATGTTAACTTGATCAACAGAGAATAAAAGATTCTGTTGAACAATAGCATTTGAGACATTCTAGCTCATCTCTCTAGTAATGGTCTGCAATCTAGGATCACTGTTACCATTCATTTGTTTTTAAATATTAAATTTGTGTTTGGCAGAAATTGATGAAGTTGGCCATGCGTATGCTGGCAATCTCATGGCTTATTACATATGCATATAATATTTGTGATATTGTTCATTTTTTATTTATTCATGTCAGGCATTTCGGAATAGGTCTTGTTTGTTCTTGACCTAGTTTATTCTTAGCCATTTTTTACTTGTCTAATCTAGGCACATGTGGAATAGGTCTTGTTTGTTCTTGACCTAGTTTATTCTTAGCCATTTTTTACTTGTCTAATCTAGGCATATGTCCCAGGATTGCCATATTAGTTGAAGCTTACTTCACCATGTTCAGTTTTACATTGGCAGAGTACTATTAGCGTAATTAACTCCTTGCAACCAACAAGTAAAGTCGTTGTGAACAATGAACTCTTTGTATGCGAGTCGGGACCAAATTTTGTATCATATTTAATCACATTAACCGTTAGATTATCTGGTCACTTGTGTAACCTGGACCATTTTTCTTGTTCACTTGGCCTGGTTACTCTGGTATAAAGGAAAGCATTGAATTATCTCTGTTCAAGAGAGGGGCAACCTGTAATACCATGAATGTTAGATTGTCTCTCAAGCATTACCTTATACCTTGTTGTCCATGAAAGACACTATGACTTACCCCTTTGTTTGCTCAGACTTGTCATGTACTTGTTTTCCTTTTGCTGGCTGTCCCCGTTCTTTCCTTGTGGTTCTCTGCTACTTAAAGACCTTTAAAGAATCTTGACAATATTGATGAGTATTTACCATTTTTAACATGTCAACTAATAATGTGGTCGACTGTCTTTCAACTACCTTGACTGTGATTTCTTTGTAATTTATGAGAAATACTTAATTGTCATGCCCTGTTCACTGTTGGCTCTGCAACCTGAAAGGACTATCACAGTAAGCTTAAATAGAGGACTGCCTTCATCCTTTATGACTTTCACTATGTCTTGAAAACTGCTTTGCCTATGTTGCCCTTTTAGTTTCCCTTCAAGAGGCTTTATCCATATAGCTTCAATGACTAACACTATGTCTCTTGATGATTGTCCTTAACTGTCTTCATTTAAACTTCTTAGCTTGACATCATTTGACCATTGCACCCCTTAAAGACTGCCATATCTCCTTTTTCATTATGTATGCATTCTTGAACTGTGACAGGCAACTTATACCATGAAAGTCTTCTAAACTTTTCTTTGGCACTGCCATTGCACCCTTCTTTATTCCATGCACACGACTCTTAAGACAAGAACTCTTTATCAGTCATCTTATGGTTAGGCATATTTATTTTCTCATTATGATGACCCTTCTCTGTGTGTCCTCAATGAGCAACATCTGCTTATGGTTTGCTTAATGTCCTATACCTTTCAAGAACCCTAATGACAGTCTTGAATCCCCAATGAAACCCTTTTTTGACTTGCAAGAAACAAAGACATCTTTACCTGAGATTGGGTGACACTACTGTTACCTTTCCAATTCCCAGAGAAGTTACCTGCCCTTCTACTTATGACCAGACCTGTAACATGATAATTTGTATTCTTGAGCCTTTATGTCATTACAGTGTTGTCTTCTGTGACCTTAATCTGCAACTCTTACAGACTATTTTAGTGCATCTATGACTGTCCTTGTTTCTATATTATCCACTCTTGATCAAATAGCAATCACCCTTCTAGCAACATCCAACATCTTCAAACCTCAATAATATTTTTTTGGGATCCCTGGAGCAAAGCCTTCACATCCTCAACTTCATGCTCACTTCCTCTAAATTAGTGTCCTTTGAAAGGTTGTGGCCTTCCTTTAAATTAGCACTAGACTGCCTTCCTCAACTTCATGCTCACTTCCTCTAAATTAGTGTCCTTTAAAAGGTTGTGGCCTTCCTTTAAACTAGCACTAGACTGCCTTCCCTTATTACTGTCGTCTGTTGTTCATTGCTTTGTACAAAGGACTTGCAGATGTGATGAGACCTTGCCTTTTTTTGCTACTGTCATGTTTTTCTCTAAGGACTGCCATTCCTTATTTGTCTTTAACCATGCTATCTTCAAAGTTTGCCTTTGCTCACTCTGACTGTCACCAACACCTTTCCTTGTAATATTGAACATTTCTCGTTTCAAGCTCCTTCATTACTGTGACAACAGGTCAGTAGATTTTAGGTGACAGACCTTCGTTAAACTTGTCTATTTTCCTTGTCCTTTATATGTTTAGGTCCATAACTGACTTCTTAACCCCTTGTTGTTACTACAGTCTCTTAGGCTCCAAAAAACTTTGATGTATTAGGTTAACAAAACAAAGATGAAGACATTTTAGAAAGAAGAAATAAACAAAATTTTGAAGACTTCAAAGCATAAAAAATGCCAATCACTACCCATAAAAATCTGTCTCATACCATCCTTCTAATTCACTTTCATACTATCCTTCTTCTAATTCACTTTCTTTTGACACTTTATTGTTATTCTCTATCACCATCTCAAAGTGACCGTTCTTTGTCTTGTCCTGCATAGCAGGACAGATGCTAATAGATTAACCCCCTTCGTCATATCATAAACTTTTGCATCCTGAAGAAAATTAATAACAATTTTATCAGTCTCATTTAAAGCAACTGTTGCTTTAACTCGCAGATGTAATTATCTTGCCTTTCACAAACATTAGAGATCAATCTTATTATATTTTCTACCAATGCATAACAATTGGCAAGACATCGTTGTCTTATAATGGCTTCTTCTAGGCTTGAATTTCTGCTATTACTGTATTTATACTTCAAACGAGCAAGCTCATTTATCAATACAGCAACTTGTCCATCATGGGGAGTGCCAATTGATCAGATGTTTTGATCAGCCTTCTAAACTGTTTATAAAATTGTTCCAATTCAAGAATGGACGTATGTTAGCCAAGCTGCATCTCTAGAATCCAATCTCAGAAATCCGTATGGGGGCCAAATGCTCAGAATTAGTAAGAGTTAACATTGAAAGCAGGGCATCAAACTTGAGTAATGTTTTCTCGATTGCAAATTGCTTGGCTATTGCAACTGCCACAGTAGCTAGTTGACTTGAATATTCAGATATCACTGTTTTCACAGGCATTTTGTCCAACAAAAATTTCATCAATATCATAGTCAGTTGAGTGATGGAGAATCAGTAGATGAATGGCTAACATGATTAGCAAGTGTATCTAGGGCCCTTGCTTCGTATAGTGTTATAAATCCCTTTTCAAAGGTTGTTGCAATCTCCAGTAAGCACTCACAACATTCCATGGAAACAGATTATTCTGGCCAATAAAACCCATGTCAGTTACTCTGGTCTTTAGTGCCAGGAGGCTGGTCATAAAGAAAGAGAGCCCAACAAAACTAAGCACACATACCAAAGGAAAATTAGGAAATCCAACCATCGTTTCCCTACAGAAGTCAGAGTATTTTATCAGGTTTGTGCCCTATTCCTATCTAAGCACACATACCAAAGGAAACCCAACCATCGTTTCCCTCTTCAATTGAAATATCACTGTCCTTATGCAAAGTGCAGCCAAATTTCCAGAGTGGGACCAAAATTTTATGAGTTATGGCATTCAACAATCACTAGAAGATCTCAAGATATCTCCTTTCATAAATTGTACAGTCTAGATTGTTGTTGCCATGAAGAAGTGTGTCGCATCTTCACCTGTCAAAAGATGAAAATTAGCCACGTTGAACCTGCGCTTAAGTTATGCATAGTCCCTCAAACTCCTCCAACTTCATCCAGCATGACATGCTCAGCAATAGATCAGCAAAGAGCTGGTTTCAAGGCAAAATTGGAGGACCTTTCAATGCAACAACAGAAAGCCTAAGTTCCTTTACTGCGACGTCCCCTAAACTCCTGGGAAAGAGCTTTCAACGTGGATTTTAGAGACTTAACAAAGTGAAGCTTCCTTTTGCCTCTTCTTTCTCGGCGCCTAAAATTTGTGGCAAATAATTTTTGTTTTGATAACCTCATCCATGATCTCTTAAGGACTTAAATCCAAAATTACAATATTATATTGGATATTTAAATTTTAATCCAAGGTACGACAAATTCCAATAACAGGACCATTTTTCTGGTTCACCTGAGACAAATTTTGAACTGTTTTTTAATTTTTTTAATTTTTAAAACTTTATTATAAATCAAGTTAGGGCATTGACATCTATGAGTAAAAAAATTGCTTTGAGACTAAAATTTATTTAGCTTGAGATGTTATTTTGTCTGAATTTTGTTATATTGTCTGAATTTTTTATCGTATAACAGGACTGATTTTGGAAACCAACAAAATTTACCGAGATAGAAGAATGCTTAGCCAATATAAGAGAGGGCAGAAACCATGTTACGCATTGCTAGAGATGGCATAGCTTCTGGAAGACTGCAATGGTTGAGGCCAGATATATAGATAGCATAAAGCAGGCATTTAGCAAATACCTGCTTATGCTATGTATGCTACATCTAATTCCTCATTGCTTTTTGTGATTACATGGATGATACAGGTTACATGGATGATACAAAGATGATAAAGTTCCTCATTGGAAATTGAATATTCAACATCCAACAAATAGGTGAATGAATCTTGCTAAAAGTGGAGTGAATTTTAAAATATATTAAAACTTATCAGTGAACTTTTTTCTATATATTTTTAATAGTAATTTTAATATGCAATTTTGTGTTGCATTTAAATTGATATTAACAGTTTGATTGTTGAAGTCAGATTCACTTCAGTGACTTAATGAATGTTTAGAAAGTTCTGTTTACATCACACTCTATTGTGTTAGTTTTTTTTGGTCCATCATTCTATGTTTTTTGTTTCTTTTTTTTGTTGCTTTGATTCTATTTTTGTTTGGCATGGCCATGCCTCCTCTGTTTTTATTGTCTGAGTTCTATTTTCATATTTTTGGTATGTATTTTTCTTTTGTATTTTTATGTGTAGATTGTTTTTAAAAAAAGTTTTATTGGTATTTCGTATGTCTTTTTTTGTGAGTGATGATATTTCACGTAGTAGTGATGATGATGATGAGGAAGAGAAAAGAAGCAAAACTACATATCACAAGCACCAGGAAGTACAGCAGGTGCCAACATTTGAATTTGTGTATCACAAGCACTACATTTGAATTTGTATTTGATTATAAATTTAGATTTTGCCATCCTTTTGTTTATTTAGATATACTCAAAAAATTGAATTTAAAAAATCTAAAATCTAGTGTTTTATTTACTCTAATTAACATAGTTCTTTTACCCATTGTATAATCCTAGAGGGCAGCCTTGCTCACCATGTCATGTTTAAATTTTAAGATTTGAGTCACTACATTTGAATTTGTATTTGATAATAAATTTAGATTTGCCATCCTTTTGTTTATTTAGTTATATTCAAAAAATTGAATTTAAAAAATCTAAAATCTAATGTTATATTTACTCTAATTAACATAGTTCTTTTACCCATTGTATGATCCTGGAGGTCATCATGTTTAAATTTTTATATTTGATTATCTAACAGAGCATATATATCAACTTTGTAGTCTTGTAATTTATAATCCAGACTTGAGACTGCATTTAATTATAATTCACTCACAATCACATATCTACAATTTCATGAAGTTTGAAATATATATATTTCTTGAACCAAAAGGTCCATATGAATTTTGCTTCACCAAATGTTTCAAATTTACTTTAAATCTATGGAACAATTTTAATATGGATTTTGGATTTCAAACCTCTGATTACCATATACACTTAACTTCTCATGGATGCATATTCTATGTAAAGTCTTTTCAATCCTGAACTAGAATATCAATTTTGATTTATTGCAGAACTTAAGTCCACAGTTTAGCTGAGTATAAGTTTGTAATTGTCCTAAATCACAGGAGTCATCTTAATTCTTAACCATAGATTTGAAACTCCTAGTAAGGATTGATGTTCTTGCTCTGATTACCATATACTCTTAGCTTTCCATGACTGCATATTCTATGTAAAGTCTTTTCAAACCTGAACTAGAATATCAATTTTGATTGGTTGCAGAACTCAAATTTGATTTGAAACTCCTAGTAAGGATTTATGTTCTTTCTCACTCTGTTTTGTGTGTAGAATGTCGCTATGACCTCAGAACTTAGAAGTCTTATGAAATCCGCTTATCCATTGGGGTGAAGTCCAACTATTTTCAACTTTTAAATCCATGTATAACCAAAATAATTCTATGCTCATATATATGTCATGCCACTAAGACTCAAACACTCAGTGATTATACAAAAATTGCATGCCTTGAGGAGGCACCAGCTACTCTCAACAAGAAGCTTCAGCAGTACCAGGGATTGTTGGATCAGGCATGTGAATATTTATTATGCAATATTTGACTATGACCTATTAAGGTTTTCCTTTCTGGTGCCCATGCTGATGTTGAAATCCTCTTTAAAATTGATTTGAGAAATAAGTAATTTTAAAGAGGATCGTGTAAACCAACTCAACAACTGAATTTTAAAAATCTTTTTTTACGACATAATAATTCTACGCAGCATATAGCTCATGCCGTAACTAGAAAAACCAATTGTTGACGTATTTGGATTTATGAATGCAACATAATTTTTCTCTAACGTGTAGAAACATCATTTCCATGTAACGGAGTAATGTTTATGGTTTCTTGCATTTTATTTTATTCCCGTTTTTATTTATGTGGCATAAATATAAGGGTTAAACATCGCCTTTGCAACACTATACGTCCCTTGTTACAGTAATGCTAAGGAGCATAATGTGCTTATTGATCACGTGCAATCCCCCTTGTCTTTCCCATTAATCAAACACAAGATTTCACTTTACTTGGTGCTTGCAAAGTTGCCACCCATTGGTAGTTGTACTAAAATTAGTTTTTACTAATTTTTTAGTAATAAATCATAACCCAATACATTTACTTTATGATTTCAGGAGAGCAGCCACATATTGATATTGTCCGGATCTGGCATTTTTATGATTACTATATTCATAAAATCTTTGCCATGTCTGTAGACTGACACCTAGAGAGTAGAGTGGTCTGTAGACTGACACACAGAGTGCAGAGTCAATGCAGAGCAAATTTTAATTTTTACTGTTTCATTCTTGAATCAGTTGCTTAAATTGGTCAACTTATTTGTAAACCGGTATGTATATAGATTTGTTGCTTAATAAAAGAAATTATTTAGGAGGGGTTGAATTGCCCCTCCTCAAGACTGGAGGGAATGGTCATTTGTCATGGTCATTTTTCCAGCCTACCGTTTGTGTGTTGATTTTTATATTATTTTTTGTTGCAGAAAATATATTTTTTAATTTTTATTTCATCATATTGAATTATTAATTATATAACATTTTTGATGTACTGTAATTATTTTTCTATGGAATTGTGAATCTAGATTTTGGGTTCGAACTCCTTAATAAACTTTGTGGAACTTTGGCGAACCAGGTCTTAACTTTGATCATCGTTGGAAATGCTCCCAGTTGGATAGAGAACATTTTATAGGGCAAAGTGCTAAACTAATCTACAGGCTTGTGCTGTTTGAGAAGATTAGGGCAATTGTGATGCTTAAAATTCCTTTGCTTTCTTTTGGGTAGGGTAATCAGTGATTTTACTTGAGTTCTAAACTACTCTACAAGCTTGATATGTATTATTTGAGAAGATTAGGTCGATTGTGATACCCCAAATGCGTTTGCGTATTCTTTTGGGCAGGGAATGTAGTCAGTAAAAAATATGTATTGTTTTGAGTGGATTAGGGCAGTTGTGTTACTCATGCATTTGGTTTAGTCTCTGTTTGGGTAGCTAAGTATGTATCGTATGAGTGGACCACGACAATGGATTACTTAACAGCCTTTGGATCAGGGTTTGTCTGGGCAGGAGTAAGACAAATAGGTGAATTTCCCAAGTTTTTAACTACTCTACAAACTGTAAATATGTATTGTATGAGTGGCTTAGAGTAATGGTTTACTCAACAACCATTGGAACCTTTGGAACAGTGCTAACCCGTTCTATAGGCTAAATATATATTGTTTGGTAAACTTAATTTACAAGAAGAGCAACGGTCAAGAGATGAAACACCATGTTCCATAGTTAGTACTCCATAGATTTAAGCATAGTTATATTTCATTAAACTTGAATTTGTCTTTTTAACTGCATAATTTTTTTAACTATTAATGTTGTGTTATTAGCAAGTTGTAGTCTAAATGTGTTCAGTGTTTTATTTTGGGAAATCATTTATACTTTGTATGATATTGAAGTGTGGGTTTGAGTTTCTGCATTCATCAGTTTACATTTATTGTTTATATGAAGTGTGTGTTTGAGTTTTGACACAAATTAATTGTTTACTTGAAGTGACTTGAACAAACTTGTTTGTTTACTGTGTTTTGGCACCCACTTGTTGTGAAATGTGTGTTTGAATATTGATTTACTTAGTTTTTATATGAAGAGTGTGTTTGAATTTTGACACAAATTAATTGTTTGTTTGAAATGACTTGAACAAACTTGTTTGTTTAGTGTGTTTTGGCACCCACTAGTTGCGAAATGTGTGTTTGAATATTGATTAACTTAGTGTTTATATGAAGTGTGTGTTTGAGTTTTGACACAAATGAATTGTTTGTTTGAAGTGACTTGAACAAACTTGTTTGTTTAGTGTGTTTTAGCACCCACTAGTTGTGAAATATGTGTTTGAATATTGGTTTCTATGAAGTGCATGTTTGAGTTTTGACACAAATTAATTGTTTGTTTGAAGTGACTTGAACAAACTTGTTTGTTTAGTGTGTTTTAGCACCCACTAGTTGTGAAATATGTGTTTGAATATTGTTTTGTATGAAGTGTGTGCTTGAGTTTTGACACAAATTAAATTGTTTGTTTAGTGTTTTTTAGCACCCACTAGTTGTAAAATATGTGTTTGAATATTGATTTACTTAGTGTTTATATGAAGTGTGTGTTTGAGTTTTGACACAAATGAATTGTTTGTTTGAAGTAACTTGAACAAACTTATTTGTTTAGTGTTTTGGCACCCATTAGTTGTGAAATATGTGTTTGAATATTGGTTTATATGAAGTGTGTGTTTGTTTGAAGTGACTTGAACAAACTTGTTTTTTTAGTGTGTTTTGGTTTACTAGTTGTGAAATGTGTGTTTGAATATTGATTTACTTATATTGGATCTATTTTCATATTTAATTTGCCTGTTTGAATTTTAGCTCTTTTAAATTCACTTTGTTTGCATTTATTATTATATGATATTTGGTATTCAATTTGTGTACATGTTTTGAATTTTTGCATCCTCTTATTACATTTTTAAACTATGCGAAGTGTGTGGGTGAAATTTGGCATTGCCTTATATTATTTGTTGGCATTCATTATGTGAGTGTGTGAATTTGACATTGCCTTATATTATTTGTTGGCAGTCATTATATGAAAAAGTGTGAACTTTGACATTGCCTTATATTATTTGTTGGCATTTTTTATGTGTGTGTGTGTGTGTGTGTGAGAGAGAGAGAGAGAGAGAGAGAGAGAGAGAGAGAGAGAGAGAGAGAGAGAGAGAGAGAGAGAGAGAGGCCCATTCACTTATATTTGAGAGTGTGTGAACTTTGACATTGCCTTATATTATTTGTTGGCATTCATTATCTGTATGTGTGTGTGTGTGTGAGAGAGAGAGAGAGAGAGAGAGAGAGAGAGAGAGAGAGAGAGAGAGAGAGAGAGAGAGAGAGAGAGAGAGAGAGAGAGAGATTCACTTATATTTGATCCTCTTGTTTTTTTGTTAGTTTGTATGGGTACATGGATGTGATTTGAATTTTGATTTACTTTCAAAAGTGTTGTAACTTTGGCATCCACTCAATGTCAAAAAATCTTCACATAAAGTGCATGTTTGAATTTCTGTGAATTTACTTTGCATATGTGTGAAATATGTGTTTCAACAAACCTTTGTGAGGTGTTTTAACTTTTCACATTCACTTTGTGTGTTTATTTCACGTGTTTTTGAACTAATTTTGTGTGAAGTATATTTGAACTTTGACATTTGCTTTGTTTGTGTTGCACTTCAAATGTTTACTTTATGTGTGATTGAACTAACTTTGTATGATGCGTGTGTATGTTTTGAACTTTTAACATTATTTTTGTGTAAAATGTGTACTAGCTTTGACATGTGAAGTTTATATTTGAACAAGATGTGTGAAGTGAAATAATGTTGCATGTCTTTGAACTTTCATATTCATTTGTCAGTATTTAAATTTTTGCATTTGCTTTGTATATGTTTGAACAAACTATGTGTGAAACAAAAAAATTATATGTGAAATATGTTTTAAAGACCATTTTTTTTGTATATGTATGTACTTTGGCACACATTTTTTCAATGTTTGATCAAACTTTCACATTCACATTATATGAAGAGTGTATTAACTTTGAAATTCACTTATGTTTTATGTTGCATGTCTTTGACTTAACTTTGACTTTCACTTTTGTGTGGTGCGTTTTAACTCCTTCGTGTTTGAGAAGATTCCATGTGCAACATTTTATATAATTTTGTGTGAATATAATTGAAATTAACTTTTTGTGTGAAATTTAATTTTTGTGGTGTTTGTTTTAACTTTGGCATTCATTGTGTGAACGTGTGGATGAATGCATATGTGCATGTGCATAATTGCATTCATTGTATGCATTTGCGTTTGTATGTAATTGCATTTGCATTTGTATGTATGAAAGTTAAATTTGTGTGGTGTGTAGTGTTTTTGAACTAACTTTGATGTTCACAACACTAACTTTGATGTTCACTTTGTTTTGTGTTTGAACTAAATTTGACATTCACTTTTTGTCATGTTTGAATGGACTTCAACATTCAATTTGTGTGTGTATTTTGGTATGTTTGAGCTAATGCTTATTTTGTGCGTGATTGTACTTGGGGTGTGTGTGTGGTGCGTGCATGGATGTGTATGTGCATGCGTGGGCATATGGGTGTGTGTGCATGCGTGTGTGTGGGTGTGCATGAATACAAACACCTCATATCTATTTAAAAAATATGCATAAATAATAATTATGTTTTTACGTTGAGAGGCGTATTACACTCACTACTGATGTTAAAATGTGTTAATAAAAATAAAGACATTGATTTGTTGTGCTTGTGTGTGTAAATTAAATTAAATTAAATAACTAAAGTAAAATGAAATGAAATTAAATAATTTAAATTATTGTCCTTTAAACTCAAGTTGAAATATAAAGACCCCAAGTTTGTTGATTTCATAGTTTCAAATGAATATCATAGTTTTATTTTTAAGAGAAAACATAAGCTAATTAAAAATTTAAGAATTAAAAAATAAAATTAAATAAAATTTAATAATTAATTTAAATTTTGATCATGTGTCGTCGGTTATTATGTCTGTTGCTCTGAATATTTTTTCAGGATTGCACTATCTTCTTGAGTCTATGGCTGCAGTTGTGTCCATCCCAAGCATGGCAGTGTCAGTGTCTTTGCAGGTGATTTCTCTTGACGATCAAGATGCAATTATTTATGTAGCTTCGTCTTCTTCAGATGTAGGACCCAGTGATTGGTTTCTTCATCCTTGAAGGCTTTATTACTCGGATTTTCTGACTCCATTTGCAGAAGCTTGTTGTATATGGTCCCATATCATTTTTTATTGGTTAGGTTTTGTTTATGGTATCTGGGTTTGGGATTGGCGAATTTTTTGTCTGGTTGGTGGGGCTTGGGGTTGAATCATATACTCTCCTTGTACTTTATGCTAATATCTTTGGAGATTGTATAATTTTTTAGGATTTTATGAGCAAGACCAGAGGTTTTCTTTGCCTGGTTCTTTTCTATCGGTTCTCTTTGAACCAGGATTGTAAATTTTTTTATAATTAATAATATTTAGTGGTTTCTACCACTTTTATCAAAAAAATATATATTAATTTTAATTAAATAAAAAATGAATTAATTTAAATAAGTAAAATTTATTTTTATTTTTTTCGATAAAAGGCTGAGGCCAAAGAATTTTACTAATATAAAAAATAGTTAGATTTACATTTACATTTACATCTCCATTTAGTGTGGGCATCGGTAGGAAAGAATGGAGGGAAGAAAACCTCTGGTATAGCCCAGATCCCTCAAGGATCAGAAAAAATTAAGAATGAGTTACAAAATGGAGATACAAGACCACAAAGGGATCTTGTCCAAAATAATGAAGATTGTGTTGAGCATCAAATTTGAATTAAGTAAAATATCTTGATTCGTAAGATTGAATTACAAGAGCCCTCCATTTTTAGAAAAAACCATTATTTTTATTGATACCATAATATTCCATAAGTTGTCAAGCAAGTGTAATAGCATTCTATCAAAATATCCAAAATTCAAAAAGTATCGATGAGACCCAGCGATGTCTCATTGATATAAAAGGGATTTCGAAGAAAAGGGAGTGCCAGTGAACTTTAGAAAAGACTGACCGAAAGCAATGATTTCACCGACAAAAAGTATCAAAGAAAGCAAAGGTGGTCCTCACCGATGAGAAAAGGATTTTGAAGAAACAATACCATCGATGCAAGATGAAAAAGACTCACCGAAAGAAACACTATCATCGAAAGAATGATATCGATTAGGCAAAAGGAAGTTACATTGATAAAAGATATCGATGAAGATATGAGTTTCGAGGAAGCTAAAGGGCATGTTTCCGATATGCATGATTTTGCCGATACAACTTTATCAATGAAAAATTACTAATGAGCTCATCGATGAAAAGATGATAGCAGAAGCAAGTCATCAAAAGTAAAGAAGACTTTGATGAAACGACAGACCCGTTTATCGATGGGGTGTAGTGATGTCGATAGAAAGGGAGTTTCAATGGAAGGATAAAGGAGGTCACCGAAGCCCTAGGTCTCTTCGACATAAAACCTGATAGACATAAAAAATATATCGATGGGAAGACGGCTATAATGACCGAATGCAACATTTCGAAAAAGGGAGAAAATACATACTCGAAGTAATATTCAAAACAAAAGTATCATCGATAGAGACAAAGAGATCGATGGAATGAAAAATGAGGGATCGAAAGATATATTCTCATTGAAATGATTGCTGTGAAAATCAGAAACAAATCCGAGGGAAGGTCACATCACCATTAAATTCGAATGTGTTCCCAAGTAACCGTTGTTAAAACTGCCATTATTAACTGATCAAAGATGACTTGAGGATGCTAAACAAAGATATTCTAATGAATAAAGATGACAAGTACATCGAGCACATGAGGGTACTCAATTTGTTTATCTTCCAGTTTGTTAACAAAAAATGTTAGTTAGCGGTTATATGTCGAAAAGCCACAACGCTTGGTGATAATGTATACTCTCATATAAAGAAGGGAACTTTGGTAATGTGGGAAACAATTAGAGAAGGAGTAGATTATAGCCTCAGGCTTACCATTGAAATTTTTTGGCAAATATATAATATAATAAGTCATTTTCCTTTGTGTTTATGTTGTGGATTATTGCATTTTCTGCAGGCAGTTGCTTATGATATTATCTAAAGGAGATAAGGTTATTCGTGTTGTTCCAGTAAAATTTTGTGTTTCATATTGTAGATTTGGATAAAAAAGATTTACTCGCGAATTGTAATTGTTCCCTGTATTTCTTCCTTGGATGGTCTCTCAAAAGTTAGGGTTAAATTCATTCAAGCAGTTTACAATATAGACATTGAAGTAGAGCTCATAAGAAACAGTAACTGACAAACTCATCGAGAGGGGGTGGGTTAAAAAATTGTCTCATAAGTTTACACAATAAGTCCTAAAGAAATATAAAGACTTTGTAGCCCAAACAGTGAAGAAAGGCACTGGTCATCTATAGAATACAACTCATCAGTTCACATTCCACTTTAAAAGTAATAGGAGTACCTGAGTAGGAAATATAGAATAGACTAGCAATAGTGTATATACATAAATTTCAGGCACAAAGATCGAATAACTTCTACAACAACAATCTTGAACTCATATGCTATATCTCCATCCTGGGAATTTATGCCATTCTGAGATAGGAGGAAATCAGATCAAGATACTTAATCTGCTATAAAAAGCTTTAGTCATTGAAAACAACTAGTGAGTAGGTATACTCGCCTAGGTCCTGCAGAGCCTAAAGTGAGAGAGTTAGTAATCAAATAGGTTCACTTTATAAGTTGGCCAAGTCAATTGGAAGGTTTGAGCATAGGAGTTGACATTTCCTTAAAACCTATCCAATCTGTTGATTTGAGACCCAACAAATTGGTGACTCTGTTAGGGAACATTCAGAAAAAAAGGTACTCTGCTGTGGGAAATAACTCATATACAAAATACAAATTCTTTTCGAGAAGAAAGGTGGCGACTCTGAAATAAGAAATTTTGTGTACGGAAGGAGGTCAATAACACAAGGCCACCCCATAGTCCAATTAAACTTTGATCAGAAGAGAAGTAAAATAAATCCAAAGGAGAAATCAATAGATAGTTCGATAGAACCTAAAAATAACTTTATGAATGGGAAGTATAATTAGCACTATTCTGAAAACCATTCACATCCAGCCTTGAGTAAACAAAATTATACAATTCCCACATACCCCAGGGATGAGGACTTGGCAGCTGTGGATAGAGTGCAGAAAGGGAAATTCCCTCCTGGCTTTGAGAATCACCGTCCAAATTCAAGGACAAGAGCTTCAAGTTCCTCAGGCTCAAGCAAGGTGGATGCATCAGATCGTATGACAAATTTGATGAAACAAATGATGGGCCATTGAAATGAAAGATGAGGGAAGAGTACAAGAATGTATAGAATCATGTGCTAGATTGGGTATAAATATCAATGAAAATGATATTGATCATGACTTGGAAAGATACAGAGCGAAGTGTGAACAGGCAGCCCAAGGATCAAATAGAGGGAGAAACAATACAGATAAAACCAATGCAAGGAACAATACTTACAAGGTGTTTGAAAACCCTCTATATAATCCTAGGCCAAATGACTTTCCATATAATAATATACCTCCTGAGCACCAACACAATCACCCCAACAACTTCCCATACCCCAATTTACCTCCCGAGTATCAGCATAACCAGTTCAATACCTTTACATATCAAAACCACTTTCAACCACAAAACCAATTTTCTACTGGTAATAACAATGTGAGACCAAACTATGGAAACTTTTTCCAAGGTGGATATAGACTAATGAACACAGAACACATCAGGTAGTTCGACTTTTCAGGGATGATGGTGTATCCTCATCCTATCCCTAATGAAATAAGGACTGCAATACCAAAGTTCAATGGGAGTAATGCATATCGGGGGAAGCACATTGCAAAGCTTTTGACACAGTTATGGAGGATTTTTGTCTCCCATATGAGGATGTCAAGATGAAGTTGTTCATGCAGTCATTAACAGAGGACGCTCGAGATTGTTTTAGAGCACTGCTAGATTTTTCAGTAAACAGCCTTACAGAATTCAAAAGACTTTTTCTTGAACAATACGGAGACCACAATAGCCCAAAGTTTGCCTTACATGAGATCATAAGCATCAAGAAGGATACAAATGAAGCAGTGGCCGATTTCAATAAGAGATTTAATAGAGTTATGAATAAAATCCCTAATAGAATAAAACCAGTTCTTGAAGTTAGCATTTTGTACTACATGAATGCTTTTGACAGGAAAACAAACTATTAGCTCAGGACAAAGAATCTTACAACCCTTCAAGGAGTCATGAAAGCGGCCATAACTATAGAGAATAATAGAAAAGCAGCTGGAACTATAGGAAGAAGGGATGATGCAAGGTTGTTCAATCCAAAGGCCCCTAAACAAACAAAGGACGATGACAAGTTGGACAAGGTGTGAATGTTCTCAAGGATTTGTCTGTCAGAGTGAATAAAACAGAGAAACAACAGTTTTATTGCCATGATAGGCCCAGATTGCATGATATGCCTTATAATACCGCATGGAAAGACAAAAAACCAGTGGACAAGAACCCCAAAGAAGGTAACCAAATACCAGATCCTTTGAGAAAAGTGGTGAACCAGGTGGTTGATGAAGATATGTGGTGCTTAGCGTGTGATATGCCTCATTCTCCTTACCAGTGTGCGGTGGCAATGAAGTTGCAGGGAAGAGAGGAAGAATGTGAAGAATATGCAGATGATCATGCGATAAACTTACTATCCTTTGAGGACTATGACTCATCTGAGGGGAGTGAAGGAAGTGATGTAAATTCTAGGCAGATTAATCAACAGTGTTGTATACAACAGGTATTCTCAGATGAGGAAGATGAAATCAGGCTGAGGATCCCTACTAAAGAAGAGCAAGAGAGGATTACTACAACTGCTGTTGAACAAGCCAAAATGACTTATATGCTAAGAAACAAAACCATAAACCCTGAACAAGGCAAACCATCAGGCACATTCCTAAAGGAGAGTAATAAAACATCTAAACCAATAACTAAGCCAAGCAAGACTCAGGGAGAAAACACAAAGTTAATTAAGGAGAAAGAGTTGCAAGTTTCTAGGATACAAAAGGGTGACAAGGATGGGATGGTGGACACTTCAATACTGCCTACTACAACATCATTTGATATTGCCAACACCTTGGCACAGATGAAGGTCTCTGTTCCACTACTTGAGATGATGAAGTTTCCAGAATACCGAGAAAAAACCTTGAAGGTGATCAATGGTGTATCTAAGGAAGAGACCAAGGAACATAAACAAAATAGCCAGAATAATGATAACCCTGTTCCAACCATATATTTAGGGTCAACAATAACAAAAAATCCCTCTCAAGTAGACCCATTTTATTTAACCCTGATGATCAGTAACAAGATGATAAAAAATTGCATGATTGAGTCGAGAGCTGCTATAAATGTAATGCCAGTAGGAGTCATGAAAGAACTTGGAATGTCAGTGGACACAAATTTTGGTAAATGCTATGCCATGGATAACCGTTCCGTCCCAGTGGTTGGTGTCATGAAGGATGTTGAATTCAAATTGGCAGCATGTCCAAAAGCATCTTATAAAACATACATCACTGTGGTTGATGTCCCTCCTAACTATGGTATGTAATTGTCAAGACAATGGTCGAACCTGATAGGAGGCCATGTCTAGCTAGACTTATCATATGCTACTATACCAGTAAATGGACAGGAGGTAAGGATTGAGAGAGAACCTCACTCTGAATACATCATCGAGGAGGCGGAAGCTGTTGATTCGATATGTTTCATCCAGTCAAATATGGACAACTTCAAAGTAGAGTTGACAAAAACAAAACTGAGAGGATTGACCCTGATAGAGTCTACAGTCAAGAAGAGTAAAGATCAAGTATGGAAGATGTACTTTGATGGATCATGAAACAAAGAAGGAAGTGGGGTTGGAATTGTATTTATCTCACCAGATGGAGAGACGTTCAAGTATTCTTTCAAACTGATGTTTGAGTGTACAAATAATATTGCAGAATACGAAGCCTTACTCACTAGACTTAATGTGGCTACCAAGCATGGAATTAAATTGCTCAGTGTCTTTAGGGATTCAGAACTAGTAATCTCTCAAATCAAACAAAAGTATGCCTCCAAACATCTCAAGTTGAAACAATACATGGATGTTGTATGGGATACCATGGAACTATTCGATGCTTTCCAGATAAGTTGGATTGACAGATCAAAGAATATCATGGCTGACTTCTTGGCCAATGTTGCTTTGAAGGTAAATGATATAACACTGAATGGAGTCTCAAAAATGGAAATAAAAGTCAGACCTTCTGTTCCAGATAACTTGTATAACTGGCAAGTTTTTCATGATGACAATGATTTGTTAAAATTATTACACTGTGTGGATCACTACCAAGCACAAGCTATCAGCTTCAGTGATTTTGTAGAGATGATAGATGGGAAAGAGACTCTGTTGGGACAAGAAATCATACAGTTAAAATCTAATAAAATACCTAGAGGACTAGTCGCATTGGAAAGAGCTTTCAACATACAAGACAAAGTTGAAATCAAAGGAACCTCAGTCAAAGAAAATGATGTTGAGCAGATTAATTTGGGAAGCAAAGAATCACCAAGACATGTTTTTATTGGTAATAAATTGACTCCTAAAATGAAGTAGCAATTAGTAATGTTACTCAAAAAATATAAGCACGTATTTGCATGGTCTTATGATGACCTCAAAGCATACAAGGAGGATCTCTTCCAACATGAGATACCTCTTAAGCCTGATGCTAAACCATTCAGACAAAAGCAGAGGCCTATAAACCCCACTTTACTCCCTAAGATAAAAGAGGAAATAATAAAAATGAAAGATGCGGGGATAATTAAGCCTTGCAGACAATCTACTTGGGTTTCAAATTTGGTACCTGTCAGAAAGAAAAATGGGGACATAAGACTATGTGTGGACTTCAAAAATCTGAACATATCATCATTAAAAGATAATTATCCTTTGCCAAACATGGATAATATGCTGCAGAAAGTAACTGGATGTGATTTATTGTCCATGATGGATGGGTTCTCGGGGTATAATCAGGTAAAAGTTAAAGAAGCTAAACAATATAAGACAACTTTCACAACACCATGGGGCACATATGTATATGCAAGAATGCCATTTAGATTAACAAATGCAGGGGCAACATTTCAAAGGGCAATGGATGTAGCGTTTGCAGAGTTGATTGATATAATAATGGTGGTGTATCAGGATGATTTAACAACTTATTCAAAAAGGGTTGAAGATCATTGTGATCACATTGAGAAAGTATTCAAGAAAGCTCTGGAATATGGAATTTCCCTCAATCCGAAGAAATGTCATTTCATAGTTGAAGAAGGGAAGCTCCTGGGACATATAGTGTCAAAGGAAGGGGTGAAATTGACCCTGAAAGAGTAGCTGAAATAAATGAAATACCTATCCCTAAGACTATCAAAGCTGTTCAATCATTTTTGGGACAAATCAATTTTGTCAGAAGATTCATCCTTAATTTTGCAGATATCATAAAACCTATAGTGAGGATGCTGAAAAAGGAAGCTATGATTGATTGGGATTCAGAGGCATTAGATGCATTTCTAGATAGAAAAAGGGCAATATCTGAGGCACCAGTATTGATATCCCCAGATTTCAATAAACCTTTTTTAATTTTTTCATTTGCATCTCGTCATATAGTGGCAGCAGTGTTATTACAAAAGAACCAGGACAATTGTGAACAACGTATTGCGTATTTTAGTAAGTCACTGAATTCATCTGAAATTAAATATGACCTAAATGAAAAACAAGCTTATGCCTTGGTAAAAGTAGTAAAACAATTCAGACCATATTTGGTAGGCGCAGAAGTTATAGCATATGTTCCTAATGCAGCAGTGAAGGACATATTTAGACAAACTGAGGTCACAGGAAAAAGATGTAAATGGATCAACCAGATTCAAGAATTCAATATTGAGATCAAGGTTTTACAAGTTCTCAAAGGTCAGGGATTGGCTGAACTTATGGCAGGAGTGAAGAATTTCAGGTAAATGAGGTTGGACTAGATGAAGCCAGTTTCAGTATTGAAAATACAGCCTGGTATGCAGATATCATGTATTATCTCAAGCACATAAGATGTCCATATGGTATGACTGATAATCAAAAGAGAACATTAAAGCTGAAATCCGCAAAATATGTGATCATCAATGGAGACTTGTATTGGAAAAATAGAGATGGTATATTGCTGCTATGCCTAGATGAACACCAAGTAGAGAAGATCCTACAAGAGATGCATGAAGGGGTTTGTGGTGATCATTTTTCAGCCAAAACTACTGCACACAAGATATTGAGAGTTGTATATTTTTGGCCATGTGTCTTCAATGATTCCTATGCTTATGTTAGAAAATGTGAGGCTTGTCAGAAATTCTCAGGCAAAATGAAGTATCAAGGATCACTCCCACTAAGACCAATGCAGGTTGAAGAACCATTTCAATAGTGGGGAATAAACTTTATAGGAGAGATATCAGAAAAGTCGAGTGGAGGACACAGATGGATTTTGGTTGCCATAGGTTACTTTACCAAATGGGTGGAAGCAATACCTACTAAACAGGCCACCAATAAAATAGTGATAAAATTCATACTGGAAAATATCATTACTAGATTCGGTGTTCCTGCAAGGGTCATCTCTGATAACGGCATGGCTTTCAGGTCTGAAGAATTCAATAACTTTTGTGAAGAATATGGCATCACAATATCTCATTCATCCCCTTACCACCCTCAGGGTAATGGGCAAGCTGAGTCTAGTAAAAAAAACATCCTAAAGATTATCAAAAGAGTGCTAGGACAAAATAAAAGGGCGTGGGACTCAAAACTGAATCTAGCATTATGGGTAGATAGGATAATAGTAAAAAAAATCTATAGGGAGGTCCCCATATGAGTTGGTCTATGGTAAAAGGGCTAGACTCCCTTTGGATAACCTCCTACCTGTACATAAATTTATAGCACTGGAAGGGATAGAGATTGATGACCCTTTACAAGAGAGGCTGATACAGTTGGTAGAGCTTGATGAAGTCAGGAAAGAAGCACAAGAGCAAAACATTAAAATTCAGAATCAGATGAAAAAATTGTATGAAAAAAGAACAACAAAGAGAAAGTTTAAAATTGGTGATTTGGTTTTAATGTGGAATGCCAGGAGCCAAGATAAAGGTAAGCATGGCAAGTTTGAGGCTCTATGGCTTGGACCATATGCGATAATGGATAAAGCAGGGGAAGATTCTTATTTTCTCCAAAGTGCTACGGGAGAAGTTCAGGAACTGCCAGTACATGGACAATTCTTGAAAAACTTCTTTTCTTGAAAATAGCCTTCTCCATGTATAGTAGTTTAGGTCTCACCCCCATGGTAAAAACCACATTTCCTTTGATTTTGCCCTATATAAACCAAAGAGTCTAGATTCTTGAAGGTATCCATAGCATACCCCCATCCCTAGTCAAAGCCACTGTTGAGCATCAAATTTGAATTAAGTAAAATATCTTGATTCGTAAGATTGAATTACAAGAGCCCTCCATTTTAGAAAAAAAACATTATTTTTATTGATATCATAATATTCCATAAGTTGTCAAGCAAGTGTACTAGCATTCTATAGAAATATCCAAAATTCAAAAAGTATCGATGAGACCCAACAATGTCTCATCGATATAAAAGAGATATCGAAGAAAAGGGAGTGCCAGTGAACTCTAGAAAAGACTCACCGAAAGCAATGATTTCACCGACAAAAAGTATCGAAGAAAGCAGAGGTGGTCCTCACCGATGAGAAAAGGCTTTCGAAGAAACAATACCATCGATGCAAGATGAAAAAGACTAACCAAAAGAAACACTCTCATCGAAAGAATGATATCGATCAGACAAAAGGAAGTTATGTCGATAAAAGATATCGATGAAGATATGAGTTTCGAGGAAGCTAAAGGGTGTGTTACCGATATGCATGATTTTGCCGATACAACTTTATTGATGAAAAATTACTAATGAGCTCATCGATGAAAAGATGATAGCAGAAGCAAGTCATCAAAAGTAAAGAAGACTTTGATGAAATGACATACCTGTTTATCGATGGGGTGTAGTGATGTCGATAGAAAGGGAGTTTCGATGGAAGGATAAAGGAGGTCACCGAAGCCCTAGGTCTCTTCGACATAAAACCTGATGGACATCATAAATATATCAATGGGGAGACGGCTATAATGACCGAATGTAGCATTTCGATAAAGGGAGAAAATACATACTCGAAGTAATATTCAAAATAAAAGTATCATCGATAGAGATAAAGAGATCGATGGAATAAAAAATGAGGGATCGAAAGATATATTCTCATCGAAATGATTGCCGCAAAAATCAGAAACAAATCCGAGGGAAGGTCACATCGCCATTAAATTCGAACGTGTTCCCAATTAACCGTTGTTAAAACTGCCATTATTAACTGATCAAAGATGACATGAGGATGCTAAACAAAGATATTGTAATGAATAAAGATGAAAAGTACATCGAGCACATGGGGGTACTCAATTTGTTTATCTTCCAGTTTGTTAACAAAAAATGTTAGTTAACGATTATATGTCGAAAAGCCACAACGCTTGGTGATAATATATACTCTCATATAAAGAAGGGAAATTTGGTAATGTGGGAAACAATTAGAGAAGGAGTAGATTATAGCCTCAGGCTTACCATTGTACTTTTTTGGAAAATATATAATATAATAAGTCATTTTCCTTTGCATTTATGTTGTGGATTATTGCATTTTCTGCAGGTAGTTGCTTATGATATTATCTAAAGGAGATAAGGTTATTCGTGTTGTTCCAGTAAAATTTTGTGTTTCATATTGTAGATTTGGATCAAAAATATTTACTCGTGAATTGTAATTGTTCCCTGTATTTCTTCCTTGGATGGTCTCTTAAAAGTTAGGGTTAAATTCGTTCAAGCAGTTTACAGTATAGACACTGAAGTAGAGCTCATAAGAAATAGTAACTGACAGACTCATCAAGAGGGGGTGGGTTTAAAAATTGTCTCATAAGTTTACACAATAAGTCCTAAAGAAATATAAAGACTTTGTAGCCCAAACAGTGAAGAAACGCACTGGTCATCTATAGAATACAACTCATCAGTTCACATTCCACTTTAAAAGTAATAGGAGTAGCTAAGTAGGAAATATAGAATAGACTAGCAATAGTGTATATACATAAGTTTCAAGCACAAAGATTGAATAACTTCTACAACAACAATCTTGAACTCATCTGCTATATCTCCATCCTGGGAATTTATGCCATTCTGAGATAGGAGGAAATCAGATCAAGATACTTAATCTGCTATAAAAAGCATTAGTCATTGAAAACAACTAGTGAGTAGGTATACCCGCCTAGGTCCTACAGAGCCTAAAGTGAGAGAGTTAGTAATCAAATAGGTTCACTCTATAAGTTGGCCAAGTCAATTGGAAGGTTTGAGCATAGGAGTTGGCATTTCCTTAGAACCTATCCAATTTGTTGATTTGAGACCCAACAAATTGTATGTAGAAATCCTCTGTGTAAAGTTGAGTAGCAGATTGCCCATCTCTTGGGGTGATTTTGCTACATGTGTTAAAAAATTCTTGCTATTCTTGAACCACAGGGTTAAGCATGCTTTGCTTCCTATGCTGCACAAAATCTTGAAAAAATCTCTCACCAAAATGTTAGGAAAAGGAAAACCGAACAGGTCAGCTTATACAATATATCATACCTGCCTGGATGGTCACCCTGTTAGGATACACAACTCAAAATATTAGTCTCAAAAAATCTCCAGAAACATAATGCGAGGAGTGATAGGCAAATTCCATAAATATTCCCGCAAAGAGATCACGGGGAGCTACCATCTTAAAGAATTTGATTCGAGAGCCTTCCAAGCCCTAATTGAGTGTCATGGGAAAGCTTTAAGTGAGATAAAAATTTATCAGGTCGTCCCTCAATCTAATAATATAATGCTGGAGATTAATGGGAAGAAAGAGGAGTATTGACATATGCATCTGAGTCTGATTTGACTTAAAACTAAGAGAACAGGCAAGAAAATAGGAAACTATATATGAATAAGATTATATAGATGTATGTCTGAATATAATCCTAATATATATATATATATATATATATATATATATATATATATATATATATATATATTGTGACCATGGAAGGCCTAGAGAGCTTGAAGGTGGCTGGGGCTGATCATACATAGGGAAGAGGATGAAGCAAAGCATAAACACAACTAAAAAAAATTATGAAGCTATGTTAAAGCATCCTGGAGACATTATAGCCCGAAAACTTCTTGAGAACAAACAAGAGACATAACATCAATAAAGATCAAAACTACTTATAAAGATCCTCGAATGCAGAGACCAAGCTACTAACCTTCTAGAGGGATCTTTAGTCCTTCTAGCATAGATAGCGCAATGGGCTATCATTCATAATAGATTTTGAATTAAACAGAGATCTCACTATGCCCAAAAAAGCATAGATGATAAAAGAGCCATCTAAGCTAGCCTAGTCTGAAAAAGCTAGAAATAACAGAGAAGAAACACCATTGAAACAAAAATTTGAAAGATCGACATTTTTAAATATATAAGAATATATACATATATCTATATAAAATATGGATATATGGCTTTATGTCTATATATGTTCAAAATATAACAATCTTAAGAAGCGGTAGCAAGGCTATACCGCCTGAAGATCACCAAGAAAGTATTAGCAGAGCATAAACATATTTATGAGACATATCTATCAGAGTTTTATAAATTAAGTGAAATTGTCCATATGAAAAGTTCTGTTACTGCTAACAACAAAAAAGTTCTTTGATAACCCAACAGAAACCTCAAAACTTGCCATCCGGAGGAGCTTCAACCTATCTTGCCTGGCCTGTGGGAAGGCTTGGAGCTAGAGCTTTCTGGCTTTGATGCTGTAGAGCCGCCAGAGGGGCATGGGATAGGCACATTATTAGGGATAACCCTAATATTCTCTGCCTCCAAAATGTTAGACAACCATTTCTCATGAGGAGGTTTCTTAACATGAAGAATCCAAGAGAGGAAAAGGAGATTTCGGATTCTAACCGGACGAAGAGTTTCAAAGGCCGCAGGGTCGCCAATTTCCAGAATGGGAAAACGTGGAACTGGGTTATTCATTCTGATAAGGGTATCATAGTCCCGAGGTTTGGGAGCTGTGAGTTCCTCATCAATGTTAATCACCATCCTCTCTTATTCATTGAGGATATCTTTAATGAAGACTCTTTTGCATAGTTTAACCACTATATCCCTATCTTTCTCAAAGTGCATTGCGAGGGCTAGAAAAATAGCTGCAATGTTCGAATTTGCTCTGGTTCGGTCTTCATTCATAATGAATTCCTTCCCTGAAAATTTCATTACCACTCCAGAGATCAGAGGGTTTTGTTGGACGAGAATGCCTTTCATTCTCTTATCCTTGATCTTGCCTATGAAAGCCATCTGGCGTTTCAACCCTAGAAGCCTGAGAGTGGTATCCATCAGAGCTTAACTAAGAAATGACAAAGAGGACCAGCTTGGCATTCTAATTATAACTCGCCCTCTTAATGCATCATAATGAGCAACTACATGATGAGATGATACGAAGCAAGAGTGCAATCTTCAAGAATCAAGGTCATTATTGCCACCACCTAAATCCATCAGAAAAAGGGTACCTCAACTGTCACATCAAAGAGGCAACATCACCTCGACTATGCTAAGAGCCGTTAGGATGAATTGATTGAGAAGTGAGCTGACGTGAGATGTCTGTCCATTACGTCTCACACGTCTGCTGCGGCTTGCCAAATATAGGGGACCGAAAAGGTAAAATAGAGATGAGGATAGCTAGGTAAGTTTTAGTCCTAAAAGAAGGCAATATCTACATAAATAATAATACCTATATATCCATGATCACATATATCTGGGAGCGAGATATGTGAGCACTTTTATATACCTATGCTCATTAATGTATGGTATTGCCTTCTTCTAGTCTTAAAGCTTATCCTAGCGGAGCAGCAAGACTAAATTTAAGAGTGATCAAATATAAGGAGGAAATACTTAAACATCTGAATCCGAGATGGATAAATATATATATATATATATATATATATATATATATATATATATATATATATATATATAAAGATAAATAAATATCTAGTTATAAATCTAAAACTTATGAATATATCTATGGAGAGGAAGAGTAAATATACCTAGAAAAAATATATAAATGTACATATATTTAGAAGTAAGGCTCTAAGAAATTATGAAAATGAGTAAAGACATATATACCTTTAGATAAATGAAGAGATGGATAAAATAAGGATTTAAGCCGATATTCAAGGATAAAAGATCAGTAAACTTCCAAGAGACTAAATAAGAATAAATATATATATATATATATATATATATATGTGAATCAAGGATCTAACTTAATATAGGTGTTAAGATAGATATATATATCTACATGTGTGTGTGTGTGTATATATAAAATGCCTATATATCTGTAAAGAGAATATTAATACATGTGCCGGGGATGAAAGTGCTTATTTGTCCCAGATAATTCATGAAAGGGTCCTGGGCTGCATATATATATATATATATATATATATATATATATATATATGCAGGTGTGAGGCTGAATATGAGGATGGATGTCTGAATCAAGGTGTGGGTCTGATAATGAAAGTTCCCAGATAAGTATATACAAAAATATTAGACGAGGGGCCTCTCCTTGGGCTAAAGGATGGAAGACTACATGGGTATGAAGGAGAGGTATAAAAATATATGATTGAGATTTGTGTTTTAATGATTATACCAGACCATGGATTGAGCCTAACTACCTGAGTTAAGTTTGGGAGAACATATATATGGGTATTTTTAAACTGAATGTTTGTTTGAGTATTTATACGTATATACAGGGGACCGGGAGAGGTCTAAGTAAGGGGGTTAAAACAGAGTCTCGGCAAGAGAAACATAAGGGGATAAAAGGAGAAACATGCTAACGATCACTTAGGACATGAAAACAAAAGAGGGGGTTGCCTTAAGGTGGCACAAACAAGAGTTTGATGCCATTGACTCCCATGTTGGCCAACTCATCCACTCTTTTATTGCCTTCCCTATAAATATGATTGACTGTGAACCTGCCAAAATCTCTGCATAAGTCAAGAGATTTTGATAGCAAAGTGTTTAGTCTCAAATTAGGCATACTACCTTTCCTCAGAGCATTGACAATTATAGCCAAATCTCCTTCAATATCCAAGTTCTTAACTCCTAGTTTCCTACATAAATGCAGACCCTCCACTAGGGCCATAAGTTCCACCCAATTGTTGGTATTGATGCCAACCAGAGAGGCAAGTGATGCTAGTTCTTTGCCTTCCAAATTATGAACAACACATCCTATTCCTACTTGCCCTGGATTGCCACGGGATGCCCCATCAAAGTAAAGCTTCACCCAACCTTCGCCTAGGGGCTGCCATCTGCATGCATCCCTTGATCAAAGACTTGCAATAGGACCATCTCCTACAAAGGGGGGAAAGCATAAGCCTTCCCACCGTTTTTTCATCTTTTCATCCCAATAAGTGATAGAGGCATTCTTCATTGAGCCTAATAACAGTCAGTTGTTCATGAGCTTAGTGATAGTTGACTCTATCCTGTTAATGATTCTAGGAATCTCTAGTTTTTCATTCTTAAAGAGATGTCTATTTCTCTCCTTCCATAGTTCCCACATTATGGAAGAAGGAAGAGTTTTCCATAAACCTTCAAAGAGATAGCCACGCCTGAGGAGAGGCCATGCTTTGAGCATTCCAAAGATGGTGTGGGGGAAGGCTGCAGACCATTCAAGTTTGTTGGTGAACCAGATCCAACATTTGTGAGCAAAGGGGCAATTAAGGAGGATATGATTGGTGTCTTCCTCGTCTGCCTCACAAAGAGGACATCTACTAGGGCCCTCATACCCCATTCTTCTAAATTTGTCCGCAGTTAGGAGCTTGTTCTGAACCACAAGCCAAGAGAAGATACTTGCCTTAGGCAGACAATATTTATCCCAGCAAAGTTTCAAGGGAAGCTCAATCATAGGTCTTATAAACAATTTGGAGATGAGAGAGTACCCATCCTTGGAGTTGTATTCTCCTCTTAGGGAGCCATCCCAGACAAGCTTGTCCTCATTATGACCTAAGGCAATGTTCCTTGATTTGAGAATTGCCATAAGTTTTTGTTTATCCCGTACCGGGATATCCTCATCTTCCCTCTTGATCCACTGCCAACCGGCCCCATCCTCTGAAGGGGAGATATAGTTGTTTAATAGGGGTCCTCTATGTGATTCAAGAAGGATACGAGTAGCACCAAAGTCATGGATATTATCAATAGCCTTATACCCACCCCATGAATCAGACCAAGAAAGAGCTTTATCCCTAGACCCCAGGTTCCAAGTAAGTCTGTCAGAGATAATCCTCCTCCAGTCTAGCATAAAATTCCATAGGCAAGACCCTCTGGGAGGGTTGGTTTCTCCGAAGATTTGGATAGGATTCCCTCCATTAGTGTATTTGTGGTGCAGTAGGCAAGCCCATTTGAGGTGGGGGGCTCTGAACATTCTCCAGGCTAGCTTGGCACCCAAGTCTTTGCCCTGATCATGGAGGTTTTTAATGCCAACTCCTTCTTCTTCTTTAGGTTTGCATATCTTGTCCTAGGATATGAGTGATATTTTACGGTTTTCATTAGCACCTTGCCAAAAGAAAGTCCTGAGATGCTTGCTGAGCTCTGCAAGTTTAGAAGAAGATAAATGTTGACAGGAGAGCTAGTAAATGGGCATAGCTGACAAGACCGATCTAACCAAGGTTTCCCTACCTGCAGATGAAAGCCATTTTCCTTTCCAAGTGTTAATCCTAGACTTGATTTTATCCACCAAGTTGTCCCATAATTTTGAGGGTCTTCTACCCTTGTCAAGGGGAATGCCTAGATATTTGCAAGGAAGAGTTCCTTGACTAATCTCCAGGACATTGCAGATCACTTGTCCTAAAGAGGGGTCTATTTTGAACATAAAAAACTATAGACTTAGCCAAATTCACCTCTTGACCCGAGGCTAGCATATAGGAATTAAGGATGCCTTTGAAGGCGCTAGCTTCCCTTACACTTCCCTGCCCAAAAAGCATCGTGTCGTCAACAAATTGCTAGTGGGTAAAGGGAGGGAGGTTGCTGGTAATGGGGATTCTTTGGATCCCACCTTCCTCTTTGGCCTTAGAGATGGATCTACCTAGGGCTTCAGCCATGATGATGAAGAGGAAGGGGGACATAGGATCTCCTTTCTTGAGCCCTCTTGAGCTGCTGAAGAAACCTTCTGGGGAACCATTAACCAAGACAGAGAATTTGGGGGTAGATATACATTCAAAGATTAGGTTGATCCAAGATTTGGAAAATCCAAAGGCCTCCAAGCATTTACATAGGAAGCGCCAATCAACTTTTTCGTAAGATTTGCTTATGTCTAATTTGACTAGCATACTTGGGGCCCTGTTGAGCTGGACCGAATGAATGGCCTCTTGGGATATAATAAACCCATCATAGATTGATCTATCTGCTACGAAGCTAGTTTGTTCTTCACTAATGATAATGGGGAGAAGATTCTGGAGTCTAGCTACTAGGGTTTTGGTTAAGAGTTTGTATAGAGTGTTGCAAAGGGCTATTGGTCTGAAGTCATTAAAGCTTTCATGATTCTCTTTTTTGGGGATGAGAGCTAGGAAGGTATTGTTGATCTCTTTGAGAATCTTACCAGAGTTTCTAACACCTTCTAAGGCATCTGTGATCTCTGTCCCCATAAAACCCTGACATTTTTGGAAAAAGCTAGTGGGGAAGCCATCCGGGCCCGGGGCCTTGTCCGGATTCATCTTCATAAGGACAGATTTAACCTCCTCCTCAGAGAATTTCTTTAAAAGGATATTATTGTGGTCATCGTTAATGAGTTTTGGAAGATTCTTGATAATATTGAGTTGGCCTTTGAGGTTGGAGCCTTCAATATTGTTTAAGATTTTATCAAAAAACCTTACTGCCTCGGAGACAACATCATCCAGTTCAGACAGGATGGAGCCCTGACAATTCTTAATTTTAGAAATTCAATTGACCCATCGCCTCTGCTTAGTACTATTGTGGAAAAAATTAGTATTTTGGTCCCCATCACTTAACCAAGTCTCCCTCGATTTTTGTTTCCAGAAGATCTCTTCATTTGAGAGTGTCTTTTCATACTCAGAGAGTAGAGCCTTTTCTTTGAGGAAGAGATGTTCATCCATCCCCTTCTCAAGAACCTCAATGTTAACATTCTTATGATAATTTTCTATTAAGAGTTTTGTTATCGAAAATATTTCCAAAATTAGTCATGTTCCACTCTAAGATCTTCCTTTTGATAAGCTTTAACTTGCTTGTGATAATAAACATCTTCAAACTAGAGAAAATATAGCTTCTCCACCAGTTTTCAATTAAGTTTACAAGGTTATCATCTCTGAACCACATGCTCTCAAATTTGAAGAGACATTTTTTAGGGGAGTGGTCAGATAATAAGTTTAGTTGGAGTGGGAAATGGTCAGATCCTGATAAAGGGAGGGGTTCTGCATTCAGGGTAATATTAAGCTCCGAGAGCCCCTCATGGATAAAGAACCTATCTAGTTTCTCAGTAATGTTACAGAAATCAAGCCTTCTATTGTTCCAGGTGAAGGCATTCTCTGTCGTCTGGATTTCCAACAGGGAGTTCCTATTGATCCAATGATTGAAATCTGCAGCCGCTAGAGGAACTTTGTTGCTACCTCCTCTTTTGTTTGCTACCTTAGTGATAGAATTGAAATCTCCCCCAATGATGCATACATCATTTGGGAAACTTCTAAGGAAAAAAATCTAGTTCCACCCAGACCCTAGCCTTATCCCTATTTTGGATAGGGCCGTAAACATTAATCAATTTGAATCTTAGGTTATTTTTATAGCTTACTACTTCTCCTCCCATCCAATTTTTCTTTATCTCTAAAGGTGAAAACGAGATGAATCTAGAGTCCCAAATGATAGTTAAGCCCCCCGAGGCCCCTGTAGTAGGGAAATGCTTTAGTTGTCTAACGCCTAGTTTTTCTCAAAAAGGACAATGTCAGAGGAGTTCATTTTGGTTTCTTGGATTAACTTTATATTTGGTTTAGAATCAGAGATGCAACGCTTTAAGATGCACTATTTGTTAGGGGAATTCAGACCCCTAACATTCCATGTTATGATTTTCATGGCTATGTGGGGAGGAAATTCCCCTCCCCTGCATTAAAAGGAGTAGATATTTTAGACTGACCCTTGGCTTCTCCATCCTTTGATCTTATTTCAGCAAGGGATCTGCTACCTCTTCTCTTACTGTGTTTAGCACATTCAGGAGAGTCTTTACTTCTATCAGAGCTAAGAATGCCTAGAGTATTTGGGTTATCATTTTCTAAGTTATCTAATGCTATAAATAGTTCATCTATTTCTAAGTCGACTCTAGTAACATCCACTAGATTTTTGACTAAGGGATCCCTTTGTCTTTCCAACTCCTCACCATCACAAATTTCAGCAACCAATTGATCCATGAGGTCGTTTACTACTTCTTCCCCTACAAAATTGGCAATGATATTAAATTCCCTAGCCACTTGATCACTCTCAAATTCTACAATTGTATCAGAAACAACCTTCAAAGATGGAGGGCGAGCCTCTGCCTCCTCAAAGCCCTCCAATCTTGAGACTAGAGAGATTGGTTGATCCTGCAAGGATGCCAATCCTGGATCTAGGGAAAGCCTATCCATCTCTGCTGATTACTTAGAGGTAATTAGTTCCATTAAAGGGGGAGACCCCAAGGGACTCAGCTTCTCTGGTGGAATTAGAGATCTAGATGATGACATATTTGTCAGACCGAGTTGCTCTTTCTGAGGGATAACCTCATTGATTTCACAATCTTCCAGATCTTGATCCCTAAGAAGAGAGTCAGCTATAGGTGAATTTATAGTTAGCAGTGGAGGAAGAGGGGAACGAGAGGGATTAATAGGGGAGCTATGAGGATATAGGTCCATGGTGAAATGATTAGGGTTAATATCAATCTTATAGCCCTCTAGGGTGAAACCCCCTCCTTCCACAAATCTGAATGGTGCTCCATTAGACTTGAGAAACGATTTAGGGAGAGGTTTCTCGAAGGGGATCTTCCTTGGCATATAATCTTCAAAAGGACTATTATAAAAGGGTAATTCTAGGGTTAAACAAGATTTATTGCATTTCAGAGTTATAGGCTCTAAAGATTTAATGTTAATATTCATATTAACGATTAAGAGTTGGTTAAAGAAGCTTAGGGCTGATTTTTTGACTTCTACAAATTTACTTATTTTGTTTCCTATTATTCTTAAAAAGTCATTATTTCACAATTCTACAGGAAATTTATCAAGTGAAATTTCTCTATTAACCATGCATGAATTGAATTGAGATGGGAGAAAGAGAGGTTTCCATTCCCAACAATCAAACCCTAGACCCTTAAATGTTAATATATACCCGTTTAGCAATGAATTTCTCAGACTCTGATTACCACATTCAATAGCTAAGAAATTATCAGGAAGGATGTCAATTTTTACCTGGTTATTGAAGGAAGACGACACCCAGTTGCCAATTTGTTCAGATGGGATCCCCCAACCTTTCCATCGAGCAAAGATCATTATGTCGCTGCAATGCATTTGATACCTGGCCTGGGTATGATTATCAATTTTAATGACCAACCCGTTAGGAGAAGCTGGGGAATTTGAAGGTAGATCTGACATTGGGAGCTCGACTTCCTTAGAATTGTGATAGCCAGGGGTTTCCATATCCTTTGATAATTTACCTAGAGATTTTCGTGGAGGAAAAATATGGCAAGAAGAGGAACTCTTTGATTGGTTAGGTTTTGCAAAACCCTCCTCCCGACAATGATTGGAATTTTTTTTGAGGCCGTTTGGTTTCCCTAATGCCCTTTTATTTATGCGGCTCACCAAATGCCAATCCCAATCCCAACCCTTGTAAAGAGCGGGGGGGGGCCCTAACCGCATTAACCAAAGGGTATTTTATTTTTGCAAAGAAGGCCTCTTGATCACAGGTCCATGATATGACCCTACCAAGATCCTCAGTCCCAGAGTTATTAGCCAAAACAACGAATCGATTTGCAGAGCCTCTGTAATTTCCTCGCGGCGGATAAGAACGCTCTAAAAAGGATGTCGATGCATTGCATCACTTTTCGCACGCAGAGGCATTTTCGCTTTTTTCCGCCTTTATGTTTTAAATATTATAATTTAATTATATTATACATATTAAAATTAAAATTAAATAATATTAATAGCTAAAATATTGGACATTTAAATTCAAGTTGATAAGTTTGTTGATTTCATGGTTTTTATGATTTAAATATCATAATTTTATTTTTAATATAGAACTAAGAGAAAAAATTAAATAAAAAATTTAAATTAAATAACAAAAATATTGATCCTTTAAAAGTTTAATGATACATTAAAAGGAATATCATAAATTTTTTTTTGATTGATATTGAATATATTAAATTAAACTTAAAATACCTGTATACATATCTAACCATTTCATAAAAAAAGGGATACTAAATATCCACCATTAAAGGCCAAACAAATTTCCTACTTGGTTTTTAAATTCTGGCTAGGATCAAACCCCCAACCGTCTGCAACGCCAGTCTGCATCATCTTGCCATAGTTCTACTTCTTCTTTGCCTCACAAGCCTTGCCCATTTCAATCTTTGCCGAGTGAATGTATACCAATAGATTCTCCCACGCCTCCCGAGCCTCATCAGTTCTTGCCACACAATCTGCACCATCCTACCAAAGCATGGACGATTGATATTCCACATACACTTGGTTGGGCATTATTCCCTCCCCAAACAGATGTCTCAAACCTTGCGCTAGAATTTCTCTCCCTAGCAAAGAAACCAAACCACACAATGAATGAGTCAAGACACACACTTTAGCCATCCATTCAACTTCCGCTTTAGTCCCAAAAGAAAGACCCCAGACTACCAACACTGAAACAATGCCCATATTTATTCTATATTGAAACTCAGACAACAAATATTCACGGCCCAACAATCGCTTGATAATGTTAAAAAAATCCTCCTCATCACAGAAAAAATGAAATTGGCCTCCATCTCCAACCTGAGAAGCTGATATTAACTATTCCACTACCACACCTCACCCTCTCTCCAAAACCAAGGAAAAAATCATTCAAAGGTAAACAATGTTTGTCGAAAATCTAAAAAAAATTTGATTTCAAGACTAAGCCAACCCATTCACATGACGTAATATGTGCCACCCTGCAAACATCCAATCACAAAAAAAATTGTCATAATAATAAATCTAGGTGGTGGCTCAAAATTAATGATGAGGAAGTAAGATCAACATGAAGAACAAAAGTCGAGGAGTGAAATTAATGAACTGTACATCCCAATGGCAAGAAAAATAATTACCAAGTATCACTCAAGTAGCCCATGCCACATCGATGTAATATGTGCCACCCCACAAACATCCAATCTCAAAAAAATTTGTCATAATAATAAATCTAGGTGGTGGCTCAAAATTAATGATGAGGAAGTAATATCAACACGAAGAACAAAAGTCAAGGAGTGAAATTAATGAACTATATATCCCAATGGTAAGAAAAATAACTACCAAGTATCACTCAAGTAGCCCATGCCACATCGACCTCTGAGTTGTCCCACCACCGAATCCTTTGAGGGTCCAACTCACATCCTAGGTTGGACAAAAATGTGAAATTTTGTATGCAATTTTTGGATTAGTTGGTTAAAAATTGCTCACACAATTTAATCCAAAAACTGCATACAAGATTTGAATGGATTGTGGAAATTTGATAGCTTTGAATGTGTGAAATTTTAAAATCTTGAAAAGAATCCAATTTTGTGCAAATAATAGAAATAAATTTATTTATTCGCCAACATTGGGAGGATCCACTAGAAATTGCATCCGTAACTATCTTGGAATCCACTTCAAGATGGAGTTTTGGTATTTTGAGTTTGTTGATTTCATGATTTGATACATTAAAAGTAATATCATAATTTTATTTTTAATATAGAATTAAGAGAAAAAGTAAGTTAATTAAAATTTAAAAATAAAAAAATAAAAAAAACTATACTAACTTAAACTAAATTAAATTAAATATCTTAAATTAAATTAAATAATTTAAATTAAATTAAATAACTTAAATCATATTAAATAACTTAAATTAAATAAAATAACTTGAATTAAATCAAATAACTTAAATAATTTAAATAACTTGAATTAAATCAAATAACTTAAATGAATTAAATTAATTTTTTAAAAATAAAACAAAATTAAATAACTAAAATATTTTGAAAACATACATTTTCACTAGCTCATAACACTACTTAATTTTTCTTTAGCTTCCAAAATCTCGAGAGACATCAAAACTAATTCTTCAAAATGGGATACAAATCTTGAGAGACATCAAAACTAACTCTCTGCTTCCCCCTCATCGCTTGGAGGAGGAGGTGGGGGATGCGGTGTTGGTACATCATCTTGCCTCGATGCCCTAGCTCCCTCAGATCTCGCCATATAGTGTGAATAGGGTACCACCTGCCTATCCCCTGGCACCGCTGCACTATAAGCTGCGACATAGTAAGCTGCTTGCTTGTCTAATGCGTCACCTCACGCTGGAGGCTATCACACTCTGCTCTCATGCTATGCAGTTGTTGACCTCTCTCTGCTATCTATGCTTGTGATACTCTCGGCTATGTCTGCACACCCTGTTAGCGGCATTATTGTACCCAAACATAAGACTAGTTAACTATGTGTAATTGTTTTGGTTAGTTGGCAACCGAGGGGTGGTCATTGTGGTGCGCCGGTTGGCGCTCGCACCCCCTTAGTATCTTTATATACTTCCGAATGTAACTTGTAATGGGAACAATTAGGAATGGAATAACATCTCATATATTGCATCTGATATCTATGGCATTATTATTCTACGTTATCTGTGTACTTTGAATTATTCACCCAAGAGGGTAAACATTTGGCGCCGTTGCCTCACTAATACATTTGGACTAGATTTTCGACTGAGGTTTCCAACAGAGAAGGTATATTGTGGCCAAATTTGATTTTTTTTTGAAAAAATGCCCGCATTCATCGCAATTCCGACGGAAATCACCCATTTGGTTTCGACAAAGAAGGCATTAGCAATGAGAATTTTCTTTTTTTCAAAAAAGTGCTCGAGTTCGTCATAATTCCGATGACAACGGCCATTACAAAAATAAAAAAAGAGGCAGGGAATTCATTTGTGAATTGCAATCCCGCGTAGGCATCCGTGGCGACTTCAATCCCTAAGAACATCAAACCTGTGTCGAAGGCAATCCCACGCAGGAGGTAGATTCAAATTGCCCTAGTTTTTAATTTCATGTTGCAAAACATATACATGTGGTGGTTAATTGTCCTAGTTTAATCTCGTAAAACCATAGAATTGTGATTGAGGAGTGAGCATTCAATTTTGTATCAACAATCCCTTCCTCTCGTATACACGCGTGTTGATTGTTCACATGAGATCACATCTCTTTGTAGCATCGTATCAAACAATTCACAAGCCTTGTCCATGTTTCCACATTTTGCATTCATGTCAAGCAGGGCATTTGCAAGTACAACACCTAACAAAATTCCTCTATTCGTTATGCTTTGATGGATGTCCATACCTTGTTCCAAAGCTCCCATTTTTGCACAGGCAAGGAGGATGCTGGCAAAGGTTGTGGAATTTGGATTTATGCCTTCCAATTTCATTTGCTTGAAAGTGTCTAAAGCCTTTTCAACAAATCCATTTTGTGCATATCCAGCAATCATTGCAGTCCACGAGACAATATTTCTTTTAGGCATTCTATCAAATAGTTCACATGCCTTGTCTATGCTTCCACATTTTGCATACATGTCTACCAAGGCAGTTACAACTACAACATTTGACAAAATTTCTCTATCCTTTATGCTTCGATGAATGTCCATACCCTGTTCCAAATCTCCCATTTTGGCACAGGCAGGGAGGATAGTAGCAATGGTCGTGGAATTTGGCTTTACACCTACCGATTGCATTTGCTGGAAAGTTTCTAAAGCCTTCTCAACAAATCCATTTTGTGTAGTTGCAACTACATCTGACAAAATTCCTCTATCTTTTATGCTTTGATGGATGTCCATACCCTATTCCAAAGCTCCCATTTTGGCACAGGCTAGGAGTAGGCTGGCAAACGTAACTAAAGAAATGCAATGATCACCTCCAAAGACATCAAACCACTACTAACAAAACCGAGAGTCTAAAATATGATAGGGAATAGTGTGAGCTGTCCTGAAATAAAATATTTTATTTTCAATTTCTACTAAAACATAATTACTTAGCCATTTAATGTTATTAATAAGTGCTTAATTTATGAAAGAGATAAATGGTTGGCCACAAGTACATGAGTTACTAAATGCACACAAATAAGTGAATTTGATATTCAAAACTATCTACAATGAATTCAATTCTTGTCCATTAGTCATTTATGTTTGCAATAAGCATCTTTCTTTGTTTTTCTTAATCTTTATTCATAGTTATGTGCATATTTCACATTCTATAATTAGGATATCAATTGCTATGGTTGAACACTAGCATGATGTTTGTGTTGTGGTATAGATGCGTGGAAACATAATTATTGGATTGTTATATTATAGAGATCATAAATCTAGATATCACATATTAGTTATAGCTCTTCTTAGATTGAGTCTAAAGTTGACATACAGTCATAAAGCCATTATTAGCAGATCTATCCATTTCTAGTAAAGACAATTGAGAAAGTCATTTTGATATTGAGAGTTTCTTATCTGTTTACCTATTGATCATTATTAAGCCATAATATTTAGGTCTATTTATGTCTCTTACAAAACCTCTGTAAGTGTCCTAGATTGTCCCTACTACTCACTCTTCAATTCGGAAAAATGGAGTTCTAAAGATATGTTGCACAAGATGGTGTTGAACATATCAACAAGGCTAGCATGGAAGGCATGTTCAAGCTTCCACATGTACAACTTACAACAAATGATTTGTTGATAGAAGAAATTCTTGAAATAGGGATACAATCGAAAGACAAGTAAGTACATACAAACCTCCTCAGTTGAAAGTAAAATTTGTGTATAAAAAGAGTACATTGAATCCCAATCCATAAACACAATAGAGATACCGATGGAGACTTAATTGGATGTAGCATGTCGCACCAAAGTTGTTAGAGTATGCTAAGCTAGTACATAATGTTTTGTAAAGCCACATTAGTATTTTACCCAGATCATTATCTACCAAAACTAACTATAGTAATCCTTTTGAGGATTAATTTCATGGTGCTAGATCTTCATTTAGTTCCACTTCTTGTTGGAGATAATAACAGTTATTTCTTGAGGTAGATGAATATCCCATCAACAAAGGACAAGACCCTTTCTAGAATATAACAAATTCTACTCCAACAAAAGATCATGGGGGTTTCACTAGAGATATTGAATAAGAGATAGACTTCTACTGCTGCATTAAAAGCATTGGCATGTTCTTCATTTATTGATGTAAACTCTCTGTGACGCCACCACAACCAACAAAGGTGTAAAAAGTTGTTTGCAATGCATGGATTTTTAGGATTGTCCTTTGAGAAAATAGAATTAAAGTATGGAAGCAGGATCTGCCAGCTCCTGAGGGAAAGATCATGTCAGACAATAATTTCTATTTTCTTGCCTGTGAAGAAAGACCATGTCAGACAATATCAACGGACAACAAAATAAGGAGACAATTGCTAGATTGTGGTCTAACTTGAAAAGAAAAGGTGATGGAAAATGTTATTGTCTGTGCAAAATTTGTAAGTGGTTAAAGACTAGAAGACTTCTAATCAAAACAACGAAGAAACATTGTAGGCTACATGGTCACATTGAAGGTGGACATGATTATCATCCATTTGTAATTTTTTCATTATATCGTTTTGACAATTTATATACATAATAAATCATGTGATGATGAGATCATGATCACGGTTTATTTATGTTTATCAATTTTATATAGGTCGAGCACCCCGGAGCACATGGTATGGATCAACATAACCTTGAGAATATGATTTTCTAAGTGGATGAACATTGAGGTGTGAATATCGAAGCTGAAGATAATGATCCCATGGAAGATGATGATCATGAGCTAGAAAACACAATTGAAGATGATGGTATAAATACATTGATCCATGACTCATTTAGTACTTGTGCAGCTGATCATGATTATGAAGATTACCTTGATGTTGTTCATGATGTCCCTCTACTTGAGAAGGCATTTGAGGCCCTTTATGAAGGCTCACAGGCAACTCTTCTCTCTGTTGTATTGTTGTTGGTGAACTTGAAGGTTATGAATGGTTTGTCCAACATAACAATGTCACGTATGTTAAGGCATGTCATATATGTCATAATAAACTGTGAATCATGTTGTACCATTAATATTCTTTATTATAACAAATTATATTTTGTTGTTGTAGATTGATAGGTGAGTTTTTGTTACCACCATCAAATATTCTACCTCACTCATACCGAGAATTATCTGCCGTTATGAAAGATATTGGAATGGAGTATCAAGCAATAGATGCTTGTCCCAATGATCATATTATATATCAAAAACAACATGAATTTCAAACTAAATGCCCTGAATGCCATATCAATAGATATCGAACAGATCAAATAACAAAAAGGGTTCCTCGCAAGGTTCTTCACTATATTCCCATTATTCCACGTATGCAACGATTATTCAAGTGCACTACCTTGGCACAATTTATGGATTACCATGCATGCAATAGACGTCGAGATGACATTATTCGAATGCCTACGGATGGTTCAACATTTATGGACATAGAGGAAAAGTAGCCACACTTTAAAGAAGAACCTTGTAATCTCAGGCTTTCATTGGCAGTGGACAGTGTCAATCCATTTGGAGAGATGAGATCTATTTACTTAGTGTGGCCTATTTTTGTTATCAACAATAACATTCCTCCATGGATGTCAATAAAGAGGGAGCACATAATGTTGGCAATGATTGTTCTAGGTATTTTATCATTTAAATATAGTCGTCTAAATTTAATTATAAATATTGCAGTAAAATGGTCATAATAATTATGTAATGTTTTTGTTCATTCGATTAGGTAAGTACCAAGTTAAAGATGAATGTATATATCGAGCCTCTTATCGATGAGTTGCTGGAGTTATGGAATGGTGTCACTATGTATGACGTCTCTAGACCAATAGGACAAAGACAATTTCAATTCAATGTGATGCTTCTATGGACAATACACGATGCCCCAGGGCTAACACATTTTTGTGGTATGTTATAGTGTTTAAGTTGTGCATGAACATTATAATTCAAAAAATTATCATATTTAATCCAATTATACATTATCTTGTAGGTCTTCAAACAAAGGGAAAATTTGCATGTCCTGTTTGTGGTCCAAAGATGAAATCTAGTCATTCAAAAAGTTTAGGAAAGCAAGTGTTTGATGAGTATAGGCACTTTCTCCACAAAAATCATAAGTATCGAAATACTGAAAAACATCTTTTCAATGGGAAAGAAGAGAATACATCAAAGCCACGAAGAATGACACCTCACCTGTGGAAGTTGGAATATAATAGAATTAATCGTCAAGGTAATGACATTCCATCTATTGGTTTGCCATAAAACATCTTTTCTATTTTGTTTTGTTTACTAATGATGTGATTGATGATCATGATGTTCGTGAAGGCATAATTGACCACCTTCCCGAGGGAATAAAAATTTATCCCCAATAATTTAGTAGGTTGCCCTACTATGAGCAGTTACAAATTGTTCATTTGTTTGATAGTATGCATATTGGAAAGAATATAACAAAGACATTATGGAAAATATTGGATGGAAGGCGTGACAAAGAAAAAATTGTCAAAATATGTAGTGACATTCAGGATTCCAATCATGCAATGATAAATGTCATTCAATCAAATAGCCATGGAGACCAAATTAATATAAGTGAGCTTCCTTGGTTATTAATGGACCAACAAAGCAATGCTATAAAAGAAGTCATACGAAAAATTCAATTTCCCATAGGATTTGCTGCGAACATAAACAATCTCATATCAAAGAAAAGTGAATTTGGGCCAGGGATGAAAACGCATGATTGGCATACCTTCATTAAGGTAATTCATGTTCTTGTGTTTTTAGTATGTATTTAAGTACTGAGCGTACGTGTACTTTTCATTATGTTACAAAAAAATGAAAAGATAATTTTATAATTTTTGCAGTATGTTCTACCTCTATCTCTCCCAGACGACTTCGACAATAATGTCAAGCAAGTCATATATGATCTTGGAAAATATATAAGGTAAGTAGTGATATTTGTTTAGTTCATTGTTTAGATATTATATTTGCGATTTGTTTTACTTCTTATGTAATATATTTTTTTGCGTCTTGAATACCTTGTAGGTGGTTGTCATGTAAAGAAATCCATAAAGACGATATAAAATATTGGAAGAGAAAAATTCCTCATTTAATGTGTGAAATACAAAAGTGTCTACCTCCATCTTTTTTCAATGCACAAGAACTCTACCTCATACACCAAGTTGAGGAGATTGAATTGTGTGGACCTGTACACACTAGGTCAATGTGGATGGTTGAGAGGCACTTGAAATTTTTGAAGGCTTTGGTTCGACAAAGAGCACATCCTAAGGGTTCTATGGTATACCAGACTATGGTGTACATTTCTGAATATCTTCCTAAGTTTGCAGCAAAGATCCACGTGGATCGCATTTGGGATCCCAACACCATTAACAAATTCGAAGGGGAGTACTTGATGGGGAAGGGTAGATTGAGGAAAGTGAGAGGTAATTATAAGATGTTATTGTAGTTAATTAATTCTTAATATTCAAAATAAATCGATTGTAAAACGTCTATTTATTTTTTGTATAGTTGGTCGAGAGTGAGATGCACTAGATTTGTATATTGCAAACAATCTTGATTGGATGACGGTATGGATTGAACGTTGTCAACATTCTGGATGCACGTTAACATGGGAAGGTGTGGCTTCATTGGTTAAAGAAGCACATCGTAATGGAGATTCCAATGCTACGCAAAGGGAAATTAATTTAGCATATGGTTTAAGAGATAAACATGTATGTATAAATTTATTAATCACCCATATGTTTATCAACTCACAATTCAATAAATTTTACATGTTTGACATATCGTAGGTCAAACACCACAATGCTATGTGCTGCAATGGTCATAAATTTCGCATAAAAAAGTTGGATGACACGAAGAAAACTTGTGATTCTGGCATCACTGCAGTCTTTGAGGTGACAAATATTTCATCGAGAAATGACATTCATCCTCAACAGTCTCAAAATCGATACTATGGCATTTTGGATGATATACTTGAGTGTGACTTTAATTCCTTCAAATTAGTTTTGTTCGTCGTCAAATGGTATAGGCTACGATTGAATACAAATGATCCTGATAGAACTGTTATTGAACATGATAATGGTTTTATAATGCTAAATACAAGGTCATTTGAACCAGTTGGGGATGAGCCCTATGTTCTTCCAAGCCAATGTGAGCAAGTATTTTACTCTGAGGTTCCACATAAACCGGGTTGGTCATTTGTTGTTAGACATGATCCAAGAGGAAGGCCGATAAAGTATAATGTGATGGAAGAAGAAGATACCGAAGAAGTAGAAGATAAAGTGGATGATGATCACGATCGACAGTTTCACAATGACGATGAAGAAGAACAAGGAGGAGAAGAAGAAGATGATGATGATGATGATGCTGATGCTAATGATGATGACAGTGATGGTGATGATGGTGATGATGATGGCAAAGACGTTGATGATGATGATGACGACGACGACGATGACGACGATGACGATGACGACGACGACGACGACGATGAGGATGAAGATGATGATGATGATGATGATGATGATGATGATGATGATGATGATGATGATGATGATGATGATGATGATGATGATGACGATGATGATGATGATGATGATGATAATGATGGTGATGATGACCTTGATGTTCATGATGATGAGGAATGAAATGTATGAGGAATGCGATTAGTATATTATCTATTGAATATTGACTTCTTGATAGAATTTTTTTTACATAATTAATTCATTCTGTTTTGAATTCTAATGCCATTACATAATTAATTCATGATGCACCTTTTAATATGGAGATGGAGATAGGGGGTGTGACTATTTATGTGACAATTTTTAAACTGTGTTTATTTATGGAAATTGGATTGTTTATTAGCTACGTGACTATTTATATGACCATTTAGTTGAGGATCCTGCATAGTCTACATAAAGTAAAGGTAAGGAATTACAAAATTTACAATGATTTTGATGACAACATCTTTTTATTATTTAATACTCTTTTTGTCTACAAAGTTCATGTTGTTCATGTTGTGTATGATGTAATTTCGCTAATGTTTTTTTATATTTTTTCTTTGTCACAGGCTGACATGGATCCATCACATATCGTAAATAGAGATGTACCTTGCAACAGTTCTACCGAGTAGGTAAACCTCATTGTAATTGTACAAATTAGGTAGAAGCAAACTGTTACATTATTATGTTCTTTTTTTTAGTGATTTATACTAATTTTGTAATTGTTAATGATATTCTTGACACAGATGGATGTTCAGGGAAAGGGAAAGGGAGTTGCAGTACCTGAGCACCTTTATATGGATGTGGAATCATTAGGGTTAAGCAATGATGACCCTGAAGATCCCACAGGCCTTGTGAAATTATTTAAAATGCCTCTTACAAAAATTAGAAAAGAGATTGTTGTTTTGGCAGCTGTGCATCCTACCACTGATGAGATACGACAGAGGGTGGAATTATTGTATAAGACAGCAGAAAACTTGCTAGTAAGCAGTAATGAAAGCTTTAATTATAACAAAAGTTCAATAATGGTTTATATTTTATTCTCTTTTTATGTCATTAACTAAAATATTTACGTATTGTTTTTACAACAATTTATCCACCCTCATGAAAGTCGTTCCTACAATCAGGGTGTTGCAGGATCAGGTGATGACGATTTTCTTGTATTATCACTTGCTTGGCTTATCACTCTGAGTACCCAAAACACATCATACTTGATACTGTCAATTTTCAAAATAAAGGTTCATCCTTGTTTACAATTCTTGCACTTTTCATATATTTAATGTCTGATATATTTAATGTATTATTCTTTAAGTGTTGTCAATGTTACTGTGCAAATGCCGACGCCGCCTCATCATAGGTCACCCTCACCTGTATTGTGAACTACAATGTCGGCAACACGTAGCATACATACATCCTCTAGTGCACGTCATATTGGCCCACCCACTATTGGTAGATCCCTCTTTTTCTCTATCTTCTGTCATGTGTTTATTTCCCTTCAAGCGTTCTTTCTTGAATTCTAATGCCATTTCATAGTGGATTCATTTTTTGCAGGAGGAGATGCACATGAGGATGTGCCACAGGTGACTATTGCTGATAACATAGCATCGTTTCCTGGATCTTCTCGTATTGCTAGTACGGGAATATTGTAGGCCACATTCATGGTGAGCGATGAAGAAATGCTTCCCTTAAAGATACAAAAGGTTCCAGGTACTTTAAAATTATTATTATATATACTCTAATTGTAATTTACTTTATGATCACTCGTTTTGGACTAATATTGATCCCATGAATTTTTTGCAGGCAATGATATTTTCTATAAACATCTTAGTGACATTGCATTGCAGATATTTGGGCCCACCATATGTAAAAGGTGGTACATCATATGTGAACTACCCCTTATCCACTTTTGATTTCATATCATTGCTAGAATACTTTTCCTTTGATCCATTTCTTGAAGTGTAATAAATGTAGCTTCAGTTCATTTCTGAATCTAACAGGTTTGTTTTTGCTTTAAAAGGTGGAATGACCAAGAAAAAAGGTTAAAACATGAATTGACAAACCAAATGGTTGAGTGGTTTGGAAATGACACCTTTGACAAAACCAAGCTCCTTGAAAAAGCTGGCACATATCTAAAGTATGTGAGGGACCAATACATGACCCATTTGCAGAGGAACCTAAAGTACGAGCATCCCCCCATGATTTTAGAGAGGGAGTGGAAGGAGCTGATATTGGATGCCAAGGAGAGAATTGAAAGGAAAAAAGGAAATACACCAGTAGACGCCAGAAGAAGGTACGAGATACTATTAAGAATGTAATTATGTACTAATTAATTACTCTTTATATTTATATAATCTAACATATTTCAAACTTTTTATAGACTGAGTGACACGTCAAAGGCAACCAAGGCAAGGCAAGAAAAGCATGGGCAACACAAACTCGGCTCTGGTGGTTACATGAAACTTGATGCACGAATTGTAAGTATCTCATGTAAACTCCCATATTGTCTCAAAATATTAATAAATTGCAAACATTTTTTTTTATCAAACAATGCAAGCAAAATTCATAGTACCAAGCAAAAATGCAGGGCTCTGAATTCAATAGAGCGCCCGCAAAAGATGACAAGAGAATTGCCTACTAGCAAGGCTATTTAGTCGTGGCTGATCGGCTATGAGAATTGAGTGGGCATACACAACATTCAAGTGCATCCTTCACACAGGTAAATATGGTAAATGGAAGTTGTTTCAAATTGAATACTTTACCAATAATCTAATTGATGTTGAGTTCCAACATAAGGTGACTATATTTGTTTTAAATAAGCAAGCAATGATAACAATGTGCATGTCATTGGAATGCAGCCTGCTAATTGTGAAACACCACCTGCACATGAACGTCTGGATGTGCATCCCAATAGTGGAGGTATTCATTTGCTATTCAAATTTATTTATTTAGCTATTAATACAATTAAACATCTTAATTTGTAATTAGAGTAGTAATTAATGTAACCCTTCTTGTTAATATTTTAGAGCATGTAGTCGGTGGTGAGCATGTGGAGCATGATCTGGGTACACAACCTCAAGAATGTGATGTTCCCCACTTGGGTGAAGAGGACCGTGGTGTTCAACATGTTGAGGTTGAGGCTACACAAAATGATGTGGCCCCATCGGGCAAAGAGCACATCAATTATGTTCTCTAAATTAATGAAATACTTGTAACAATAATTTTTATTTTTTTGAATTTAACCCATTTCTTTGTTATTGCAGAGGACCCCCCTTCACTTCAGTGTCCTCATCCTCAGTATAGGACTAGGCATACATTGAGATCATGAGCAGTTGGCGGAACATCTGCAGAGGGGGGAAATGATGAAGACACTGATGTTCCACTTAGTCTTTTCATAGCTTCAAAGAAAAAACAAAGAAAGAAATGATTGTAATCTAACTTATTTGATAATGACTGATTTTTATGTGTTAGTGAATGTAATTATGTGCTAATTAATGGTTATGGATGATATGTGTTATTTAATATTGATGAATGTTGTGTGTTAATTAATGTTAATCAATGTTATGTGTTAATGAACGTTATGTGATATTAATGAATGAATGCTATATTTTATTAATGGTAGAAATAATTAATGAATGAATGTTATAAGATGTTAACGGGGAATTTAGAGTGATGTTAGTGGGGGGGAGGGGCCAAATGAGCTTCCACCTTCACGTGGTTGGCTCTGTTAAGTAGAGAATATTAAACTATTCTTGAAACCAAGTGAAGCTCAACAAGGTAACACACTTTTCAATATTTCATTATGTTGCACAGTTAATCTTATTGAATAATGTATATTGAATCTTAATTGCAGGGTCCAACAGAGCCAACATGAATAACAACACCACGAGTTGCTGGGTATAATGAACTCCCATATTGTCTTGTCTTTACACAAACAATATGAGTTTCTTCTAGTGTTGATATCCAAGGTGGGACTGCAAAGGTTATGAATATGCCTCATCCTTGTAAGCTTTTTTATTACAACTCCTAATTCTTGAGACTAAACTTTTTGTTCTTGATGTTTTTCACTAGTTGTCATAAACTCTAACTTTGATGCTTGTGCCTTAATAGAACTAGATGTTTCTTGTATGCATACTTGGTCAAGGACTGCATTATGATGCTATAGGGCTACAAACTAAGATTATTTATTGTATTGAGTTGCACATTTGACATGAGTTACCCTATGATTGCTATGCACATTTATGTATATACACTATTTCTAGTTTGTATATTGATATTAATTTGGAGAAAATATTACAAAACTCAGAGTATTCTCCATAAGACTAAAAAAAGCTCAGATAAATTTCTGCAGCGTTTTCTTACAATTACTTGCGATCATTTTTTTAGGAGTCCTGGTATCCATTTATAATAGTATGGATGCATACAAGCTTTGGACCCTTCAAAAGAAAGTTTGTTACAAACAACCGATCATTTTGAAGAAGCGGTTATAAGTCCTTTTCAGCATCCGCGGGTTCCTCTGCTTGTTGTTCTGTTGCAACCTCCTATAATTGCTCCCGAGCATCTTCTTTCTGTCCCATATACTTATCTTTCCACTCCTGATAGACATCATCACTAGGCCAAGTAAAACTAGCAATCTTTTGTTTCATATCTTCTAGCCGCTTCCAAGTGACTTGTACATGCCCAATCTCTGTTTCTATGAAACCATAATGAGATTTCACTTTTTCAATTTCCTCAATTGTTTGGACAAATAAGGATGTGTCATCAGTACTAATAATCTGATTGATCCTTAGGGACAAATTATGGTCCACCTCCTTTAAGCAAGTCTTCTCTTCCTTTAGCTGGATAGGACCAATGAAACCTCCTGGAAACATTTCAAATTTATGATTTGCATATTCTTTCCTATAAAGTTGGGCTTTTCTTTTTATACCTGCTCCTTCCACTGAAAGAATATTCATCTCTTTTATAAACTCACATGTGGACCTTAGATTGTCATTCTCTTGTGCATCTGCATGGGAAGAACACATGAGCTCTAACTCTTTACCTCTAGGCACCCACTTATTCAAGATTGGTTCCAAAGTGGCTTCTTCTTCTCTCAATTTGATCAAAATCTCAAGAATCCTCTTCATATTTATGTATACATTGGAGGTTTTGACTGAGTCAGCAAACTTCAAGATGGTGGCTTTCACCTTCTCCTCATATTTGTTTGCATACAATGTCTGAGCTTGTTTCAATTTTTCCAACTCATGTTGGACATTTTTAGGTAATTGGGAACTAGAAGGCATAGGAGAAGGGGGATATTCAATGACGGGACTAGTAGGAGGGGGTCTTACTAGAGAGGAGGCTATCATGAGTGTAGAAGATTCACCGGGATGATATTGACCTACCAGTTGACTCTGGAGTCTAGCAATTATGCTGTCTCTGTTGGCTATTCCTTCTTTAGCATCATTGTAAGCTTTTAAAATAGTCTCCAACTTCAATTGGAGATATCCTTTTCTTGTGCCTCTTTCTCTGCCACCGCAACACTAAATTTTGTAGTCTCTAGGACTGTGCTTGCAGTTTCCACTACCCCTGTGTCTTGGACTCTTTTAACTATCATGCCTCCTAAGAGGCTAGAATCTGATGCATCCTTCCTTCTTTTGTTTTCATCCTTCTTTAAAGACCACATGATAAGAGCAACATTATCTTTGTTGAATGTCACTCCTTCCATAGGCTTTGTTTCTTTCCTCACTACATCAAGCACTAAGGCATCAACTATATCCCATTCAGGGAGAATCAACACACCAGCCTTTGCTACCATTTCTCTTCCTTTCTCAGGGGTGATTGCTTTTAACTCCTCCATCATTTCTTGCTTAACCTCTTCTTCTACTTGAGTTGTAATTTTAAGAGGCTATTCACTTTTCCTCTATTCACATCTAGTCTTGAATTGATCAATATTTTGCTTCCATAGAAATTGTATAAAATCTCTTGATGTGACAAAATTACTGTCAGCTAGGAATTCTTCACTAGCTTTCTTAATAGTAAGGTCCATTTCTTGGCCCTTTAACTCACCATCAGTCAAATCCATTTCAGCATTAGGTGGCTCTTCGGGCATCCCCTCTTGGGTCTCCTCATAGGTATAGGCAATCTCACCGAGACTCCCTAACTGCAATAATTGTTCATCCACAACTTGTTCATCTCCAATGTGGATAAGAGGCTAAGATGGAGAATATTGAGGCTCATCAGTTTTAATTTCCTTTCCCACTCTCTACTTCTTAGGGGAATCCTGGATGTCAATGACATCTTCAATTTTCCTCTTCCCTTTTGAAGTGGAAGGCTCACTTGTCACTAGCATTATCACAGTGTACTTTGACCTTTTGTGCATTATATAGTCACCACATGGGATATCTCTAGCAAAGGCAGGTTTAACCAATACCATCTTAACCTTATCAGGCTCATTTTGCATTATGGCCTCCCTCTTTTCTTTTAAGGTCTGCATGAGATCTTCAAAATAAAGAATCAAGAATTTTATTTTCTCCTCAAATGGATTGAAGCTAGAAAGGGGGTCATAGCCAGTGTCAAATTGATGGATAAAATCAAGGGATTTCTTATATGCCACCCACTTCTCCTTCCTCAGTTCTTGCTCATCTAAGCTGAATTCATTTCTAATTAGATCTTCTGGGAACTGAAATTGATGTGGCCTACCTCTGCACACTGCTCTTTTTCTGAACATGCCATTGAAAAAATCCTCGGGGTCTGCACATCTTGATACTGCAGTAGATAGCCTATATGGCTTACATAATTCTTCAAAAAATCTCCATCCACCCTTAGTGATCACAAAATGGTGAGCCATGGTAATAGTTGGGAAAATAGTCCCTTTACCTCTATTGGTTAGCTCTGCTTCTTGTACTCCTCCAATTTGTCTTAGGACTTCTGCAATCCCTATCTTCAATGGGACTTGATAGGGTAGTAAAAAGGGGGTGCCTCTAAATTCAAACACTCTAAAAATAGTAGACACAAGGTACAAATATATGTCTCCCCAATTGTCAACAATCTTGATATGCTCTATAAACTCCTTTGGTCTGAGAAACTCCAAAAGAGCCTTAGGAATTCTAGGGTTTTCTCTGCATAGAAGAATCCTAATTTTAGATGCAAAGCATTTATCAAACTTTAAATAACTTGCATCTTCTCTATCCCAAGATAGAACAGTACTCCACAATTTCACTGGCATCTCCTCTTTATCCTTGACCTTAATCAGGTCCATCTCCTTTCCAAAATAATCAGCCCCTTTGAACAAAAACATATGCATTAACAGGGAGTACCATCCAAATGGCCTATCCACCTTACCATTTTTTATTCCTACTAGCCCTTTATGAATTGCATCAGCAAGGTATGAGGCATAATCAAATGTTATTTCTAGGGAGGGGTTTAGAATTTGTGCAATCATTAACATATAATGGGTTGGCATATTCTTTTCAGCATTCTCTCCAAAAATCTGGCATAATGCCCAATACATACGGTTAGCTCTCAGAGTGAATAGGTTGAGAAAGAATGGTTCCATTGTGCTGGGGCCTACAACTATTAACCCCCCTATCTTTACAAAGAATTCTTTCAATGGGCCACTTCTAAGATGATCCCTTTGTGTGTTGTAAACCTGGGCTAACGATTCAAAGTCAATAGGTTCTAACAAATTGGAGGACTCACTAAGTTTAAACACTTTCCTAAATTCATCTTCATTTATCTCAATCAAGACTGATCCCTTTATGTTCCTGATGCATCTTGCCACAGAGTCATAATTCTATGCAATCAGGGCTAACATATCTACATCCATAAAAACACCTGGGACCACAAGCTTTCCTACATCCTGCTCCCATATGCCATTTAAAGGAGCTGGGGAATTCCTCTGCCCAAAACTGACTTTGAAGAGTCCTAAGCCTAACAATCCTATTTCAGGGTCCCTCAACCAATTACCCTTATCATAAAGGCCATCTCCATTTTTTAGTCGAGGGTTCTTAGGTACTAGCTCTTTGGCCTTAGCCCCAGCATTGGTGGACATGGTTAATTGCTCTAAAAAATCATCACAGATATTTCAGTCCTGGTAATTCACTTTCCCTATAAATTCTCTTCTGGGTGCCATTCTGGTCAAACAATTATACCACTAGAAGCTAGCACAGACCTCTAATGAAGTAATTCACACACCAGTATTTGAGAACAAACCAAGAGTTATCAAGAAAAGCACAAGAAACCTGATTATTCGCCTGAAGAAAATTGCTTTGCAACAATTCGCTCTGCAACAAACTTCGATGAAACAATACTTAGCAATCAAGTTGATGCGAACTGAAAAGGGCAAGTTGACATTTAAGTTTTTAGAAATTAATTCCACATGCTTCGGCTTTCTTTTCAGAATTAAATTCACCAAATCGAATTCAAAACTGGCTCCAATGGGTCAATATTTCTCTAAGTCTTTCCTCTGTTTCTCTCTTTCGCTACTTCGCAGAACATAAAACCTGTGCTCTTTTCTTTCGTGAAACAATGCTGGCCGTTGGATCTTGAGAACTTACATCGCCTTTATCTCCATTTAATCTCTTTGCTTAAGTGTCAGGCCCTACCTCCTTTTCGCCACTTCGCGGAGTTTAACAGTCGTGCACTTTTCCTTCGCGAGGCCGCATCAAGCATTAGATCAAACTCAAATCATCCGGCCTTTAACTCCAACCGGGACCGTCAATCCTTTTAACTAAGTACGCCTCATCTTGACGGCTAACGGTTTTTGCCATTTTGCTGAGATTAAGCTGCAGGCATCTTCGGGTCACGAAACAACGAGAAGCCTTGGATCAATCTTGAGATGAATGCCTTTTAAGTGGGCCCTTTATCCGGGAATTACTTACCCCACTCATTATCCGGTTAATAAATGCCACATGGCAGTCAACCATTAGCCTTGGAAACTCCTTTTGGTTCCACCCTTAATCCGCCACATGTTCCCTTTTACTATTCCCACATAACTGCCAGTTACACCAAGGCGGGCCCTCAACCACTTTTTTAAACCACGTGTCAAGTCACTCCTCCATGTGATTTCCACCTGTCTTTCATGACTTCGCAAACATTATTCTTCATTTGGCTTGCAACCACGAAACCACGAGAACCGTTAGATCACAATAGACTTGATATGCTTTTAACTTCATACCATGCCTGTCCCTTGGGCCCATCGGCCTTTTCGCTACTTTGCAATGACTAACTTGCTAGCATCTTATCTTTGCGAATTCATGCGAGCTATTAGATCTCAAGAAATTGCTTGTTGTTTACTCTTTTTATGACAACCTTGCCTGGACCCACTTCATACCGCCAACTCAGTGCCTTGTCACCGCCATGTCATCACCAACTGGGGTTACCACATTTACCACCACTCTTAGCGGGACCCTCCACCTTTTCACTATTTCGCTGAAGGTATAGCTCGTGCATCTCTCGGCCATGAAACAACGAGAAGCCATTGATCTTTTTCCAAGCTCTACAAAAAGTGGCAACTGTTATGCCACGTCACTCCTCTGTGTGATTTCCACCTGTCTTTCGTGACTTCATGAACATTATTCTTCGTTTGGCTTGCAGCCGCGAAACCATGAGAACCATTAGATCAAAACAGATCTGATCTGCTTTTAACTTCATGCCATGCCTGTCCCTTGTGCCCATCAAATCAACAGAAAATCGCATGATACTTATAAGGCCCGATGGACATTAGAAAAGGCAGATTAAAAGCGAACAAGAATAAAATATTTAAAGGGACCGCCTAGGTAAATGACAAGGGGAGAACACTTTTATGATAAATGGACCCATCGCTTAAGTGAATAGTACAGTAACACCAAATTATAAACCAAAAGGGCTTTTCTCAGGTATTATTTTTTTTTATATTGATGATAATTATTACTTTTTTTTTCATAAAAAAGGTCATCGTCGGAATTACGATGAATACCAAGCTTTCGACTGATGACTTCTTTGACCATCTGCAGAGTCCATTGGATTGTTGAATTTCCGACGGGCATGGCATTGTCGACCAATCCGACGCCGAGTTTTCGACGCTGGATTTTGTCGAAACTCCAATGAAAATTCATTGAAAATCCAACAAACGGCCATCAGAAATTAGCTTCGAATGTACTAGTGCCTAGATGTACTCGGGAACAGAAGACACGGATGGCGCACGAACACGATGGGCCTACCCATCAGTGAGATTAACCCAGAGGCTGATGACATGCAAACAAAATAATCATCATGGGACTCAGAGCATGATGGCAAAAGGTGAAGGGGAAATTGAACCTTGTAATAATCTCGAGACAATGTTGAGATAAATTGTGGTTGAAAGGAAAAATAATAAAAGTTTTTTTTTTGTACATGGCATGTGCTTGCTATGTACGGAAGTGATTTATGCCCAAAATATTCAATAAAGATAGAAATAAAAAACCAGAAATAGACAAGTGGGAGGTTGCGTAGAGGGCCTTGATTTTGGAGCAGCAAGTAGAACGTAGACGGAGGTTGAGGCAATTTGCCGAAGGATGACCTGTCGAAGGGTGGCCCGAGGGGAACCAAGGAGGTGTCACGGAGGGTGTAGAAGTCGACAGAAATTCCTACGCGTCACCAGAACACCGTAGGGTGCGGAGCCACGAAGAGTTTCTAGAGGAAACAAGGTTAAGGAGAGATCTAGTCGAAGAGACTTGGGATTGGTTCAGAAACTTATCCCTTACACCACAAAGTGAGGATCACCAAAGGGAGCCAGGAGTGGGCGCAGGTGACAACGAAGGGGAGGATAATTGTATGGTAGGTGCCACACTCGGCAGGCAAAACATCGTACCTCCAGTCACCCACGCAGGACACACCACCGACATCGGAGGGACTGGAGGGAGTGGCGCAAGGGCACAGACACAGCCACAACCACTTCCAAGAAGATGACCCCCATCGATGGGAAGTAAACAGAAACTGCCGAAGTTTAATGGCGATGGGAAGGAAGATCTCGTCTGCCATTGTCGAACGTGCGAAACCATATGGTCAGCAAACGGTGTTACCAATCAAGATGAATGGGTAACACAATTCCCAACAACCTTGAGAGGAGTGGCCATAGACTGGTACTCAGATATGGACAAGGCCAAGTCGACACATGGCCCAACCTGAAGAAGGAGTTTGGGATAGAGTTCCGCCTCCTGAGAGATGACAACGAAATAGTAGCTGAGATCTATGGAACGAAGAAGAACAAGAACGAGACTGTCCAAGCCTATAGTTGACAGTTGAAGGAACTATTGGGAAAAATGGAGAGTCAACCAGCAGATGGGTTGAAAAAGTGATGGTTCATGGAGGGACTAAAGCATTGCCTCTGAAAGAAGATGAAAATTATTCCACCTACATCATACGAAGATGCATACAATAGAGCAATGGATCTCGAGAGTGAGACCAAGACATCAAAGAAAAAGAAGAAGGAGGATAGCTCGTCCAAGGAGGATGACTCATCACAAGAAAGCAGCACCGACAGTGAGGTTGGAAAATGGGTGCAAGCGCTCCAGAAAGACATGGAGCAAATGAGGAGGGAATTCAAAACAATGAGAAGCACCAGTTGGACTGAAGGGGACATATGGTGCACTGAGTGCAAAGAGGAGGGGCACACAAAGGGTACTTGCCCGAAGAAGGCATTCTGTGAGATTTGCCAAGTGATGGGACACTCCACCAAGGAGTGCCCATACAACATGAAAACCTGGAATACACAAATGAACCAGGTGCTGTTCATGTAGCGGGCCACAACGTTCGCACCAATGGGTATGGGCCAACAAGCGAACAACAATGCAACCTTAGGAGGCTACCGAGATAACCGGTGGGGAGGATGAAACAACAATAACAACAATAACAACACAAGGAGCTAGATCCAATATGACTCCAAAGGTCGACCGATGGTACAATGCAGAGCGTGCAGCCAGTGGGGGCACTTCGCCTGAGACTACCCAAAGGGAGAGGCCACACAATATTTGTGCAAATGGTGCAGACCGAGAGACCACAAAGACACCACCTACCCGAAGTCCGGTGTCAACTTGCTCAATGTCAAGGAAACCAAAGAAGAGGAAGTGTTGGCCGTAACCCGCGCCCAAGCCAGACATGCAATGTGCCCAGACCCGGAGATGGAGAAGCGAAGGGCATGGGAAGCATGGGAAGAAATTGAGAAAGAGATACGAGAAAGGGCAAAGGCGAAGGGTATGACAAGTACTTCTAGCCGATCGGAGGTGGAGGATGCTATACTAAATAAAATTTTAAAATTAAAAGTGGAGGTGCCTGTGAAGGTACACGACCTCCTCCAGACGATGCCTCAATTACGAACAGTGTTGTTGGATAATCTCTCCCAACCACGCACCAATGCCAACCACTACACAGATGTTCCTGGGGGATTTGCAGTAGACCCCATGCTATTGGCAGTTAACACTGGAAGGAACCCGACCATTGTGGAGATGGGTATCCTTGGCACCATTCTAACCGGTACTATCATCAATGGTGGATTAGGAGTGAATGTTCTTCTAGGAGAAACCTAGCGGAAGCTGGGGAAGCTGATGTTGTGGCCATGTACATTCAATTTGCTCAGAGGAGATCAACATGGAATCAAACCCATCAGGACACTGATGGGCCAACAAGTTACCATCGGGACGCAACCCTTCATACTAGACTTCGTGGTAATCCCACGAAAGAAAAAAGGGTATGATGCGATCTTAGGGAGAGGGTGGCTGGTGGCAGCCAAGGCCACCCACAACTAGAAGAAGAACACTTTGTCTACGAAGAATGGAGGAAGGAAGTTTATCATAGACCTTGGGACATAGTTAGTTAGTGAGGAATTGGCATCATCTTCGGAATTGGAGGGTGAAGGAGAAGGCAACCTGAGGAACGAAGGACGAGGCTGCAGGGAGCCCAACGACGAAGGGATTATCAAACTAGGAGATTGCTCCGAGGATGAGACAGGTTCATTGAATGGGCTCTTCCATTGGCAGATGGAGGATTATGAAATGGTCCAGAGCTATAGGCTTGAAGTAGAGGAACCAAAGCAAGTAACAGAGGAGGTGTACCTGCCAGAATACATAGAATATTAGAAGGGAGATGCCCCAAACCTCGGTGATGTAGATAATCTGAAGATCAATTGTGTCGGCAATGATTGGAACCCTGTGTGGAAGGCCGCAACGGATCCAAATTGAAACCCTACCACGCGAAGTGCGCAGGGGACCCGAGAGGCCGGAAGGACACCCGAGAGGTCAGAGGGGGGCCCGAGAGGATGGAAGGGGACTTGAGAGGCTGGGCAGGCGACTTGAGAGGCACGGGACCAATGTGGGAGACTCTTGGGCAAGGAAAACCAAGAAGGATGAAGGGTGATCCTAGAGACAGGGGACCTGAGCCGAAGACTCTTTAGACAACTAAATTAGGAAATTGAAAAAAAATAATAAAAAATTACGGCCGTATGGGTCCGTACGGTAGTTGACCGTATGACTTGAAAAAAAAATAGAGAAGAAAGCCATGGTGGAACCATTGTATGGTAGCACCACCGTGTGGTGGGACCACCAATGGTGGAACCACCGTGCGGTGGCAACACCAATGGTGGGACCACTGTGCGGTGGCAACACCGGTGGTGGAACCATCGTACGGTAGCACCATCGTACGGTGGAACACCGGCGGTGGGACCATCGACAGTGGAACCATTGTATGATAGAACCACCATGTGGTGGCAACATCGACAGTGGGACCATCGTGTAGTGGAAACCACCGCTGTTGCAAGGAATAAAGGCGCGGAGCGTGGAGACATAAACGCAGCCCCCACACAAACAAACATAGTCGTACGATGGAGGGGTGTTGACCACATGGGAAGGTGGACGTACGATTGGAGGTGCTAGTGTTGTTGTTGACTGTACAGGGAGGTTGTATGGCCGGGTGCGATCAGGGACATTACAGTGCCAAAAAAAAAAAACGACGACCGGATTGAAAAATCATTCGATGTGGAGCCAAGATGCTGAAAATATTAGAGTGGAGAAGAAGGGTTTTGACATCTTAAAATATCACATAAATGATGGGCTGCCCCTCGACCCCGCTGGGGCGCTGCCCCAAACCCTGCGGGGGCACTGCCCCTCGACCTTGCTGGGGCGCTACCCCAAACCCCACTGGGGGCACTGCCCCCAAACCCCAATTTATTTTTGAGCTACAGTACACTTGTTGGAGTTGGGCGAAGGGCATTAGAGATGTCATGGTAAGTGTTTTGGTTGTCCGTACTGTGAGAAAGAAGCCTACAGCTAAGCATTGGCGGGGAAGCCATAAGCCATAGAGGGAGACGGATTTGGAGGTTGGGAACAAATAGAGTTTGAGGGAAGGCATTGTAGGTCCGTGTAGTTGTATGACACCAGGGAGTTATTCAGTTCAATTATTAGCCTTTGGGGAGTGTGATGGAGGATTTGAGGTGTCTCCTAGCCTTTGTGCTAGCGGGTTGTGGCCACCTCCAGGTAGGAATGGTACGCTTTGAGGAACTTGGAGTAGGTCTCAGCTGGACGTGAGGTTGCCTTGGTGGATGCAGAGAGGGCTTGGGAGGAGATGACCACCAGGTTGGAGGCAGTACTAGCGTGAGACTTAGCTCAACGTACCCAGGAGTTGGATGTCGAGAGGGCAACGCCAGTGGCTATCGAGGACAAATTGGCTAGGGAGACAGTGTCATTTGAGTAGTAGTTGGTGGAGGCTGAGACTGAAAAGCATGTTTTGTAGACAAGTTTGGTTTAGGCACAGGAGGATTGTGATGTCAAAGGAAGCACTAATGGTGAAATCTGCACTTGAGCATAGGATGGTAGCAGAAAAGGGTTTTCAAGCGAGGACGCAGCAGGTGTATAAGTTCCAGGCTCAATTGGCGTTAGCAGTTCTGTTTAATATCATCTCTATTTTGTATTAAGTCGTCCGGAGACGACTTCTTTTCTTTTGGAGGGGGATGATGTTAGCGGCATTATTGTACACAAACATAAGACTAGTTAATTATGTGTAATTATTTTGGTTAGTTGGCAACCGAGGGGTGGTCGTTGTAGTGCGATGGTTGGCGCTCGCACCCCCTTGGTATCTTTATATACTTGCGAATGTAACTTGTAACGGGAACAATTAGGAATGGAATAACATCTCATATATTGCATCTGCTATCTATGGCATTATTATTCTGCGTTATCTGTGTACTTTAAGTTATTCACCCGAGAGGGTAAACACACCCCTAAGTCTCCCTCTCAACACACGAATGACATCCTGTGGCATCTACCGTCTAGGTATATCACCCCTGGTGGCTAGCTCGTCAATCCACTGCCTAACCTATCGAGTTGCCTCCTCATCATCAAGGCCTGATCCCTCACCCATCTCCACATCACCCCTAGCCTCCTCTTCAGTATCACCACCTGGATCACCTCCTACTACTCCAAGTGATCCTCCCTCTCCCTGTCTCTGCTATCGTCCTATAATGGGTGCTCTACTCGAGCTAGCATCGGGGTCTCCTCCTACTCTCTTGGGTGCTACATCTCTCTATGCATGCGCTGGAGCATCACTACTCTCATCTATTTGAGGTGCCTACTCTATCAGATCTGCAAATCTCAGGAATGGGTGTGTATGAAAATAATCTCTGAACTGGGGAGTGACCCCGCATCTACGACATCCTCCATATAATCTCAGCTCTGTGTCTGTATTCGTGCTAGCTCCTGCATCGTAAGGGCATATGATAATATGGGCCCCCATCCCTATCTCTCCTCATTTGCAAATCGAGCATATGCTATGAACTCCTGAGACATGCCCTGTTGTCTTCCATATTGCCTCACGACCCAACTGACAAAAAATCACTCTATGATCTTTGAGGATCTCTGAATCAATGGTCGGGTCATGAACATGTCCCTTCGCTGCCTCCTCCAATCATCCCATGGCTCTAAACCCATGTACGACATCTAGACAATGACTATCAAATCATCTAACTAACGTCTCCAGTAGTCAGTCATCCCCAAGTGGGGCTGTGACATGTAACTTGTGTATCTATAACAAAATGGTTGCACATCCTATCGGGTATCATCTGCAATAGGCCTGCACATTGGGATATGCTCCCATGCCCATATCTGTAATACCAAAACCCCGACTGCCATACTCTTCACTCATCTATAGGTGATCTTGTGCATCTCATGGTACATGTGGGCCAATAAACACAAACCCCATCCTAATCTCATGGGGTGAGTAACTAGTCCCTCCAACATCCCACCCCATCCACAGAGGAATCCCTACTGGCCCCTGTCTGACATCACAAAACAACTTATAATCTCGACCAGCAAACAAGTGAGAGGGAGTTGCACTCCATATCTACTAATCATATCATCCCAAGTGATGTAACAATCCAAGATAGTATCATATTGAAATACTCGCCTCAGCGCCTCAATTCCTGGCCGTGGAGTGGCGTCATAATCCACCTTGTCTCCAGTGAATAGAATCCTCAAAATCCTGTATACATCCTCGGGAGTGATGGTCATCTCCCTAGTCGACAAGTGAAAAGTATTATGCTCACTATGAAACCTCTCAACCAAGGTTGTGAGTAATCCGTGATTCACACGGATGTCAGGCATCTCCAGTAACCATCCGAATTAGTTCTAGAAAAATGAAATTTAGGAAAAAAATTGAAAACGCTAAAGTAACGCATCAAAACGCTAATTTGTGCCATTAAAACACTATTCTGTGAAATGATAACGCTAATATAGAGAATAAAAACTCTAATCTAAAAACCCAAAATGCTATTATTGGAGACAAATGCTCTAGAAGAAGGTATTGAAATGCTTATTTGGGAGCTGAAAACACTGAAGTTCCTCCCCAAAGCACTAAACTGGTTCTCCAAATTTACCGATCACGGAAAATGTGTAAGAAATTGTTAAAAATGAGGCAAGCGACCCCATGGTGGGCACCAGAAAATGTAGTGTAAAATTTGTTTGAATGCAATAATAATAAACAATTACACAACATACAATCAAGCATTACATGAAAGAGTAAAAATAAATAAGTAAATCAAGTCACTCCCTCAAATTGCTTCATTACTCTCTATCCTTAAGGACCTTACGTGTTTATATGATGGCTCTTAGATGCATGATTTTGCAAGATGACAACTCAAGAAACGAGAATGATAAAATGCAATACTAAGATCTACAATGATGAACAATGCAATCCTAAACTATGATGAAAAATACAACGAAGGCCATTATACTAGATGCAATGATACTATGATAAGCTAAATTATGATGCAAAGAAAGCTAATTATGCTGCTAGAGATGATACTAAGGTTGCTGATAATGCTAAGAAAATGCTAAAGATGCTAAGGGGGAGGCTCCTTACTAGAAATAGAGCTATTTATAGATTTTATAAGGCCAAGGGTAAGGTGGCACAAATCAACAATCAGGATTCGATTTGGAGATATCGACGATTGAAATTGAAGAAGTTGGAGATGAGGTTGAAGAGGAGGACACATGTCATTTATTGAAAGACAAGTGTCAAGGAATCTCAACCAAGTGCCAACAAAGAGGCAAGTGGCAAAGATTCCATGTGTCCTCAAAGGAGAGTGAACAACCCACAAGAGGTTAGGATGAAGAGGTTAGAGAGGATAGGGTTAGTTAACCCATGGTTAGGGTAGGGGGTTGTTTAGAAGAACGTTAGGTCAGGAGGTGGTTAAGAGTTAGGACACGTGCTTATTTGAATTAAAAATTCAAATTAATGATAAGGGATAATTAAATTCAACAAATAATTAAATTTGTATATTTAATTATGGAAATAGAAGAAATGAATTATGGTGGGGGAGATTATTTAATCCAAGGATTATTGAAATGAACTAAACAAATCTTTAGATTTATTTACAAGTAGAATAATAAAAAAATTAATTAAATTGCTTTGTATTTAATCAATTAACAAGGATTATTAATTAAATCACTTCGTATTTAATTAATTATCTCCAAACCAAATTTAGGTGTATACACATCTAAGAAATTGAAGTCTCCATCCATTTATTTCAGTATTTGAATTATTTTATTCAAGGTTAATGCCTAAATCAGGGCTTAACTTAAGAAAACCCCTATTCGCAATAATTTTCCCTCTTTTGATTATGTGCAGAAATAGGTATAGAGTTGCATTTCAGAGGATTGACAGGATTCATAGAGATGAACAAGTTCACCTTTTGACGACAAAAAATTTAGAGGACCAGGGAGACCACCACCCTGGTCCAAAAAAATTAGGCCAAATTTTTGGGAACAGATCCGAACCATCATCTTCTGCTCAGATCCAAGTTTGTGGCTCTGTACGATGACTGTATCTTACTATTTATGCCCAATCTCTTCAATATTCACCCATTTAACCTAATTTCAACATTTTCACAATTCAACTTAGAAAGAGTGAATAAGACCCTAACACCAAGTGGAACCTAATCAATATTGCAAAGTTTTTTCGCTAGAGGGATTAAGACTATATCTATTAGGTTCATCTCTCTTTCAATGTAATGGTCTTTTAAGAAAAAATAGTGGTTTTTTTTGCCTTAATTGGTGAAACTCTAATTTTCACCTATTACAATAAGCTAAAAAACTCTTTAAATCTTAGTCTGTATAATATTTTAGACTCAATGAAAGCTACTAAAATATTTTATATTAGAAAATGTATTTAGCCTTATAAAGCACGATACAACAAAATATAGAGTAATACAATTTACATGGATAAAATTATATCGAGGCATAATTATAGTGCCCTAAATTGTGCCTAGTGCATTTATGACACCTATGCATGACACTTGGTGAATTAGTGACAAACTGATGATCAAAATCCTATTATTTTGACATCATGGGCCTTGAGGACAAAGTTCCCCTATTTGCCCTAAAATCCCATTTGAGCCTATCTTTGAGAGGACGCTAGAGCGTTGCGTAGATGTCTGTGTGCCACACTAACATCTTGATAGATCCGCAAAATCTCGCATTTTGCAGCTACTTAGGCACCTTTCGACATGTGTCCTTTGGCTTGCTTTCACCTGTAAAAACTCTCAACATCTCTTCCCATCTTTGAAAGCTTTTCTTTTCTCATTTGGAAGGGTTCTTCTTCTTCTTCTTCTTCTTCTTCTTATTCTTCTTCTTCTTGGCTCTCTCTTATCTCTCTCTCTTTGGATCTCATTATGCTCTCTTGAACACTCTACAAGCGTTTTCAAGCTATATCTATTCATAGAACTCTTGCAATCATCTTGCAACAACAAGAACATATCTTGAACTTCATCACACTTGTATCTAGTAAGGAGGGTTTGGCTATACGCCTTATCTTCTCTTTATCATTTATCTATCTTTTATCATTGCATCCAATTTATCTATCATATCTCTAAGTTTATCTATCATCTAGGTGCATTTAGCTTATCAATATATCATTCTTATCTATTTGCAATAGGGGTTGGCTTCCATTAAGTAGAGTATAGTTTCTATTTGCATTTTATCTTTTATCTTTTATCCAATCTATCTCTTTGGTCGTCCGTGGAGGTGGGAACACCAAAGAGGTGTCCTGCCTGAGGCAGGCCCCTATACAAACCCAACATTTTCCATCATCTTTGTGTGTGCAGGTGATGAA